>NC_041380.1:499457191-499591123 GCF_002162155.2 Triticum dicoccoides | reverse complement strand
AGGAGGAGGCGGGGGAGGGGGAGGGAGTGTGCGCTGCGCCCTAGCGAGCTGGTCGCGTGCTCCAGCAGCAGCGTGTGCGTCACTGCGCTCGGGGTCGAAAGGGCCGCCGGGGGATGATGGGTGGGGGAAACAGAGTTGTTGGGCGAGCGGCTAAATGGAAAACAGTTGTTTCTTGTGGGCCGGCGCGGCGCGGCCTGCCAGTGAAAAGGCCTGGCAAGGCACGGCCGGTGTGATCGGCCGGCCCGCGTTTATATTGGGCCTTCCAGGCCTTCTGCGTTTTAAAAAATCTTAAAATAAAAGAGGCAGAGTGCCATATGGCCCAGCACCATTTTTTGACTTTGTATCGAGCATTTGAGCTATGCTAGACAAATTCTTGGCGAAGAATTTGAGCAGCTCTCATATTATTTGACGTATTTAGACGAACCTCGGCACCAAAGGCACGGGTCAAGGTTAAGGCGAAGCCTTTACACCGCAAGTTTACCTCCGAGGGAAGTAAGAAACTATGATGATTAACCCATGTCTAATTTAGTTGCCCATGTTTATGATGGGGGTGTCGTCCCGAGGGGATTCATGGCTCCTTTGACAAAGGACTCGCGCTTCTCCGGGAAGGGCGTCAATGGCCGCCAAAAGTACCACACGTTAAATGAGCACATATGTATATGCAAACCCAAGGAATGGGTGGGGGGAGGGAAGGGTCTTGGCATTCTCGATTCTCGTTGTATGAAAGGGGAAATGGGGTGGAGAATCCTATGGGATTGGAAGGGGGCTTTGGTCGTCCTCCCCGTACGCGTAGCCCCCACGCGCCCATAATGCCCGGAGATGCTCGTTGGGTACTGCAAAAAAACTGTTTGATGAAATGCATAAGAGAAATGCAGATGGAGGGAGATGCATTTTTTTATGAGAGGAGAGTGATCATAATGGCATGCGAGCCCATGTATATTTCGTCAATCAACCAAACTCCAGTCAAACGTTGTTAGTTTTGGTTGCCACATCATCGTTTATAGTGGGACTTATCTATCAGCTTTAGAGACAGCAAGTGTTTGTCTGAGCGATCAATGTTTTTATGAAAACTGCCAGCACAATGACGACGTTTAAACAAAAAGGTGATGGTTTTCTAAATTAGAGTCCTCAGCCGTGGTGTTTTTTTTCAATTTACTCCCCTCGTGATGTTGGTCCGGGCACAAACACTGATGCGCATGCGGGTCTCTTTTTGGGCTGTGGCGTGCGACCATCGTGAAAAACGACCGCCGCCATGGCAACGGCCTGCACACTCCAAGGCTGTAGGGTTTGGAGAACAAAAATTGTGCCCTGTCTGTCGGGCCAGTGACACGCCTTTTGTATGCACTATTTTTTGCCTTCGAATCGACTATGCAAAACGAGGCTAAGCCACTAAGGTACAACTCAGCCTTTCTAATGACAAGTATGAAAGATTTTTTTTTGCGAGTGACATATATCAAAGTTTCAAATGGACTATTTTTAATGTTTTTATTAGTGACATTTTGTTGTTTCAAAAGAAGTTACAAAAATTCGATTTAAGTAGTCAAACAATTATTTTGGTCATTTGTAGATATTTTTCAATTATTTCCATCATATCTGGTCAAATTCAGAATATTTCAAACAGGTACCGACATTTCATTGTTTACAAAAATCCGTACTCAATCTTTTCAAATTTGTATTAAATATTACCAATTTTTGATATACTGGGTGCATGTATGCAAACTATAATTGATTATGACTAAAGTACATAAAAATTGTGTGAAATATATGTGAATAGTTCTTGAAATTGTTTGTATGACTCGACGATTGAAATATGTGTGAATTTTCATAAATGTATATAAACATTTTTAAGTATAGAATATTGATGAAAATAAAAAAAACATTTCACAAAAATGTGGCAAAGAATCCATTAAATGTCTTTTTTGAAATGCCCCCAAGAGAATTGAACAAATTTGAATGAAGCTACCAAGAAACCAACATCGAAATCTTTTTGAAACAATTGTGAAACATGCATTTTTTCCAGATATTGAAACATTGTTAGGACCCACCAAGTATATCTAATAAATTAGATGAGGAGTGCTTTTTTAGGCTACCATATTGTTGTTTTAACACAGCGCAATTGCAGATGCCCACATATATGCATATGTGCACACCCTTTTCTTATGAGTACTTCCAAAATACTAAGCCCACATCACATCTTAAGATTGACAAAGTTATTGCAGGCATCTCATAGTCGACGAAAACATCTTTTTTTACTTAACGAACATCGCTGAAAAGACTGAAATAAATCTAGAAAAATACGAGCATTAGTGCCAAGTTTAGGACTTAAAGCCTGGTGAGTTGGTTCCACAAGAAACCTAACCAATTGAACTCATTTCACGACCTACTTTATTATTGCCTCTCGTGCTTGACTACGAAATAAAACAATAAAATGGTATGAAATTACCATCCCGACATCTTTGTCCTTAAATGTAATTATGAGGTTTTCAATTGGCAGCTGAAAGTCCAGTTCATCAATCTTACGATGTGATGTCGGCTCAATTTCCTAGTGAATCGCGTATGTGCATTCATATGGATGAGTTTACGTGCGTATTCTTGTTAAACATGTGCGTGGATGTAAGCATCTACGATTGTCCCGTATAGGTGCTCTTAGAGGTAGGGTCTGTGTATGTGCATTCATAGAGCGTGTATGTTTTTTTAGAAACATGTGCACATATATGAGCAACTACAATTGCCCCGTGTTAAGAGAAAGTTCCAGCTATTGAAATTTTGCGAACCAACATGTGGTTGGATGGTTAGAGATACAGTGATATCCCTAGCCCATCGGGATTCAAGCCATGGTATTTGCACTATTCTTGGATTTATTTCAGGATTTTCGACGATGCACTTTCAGTGAGAGGGGACGTTCCCGTTGACGATGAGGCGCCTAAGGCGACTTCAAAAATTTCAAAATGATATGCGGGCCCAGTCTCTCAAAGGTGCTCATAGAGATAGGATGTGCGTGTGCGTGCTTATAGCGGTGAGTGTTTACGTGTATATATGAGCGCTTGTTTAAAAAAAGTTACCGAAAATTTAAGGAAAACTAGCGTATAGGGTGTAGGCCCATTAATAGTCGTGGGCCAAGGCCTGTTGTGCGATGCCTCCGGCCACCAACAGCCGAACCGCCCGCCGCCAGCCCGCCACCCCCGCACGCCGCCAGCGCTAGGGCCACAGCTGAGCGACGGCCGGCAGAGGGACCCCTACTCGCCGGCTCACCGCGACGCCTCCGCTCCGCACCACCAGGCCTCGCTAGCGTGCCGCCGTCGGTGCTGACCCTCCTCGTCCGCTGCCCACTCCTCGTCCGTTCCTTCCCCTCGTCTCCGCCGGCGGCGCCAGCCGACCCCGAGGCCCGACAGCAGCTCGGCAGCGACCGGCCAAGTATGTCTTTTTAGTTGACTATATCAGTTTACCGTTTTTTAGTGCAGAAGAATCCGGTTTTCAGTTATCACTGACCGTGCCTCCTTCTCCCCAGGCCGCCCAGTCCTCCTGTCCCGCCTTCCGCGCCGACAGCCACCAGCGCGCATGGTTTGCGCCGCCATCTCAGTAGCCGGCGGACCTGCCACGTCCCTCTCCCGTCGTCCAGCACTCGGCCTCCACAGCCGTCGCCTGCTCTGGGCTCGCGCGACGAGTCAATATACAATGAGCCGGGTTGCGCCGCGGCTGAGCTCCACCATGGTTGGGGCCCCCACCCCCGACCATGACGAAGCACGCGCAGGTGCGCAGGGAGGTGATGGGATTGGCTTTGATATGATTATCAGTAGGAATTTGGAATAGTCACATTGGATATTACTACTTATCAGATTCGTAGTAGCTTATTCCTCCTACCAGCGGTTTCAATGTAAAATAGGTTGTTGAACTGATGAATGAATATATATGCCAATAATCCATCACTTGATTCTCCTTCCTGCCTGCGTTTTGATATGACAGTAGACTAGTGTAAAAAACGCTCTTATGTTCTGGGACGGAGGGAGTACTTGCAACCAGCCACTTGGTCTAATTCTTGAGAACGTTTTGTATTGGTTGTTTAGTTCTATCCGGAGATCATCTGTTGTTATGTGCTAATCGATTAATCTTGTTAGAACTCATGTGTTTAAGTATTCAAGTAACATGGGTCCTAAGAGCCGTATATTCTCTTCATTTAACTTTTTCTCGTGCATAACATATAGAAATGCTTGAAGCAATGAACTAATGACAAGTTCCTACATCAACAGGAGTGAAGCAAGCACTCATATCACTGTCGGATAAAACAGACTTGGCCAGTCTTGGAAACGGTCTTCAGAGCTTGGGGTAACTCTTTCGTGCTGTGGGATCCCCATGCATCACCATGGAGAATTATGTCGTACATCAATGCCTACTTCAGGCAGTGCTGATTTATCATATATGTTGTCTTTCCCAAATTATGCATTGCTCACAGTAGCCTTCTTGTTAGCAAGTTAATCTCTCCTGGCTGCATGCTTTTATAGGCTGACTGTTGGTGCGAGGGTTAGTGTTAATATTTATGAAGCTTAATATTGTACAGGAAGAAGCATTCTCCAGCTTAGATTTACCAATGCTATTTTTTTTCTCCGTTCTAGTTATGTAGGGTCTTACGGAGATTTTTTTGCGCCTGTAGGTTTTCTATCATCTCCACTGGCGGTACAGCGTCAAGCCTGGAAGCAGCTGGAGTGAATGTTACAAAAGTTGAACAGATTACACATTTTCCTGAAATGGTATAGCTTAATTTATTGTTTAGCTGCTGCTTTCTTGAAATGGTTTTATCCAGGCATGATTTACCATAGTCAATAAAGTAGTTCCTGAATCAAATTTGTTGCAAGTGCTGTAAAATTTCATTAATGAAATGTTTCTGTAGCACGCTATAGTTGATATAGTTGGCAAGTGTGATGTCCATTTGTGTAAAAGGTGCATGTGGGTCTGATATAATCATCATTCTTTATTTCCAGATCTCTTCTCTTTGAAGTCTCTTGAATCCTCACAATAATTGTTGAATAATCGACATACAACCAAATTATTTTTCTCTTGTCATCCCACTTTAGCCTACCTTCTGCTTTGCCTCTGGCTAGTCATTTAGAGGATATTGAGTATATATTTTTCTTTTCATCTCCATTTACATTTCTGTTTTGTGATTGCAGCTTGATGGAAGGGTAAAAACATTGCACCCCAGTATACATGGTGGTATTCTTGCACGAAGAGACCAGGAGCATCATCTTAAAGCATTGAATGAGCATGGCATCGGTGAGAGTCCATTTTTTTAATCTTATATTAGTTGGCCGTTCATGCCATTAAAGAAAAATCTTGTCTTACATTGTCATTTAACTAGGACATTTGTTTGGGCACAGGGACATTTGATGTGGTTGTAGTGAATTTGTATCCATTCTATGATAAGGTCACCTCTGGTGCAATTTCTTTTGAGGATGGCATTGAAAATATTGATATTGGTGGGCCTACATTGATCCGGGCTGCAGCGAAGGTAACTGTGTTTATCATTTGAAAGTACATACTTAGAGGTTGGTTGAAGTTATAAGATGTTTTGGTAGGCTAAAATAGCCTTAAAACGTCTTATAATTTGGGACGGAGGTAGTGTCTGCTTGCTGTTTATTGAAAAACTGTTTTATGTTCATTTATACTCGTGGGGTCAATGTAATAGTTCTGTACAACTGATGCACGGCTTAATATTGATATCTTTGTTAACCTGACAGAATCATAAGGATGTTCTTGTTGTTGTGGATCATCATGATTACCCTGCTCTATTGAAATATCTACAAGAAAAGCAAGCGGACCCGCAGTTCCGCAAGATGCTAGCATGGAAAGCTTTCCAGCATGTTGCTTCTTACGATTCAGCTGTCTCAGAGTGGTTGTGGAAGCAAACGAACAGTGGTATGATCATTCTTTTGGTGAATGGTCCAATACCTATCTGATAGTTTCATCTGCTATTTTTATTGTATATCACATTGTCATGGTCGTATGTATGTAGGAGATACATTTCCCCCAAGTTTTACTGTTCCCCTCTCGATGAAGTCTACACTTCGGTATGGTGAAAATCCTCATCAAAAGGCAGCATTTTACGGTGACAGGAGTCTTTCTCTAGTTAATGCCGGTGGTATTGCAACAGCAGTTCAGCACCATGGAAAGGTTAGGACATCATGCATTTATTTTCCAGTTCGTGCTCCAAGTAAGTGGCCCAAAAATTATTCAAAAATATTCAAAGATCAATCTCTTCTGAGATGGTGCCACGAATTCCATGTCTCTCAAATTTAGTATTTAGTTTGTTCGGTACACATACAACTTGTTTCTGGATATTCCTGCTCCTTGTGAACTCATGCTGTTGAAAAGTTCAGTGATGCTTCTTTAGGGGTTTTCATAACTGGCATCCTTGCTCTTTGCAGGAAATGTCCTATAACAACTACTTGGATGCTGATGCTGCATGGAATTGTGTGTCAGAGTTTGAGAACCCTACTTGTGTTGTGGTTAAGCACACCAATCCGTGTGGCGTTGCATCCCGCCAGGATGTTCTTGAGGCATATAGATTAGCTGTAAAGGCAGATCCTGTGAGTGCATTTGGGGGAATCGTTGCATTCAACACCACAATTGACGAGGTATGCACTAGACTCTGATCTTATGTTTCGCAAGCTCTAACGTTTTTGTAGTTGTGTTGCTCTGCCCATGATATGTTCCTGCATGCTCATTTGAAAATTCCCAATTAGTCGTGAATTGCGAGAGGGGCAACTAATAAATCTACCTTGTGTAGGATCTTGCAAAGGAGATCCGTGAGTTTAGAAGTCCTACAGATGGCGAGACACGGATGTTCTATGAGATCGTGGTGGCACCAGGATACACAGAGAAGGGCCTCGAGGTCCTCAAAAGGAAATCGAAGACGCTGAGGATCCTTGAGGCGAAGAGAAGTGGGAAAAACATGTTGTCGCTCAGGCAGGTCAGTGGTGGTTGGCTAGCTCAAGAGTCGGACGATCTAGCCCCAGAAGACATCACCTTCACGACAGGTTCTGAGAGAGCTCCGACAGACAGCGAGCTCTCGGATGCCAAGTTTGCCTGGCTCTGTGTGAAGCACGTGAAGAGCAATGCCATTGTGATTGCCAAGGTTAGTCTGCATTTCTCAGTGTGCCAAGGAAAAAATAGGGCTGAGTAAATTTCAGTTTGCAACACAACTGTCGCAAGCAAAAAAAATACACCTGCTGCTGTCAGTGTTTGTATTCCACAACTCACAAATCACTGACCTGCCAAGTTTGGTTCGGTGAATGGTTTTGCTAAGTGAATTGACTTGACTGATCCTCTTGTGAGTGCAGGACAATTGCATGCTGGGCATGGGAAGCGGGCAGCCAAACAGGGTGGACAGCCTGAGGATCGCCTTCAGGAAAGCAGGGGAAGCTGCCAAGGGAGCCGCTCTGGCCAGCGACGCCTTCTTCCCATTCGGTGAGAACAAAACAACCCCATTCGATTCGACCAAGTGAGATCTTACAGGCTGGTAAACTGACTTGTGTGAGTGAAACTGCAGCCTGGAAGGACGCCGTGGAGGAGGCGTGCGAGAACGGCATCGGAACGATTGCGCAGCCCGGTGGCAGCATGAGGGACAAGGACGCCGTCGACTGCTGCAACAAGTATGGCGTCTCCCTCCTCTTCACCGGCGTCCGCCACTTCAGGCACTAAGCCTAACTTTGAGTGCTGAAGGTCATCGCCGCTCTACTGTCGGTCCGTCCGCCGTGGAAACTCGCGGATATTTTTCGCAATAAGGCGGACGCAGGTGGGTTTGCGTCCAACTAGGAATAATTGTATGACAGGGGAGAAATCGTTTTGCTATGTTGTATCACATTGCTGAGCCAACAGAGAGTGGGCAATAACTAAGGTCAGAAAACCAGGGCCAACTAAGCAGAAACTGTGTTTGTATTCAGACCTCGACATGAATCAAACTTGTGAGGCCATTCTGACCTTATCAGATGCCAGCACGTGATCTCTGCTTGAAGATTTGTGATCACCAGCGACCTTCAGATGCTGGTTTGTAGAAATATGATAATTCTGTGGATGGGTAAAGGGTGTCAGATGAGGCTGCCTGAGTGTAGCTTCCGGAGAAAGAAGATTTGATCGTTTTTGTCCTTCTGGAATTCAGATGCATATGTTGAAATATAGAAGCATTCTACAGAGAGGAGCACCGCGAAGCAGAATGAGACCTCAATCTACTTGAGGTGCATTTGCAACTGTACAATGTCCTGCTTGTTGTTTGTTTACAACTTGAGCAGTGTCCACATCGCTGGTGCTGAATTTGTGCAACTTGCATGCTGACAGCCTCCCAAAGAGTTGTATCGCATGCTGTTTGTCTAGACCATTTGGCTATGTTAGCTTCTCGGACTCCGGCAGCGGGCTCGGCGGTGCGGCCACGAGCACCCAGCGCCGGCCTGGAGGAGCAGGTCCTGGGCGCCATACCGGTCGCCCTGCGCCCCTGCCACCTGACCGGGGCCAGCACGGAGCTGCAGCTGCCCACCCGAGCCCCCGGCGACGCCATCGAGGAGGAGCTCCTGCCCCTGTCCATCTGCGAGCGGCGGAGGGCAATGTTGAGCGTGAACTCCTCGTCCGACGCGGACGAGCTCGAGCCCTCCCTGGCGAGCGCCGTCCAGTCAATGTCGGACTCGCTGCCGGATCCGACCATGGTGGAGGGGTGGGTAGAGGGCCGGGAGAGGAAGGGGAGGAGGCAATGGTGCCGAGAGGTCGAGAGAGTGAGGTTTCACCAAGGTTTTTTTCTTACAAAAGTTGGATATGCCTTTATTACTGTTTTTTTCCTTAATCTCTTCCCGCCTAAAAACAATTATATAATTTTATTACCAATAACCGATCACAATGGTGTTCTCACTACTATTGGAGGAACAATTGCACCCAAAGAATTTAGAATAGACGGATGAGAATTCCGAGTCCACTCCGTTTGAGATGCAACTCATACCTCTAAACAATAAACAAACAGAAGCAAACAATATATATTGTATTTCCTATTCTCTCACCAGGCAGAAATTCATGATCATTTTTCACTATCTTGGTGATGGGTAAACACTACATGGCAGTCAAATGACAAGAGAAACATCAGTTAAAATCATGGTTTCCATATGATGTTCGAGTAATCAGTTGTGCACGCTAGACACTTAGATCTAGATGAAATTTATACAAATGAACACGAAGGTGTCAATGCTGTTGTTGCCACAAAAATGACAGTATGGTACTATAAGAGTCTACCACTATTCTCTATACAGAACGCATCATACAGATGAGAGAACACATTGACATTGACTAGACGACATGAATGTCAACACAGTTCAATATAAGCTGGTTCGGTACCCACTTGTCCATCAAATGCAACAGTTGGGCCGCCGCCCAGAGTCTTGTCAGCTTCTTTAGTTTCCTATAATCCGCTGGTTTGGCTGCAATCGCACCTTCCGCGGTTTCCTCAGCTAATGGTTCAGCAGCAGCTAAATTTTCTAGCCTCCCCAACAGGCATTTCAACTGTTGACCCCTCGATTCCCTGGAGCGTGTACTCATCCCCCACAGACTGTTTTGGTACATATCGAGTAAAAGCTTGAGCTCTCAGGTCCTTAGGCATGCTAGTTTCTTCTCGAGACTCATCCGTATTATCAACTTCCATGGTATCTTCCGAGGCCTTGACAACACCATGTACACACACAAGTTTGTGTTTTAGGGTGTCATCTACAATTCCAGTTTGCATGGTATCTGAGAGAACATCAGGTGACTCTTCATTTCTGCCTCCGGCATGTAAAGCACGCTCGGTATTGCCTTCATCTTGTCCTGCAAGCTTGACCATCTCAGTGTGTTCAACTGATGGATTCCTTACAGTTTCACCTTTGTCAGCTTTGTCGACGATGTCAATTTGCGCAGAATCCAGTGCAACTCCAGACACCCTACAAGCTATAATAAGAAAACACATACAAAAGGTACTGTAAGCAACTAAGCATATTTAGCTCACTGGATTTTACTCCTTCCGTTCGGAATTACTTGTCGCAGAAATGAATGTATCTAGACGTATTTTAGTTCTAGATACATCCATTTCCGAGACAAGTAATTCCGAACGGAGGGAGTACAAATTTAAGAGAAAGAAATGTTCACCAGGAGTCTCCATGCCTTCAGGGCGTAACTTGGGATAATTCAATTCAGTCGTTCTTAGAGAAAATGGCATATTCGCAAGACGAAAACTTCGAAGTGAAGGTCCAAAAGAGCCAAAGTTGCCAGCAACACTGAAAGCCCTTTCAGCATCGACACGTTTCCTGAAGACAACTTTAGCAGTATTTGTGTTCTTGTGCACTTCAGTCTCGGTTTCTTTTAGTGGTCCATAGCGACTGAACATCCTAATAAAATCCATTTCTGAAGGAAGAGCAATTGACTTGCCAAAGCACAAAACAAGTGCAGTGGGGTTTACATCGTGGACCATCTTCTCGTCAACGTGGATAATTGATCTTTTTATCACTTCTACCTTTCTGTTAACACCCAACGTTTCAGGCTGCATATCACATACAGGGGAAGAACGATCTGATGAAGGTGCACATGTTCGTCGCGTCTGTCTCCGCCTACGTATCGGCCTTGTTTTGCCACTTGCCCCTTTGAGGCTATGAGTCGAGACAGTATGTAAACTCAGTCCAGACCAGTAGGCGTCCTGCATATGGTCCGTTGTTTCTTCCTTAGGGCAAGGCAAAAATTTCCACTCTTCACTCCTGTCCCCTTCAGTTTTTCCAATCATGCTCATTTCAGTAGAAGCTGCCATCCCAGATAATAAGTCCTTGGTGTCCACACCATGGCGCCTCTGCACACGCCTTCTTTTTGCCGGCTTCTTCACAGAGATGTCAACTTCACCACACTCTGTTTCACCAATGTTGTTATGAACTATCGGTTCATTCTGAGGCTTCACAATGGGCCTTCCCTCTGTCAACTCTATGTCATCGTCAGGCTTTCGCTTACGAGGTCTTCCCCTACCTCTTTTGGGCTTCACACTAGGCTGCACTTCATTGGTAACAGTTGTGTCGATGCTATCCTCTGCCCATGCACTGCCAGATTGAAATGATGCAATTTCACCGTATCCCTTAGACCGATAGAAAGACATAAGTTGAGAGCAAGCAATCACTAAATCCTGCAGAACACCTCCTTGGCAAGGGGACAGAGCCAGCGACTTCATATAATGAAGAAGGTGTTCTGGACTGAAATATTGCAATATCTCAGCCTGGCTAACCTTAGAGCAAGCAACTCCAGCCTTGAGCCCAGAATTCCCACGCAGATAACACATGCCATTCTCAGAGAGGTATTCTGGGAGACAAGAGCAACTCGCGGCCGTCAATATCCGCGTTGAGAGTTCTTGAAGCGCATAATTAACTGCATTGGTGAAGGCATCAGAATTGCCTTGTTTCTCCATCTCTAGACAGTTGTCCATGAAAGGCTTCAACTGGGATTCCAGACACCACGCAAAAGAGCCGTCACCAAAAAATGCTACCAGATGGTGGCCCTCTTTCTGATGCTTCAATGCCAGCTCAGATGCATCCGAAGGATCGAAAATTGCACCAGGCCACCAGGGACGACCTTGCAATTTAGCCCAGACAAGATCAGAAACTCGAAACCCATCTTTATCAAGGGGAGGAAGACGGTATCTAACACGCTGACCATCTTCGTTCGATCCTGCAAGATCACAAAAACTGATTAGTCAGTGATGACATACAAGTCGAAGGATGAAGGGCGCGGAACCAACACGCAGTAGATCAAGCTAACCAGAGTCTGGTGTCAGAGTATGCTTACCGGCTTCAGCATCGTGTGGAGGTACGGCAGGATCAGAAATCTCCGCCGTGTCGGCGGCAATATTCTGTGTCTGCGCCAGGCTACTCCCCTCCTCCTCCTCCTCCTCCTCGCCCTGCAACCCACCAGATTCCGCCATCATGGCGTCAAAATCTGCCTCGCCGAAACTCCCCTGCGCCATCGCCTCCCCGTCCGTGGCGGCATCCACCGGCGGCAGCTCGTCCCGCCCCTCCGGGTTCACCCCTCCCTCCACCCCCGAAAGCCAGATCATCGCGGCGAACCAACCGCCGGCGCCACCTACTCGAATCTGTGGAATTGGGGCGGAGATGTCAGTTGGCGCACATTAATTAAAGCCTCGAAATCCCCAATCGATCTCGCCGCCGCGGGAGGGGAGGGCGAGGTACCTCAGGCACCGGCCGGCGGGAGCGGGGGGCCGGGGGAGGGAGCGAGCGCGAGCTCCTGCGCGTCGGCCGGGCGGGCGGAGACGGAGGCTCTAGGGTTTGGCCTCCGGGTGGCTTCGGCCTCTGAGGCTGCGCGCGCGCGGGCGATTTGGGTGGTGATATCGGCGAGCTCGGGTAGGGACCGATTGGGAGGAGGAGACGGGGTGGGAAGTGGCCGAAAGGCCGGGCTATATGGGCTGGACTAACGGGCCTGCCGAGGGGTGGGCCGTGAGGTTGGTTCGTGGGCTGGTTTTGTTTAACTGGGCCGTGGGGCGTGTGCGCGTTTATCACGGCGGAGTGTGAGGCGCGGTGGGACTGAAATGTAGGGACAGGAACAGACGCCAGCCAGCCAGTGGGTCCGCGACGGCCTGACGGGGAGTGGACGTGCGTCAAGGCGGTTCGCCGTCGTTGACGAGGTTGCAGGCGGACGTGTCCGACTCCGGCGCTATCGACGGCATAGAAGGCGAGCCGGCAGAAGACAGAAGAAGGTGATCTCTTTCTCTTGTGTTGACATTTTTGTTTTGCTTGATCTGTGGCAATGTAGATTGGAATGATGCTAGCTTTGCTGCCGTAAACATCATTCGATTTCCACTTGTTCTTGATGATTTTTGCATCTTGTCATCTCATCGATAGGTGAAGAACGCAGAGGGGGCAATGGGGAAGAAGGTGAGGTGGTTCGACGCCGTGCACAGGATCCTGAGCCCGTCGGAACCTGATCGCGACGAGAAGGAAGACAAGCAGGTAACTGAAACCGTGCAATTCTCCCGTCTTCATCGAATTCCAGTCGACGCAAATGACCGATCCGCATCGATCGATGTTCTCGATCCAAGAAGCCGGCCGAGAGACCGACGAGCAAATCGAGCTTCAAGAAGCTATGGCAGTTCGGCAAGTCCAGCACGTCCACTTCTTCTTCCTCCGCGGCGCATCAGCAGCCTCCTCCGCAGCCCGATCAGCAGGATGCTGCGGAGGCCAAATCCACCGGAACGACGAGCGAGCAGAACAATGGTGGGTTCCAAGTCGCAGCGCTCGCCGCACCGGTGGCGCAGCAGCCGGCAGAGGCTACGGCCGTCGTCACGCCAAGAGCGCCCGCGCGGTCAAGGGAGGAGCTTGCCGCCGTCAGGATTCAGACGGCTTGCAGGGGCTACCTGGTAATTGCATGATCACATTTCGATCTAGCATATGTCTAACATGTTGAAAACTTGGAAACATTTTATTCACGTTCAGGTAAGGAAGGGGTACAAGGCGAGAGCACAGGCTCGGCTGATGTCGCTGCTGGAGGGGGTCGCCGTGAAGCGCCAGACGGAGGATGCGCTGTACAGCATGCAGATGATGACGAGGGTTCAGACCCAGATATACGCCAGGAGGGTCAACAAGGACAAGGCTCTCAAGAGTCAGGTCCAGCCCAAGCAAGGGCCTGACAAAACCAAGGTGCGAAGCATCATCTCATCTGCTCCGATCATCTATCGTACTAGTTCGTAACGATTCTTGTTCATATGGTACGACGATCACGACTTGCCGATCGATCGATCGATGTCTGAAAATTCTCCGGTATGCTAGCTGAACCTGACCGGTGTGCTGCTGACATTATTGAGCGCAGACTGGTGAAGTCTGGGATCACACTCACCAGTCCAAGGAGCAGATCGAGGCCACGCTCTCGACGAAGCAGGAGGCTGCGTCGAGGCGGCAGAAGGCCCTGTCATACGCCTTCTCTCACCAGGTAGCCATCGGGTCTACGTTGTGGATGGCACTGTCGCTCGACGTGTTCATGTCCTCTGCTGAACTCACTCTGTCTGGCGCAGTGGAGGAACAAGAGCCCCTCTTCTTCATCTTCCTCTGGGAGAGGGAGAGTGACACCCACGCTGTCGCACCCTCCGACGTTCATGGACCCCGGCTGCCCCAACTGGGGCTGGAGCTGGGCGGAGCGCTGTCTGGCGGCGTCCAGGCCGTGGGAGAGCCAGACCGCGCCGCCGGACGTCAAGGACCGCGCTGCTCCGGCCAAGAGCGTCGGCCGGGCCGCCAGCCCGAGGGTGTCCATCTCGGTTCATATTCCCACCACGCCGACGGGCAGGTCCGCTCGGCCGGCCGGCCGGTCGTCGCCGTCGACCCCGACGCAGCCGCGGTCACCCTCGGTGCCGGGAAAGACGATCGCGTCGCCCCGGCGGGCTCCGAGCCCGAGGGGTAGCCCGTTCAACAAGTCGGGAAGCACGCTATCGGAACGCCCGCGGAGCAGCCAGGAGCACGTGGGGGCAAGCAGTGGCGGCGGTGGCGACGAGAAGGAGGCCTCGCTGCGGCGGACGACGAGCTTGCGGTCGGGGGAGCAGCCGAGGAAGCTGAGCCTGGGAACGAGAGAGGTGGACGCAGGCGAGACGGGCGACGCGCCGGTGACGCCCAGCTACATGCAGGCGACCAAGTCCGTGAAGGCCAAGGCCCGGTGCGCGAGCCCCGCGGCGGCTGACAAGGCCGAGCTCCCCGAAAGGGCGCCTCTCGTGTCCTCGCCGTCGATGAAGAGGCGCCCGTCGCCGGAGTTCCCGGAGAAACAAGGGGTGTCGTCGCCGAGGACGCCAAGGACGCCGAGCACGCCGGGCAAGGCAAAGCCGGAGATCAGGACGAAGCGGCCTCCCAGCCCCAGGCTCTAGCTCGCTGGGCTTGCGTATATCCACAGTGGCAGCACGATAACTGTATGAGGTTTTCTTATTTTTGTTGCCTAGTTTCGAATTTGTAATCTAGCATTTTTGGTCATTTTTGTTTTTGAATTTGTAAATTAGCGCGGTACAAATTTATCTTCTTGAGTTGGCTAACGCTGGTCTAAAGACTCTTTCCACCTTTGTGAATGTATTATTTAAAATGCATGATTTTTTAGATGATGATTTTAAATGCAAGCTCGTGAGTGGATTTTGTACCAAACGTGCATGGATCCGCTGTCCGCATTAGACGTTGGTGCCGAGTTTTCTTGATTAATCGAAGCATATTATTATACTACTACTATATTTCGCCATATTTTCTCTCAATGGATAGTTATTGTAATGTTTCATTGTACCAACAAAAGTGCAACGTTGAAACATGTTTTGAGGTGGCATGAACCTATAGATTACACACTCGACAGGTTGAAACATGTTTTGGATTTGGATGTGAATCTTTACTAGGCATCATATCCTAACGGGCCTACATAGTACTAAAGTTCCGTCAGTTAATTTGAATCGGAGAGAGTACAATAATTAGGGTTTTTGGACACAATAAACACTACTCTTAAGACTTTACACATAAAAAAACACACTATCAAATTTAGCAGTTGAGTGTGCAAAACCTCATGCGTGTGATCTTGAGTAACGAGAAGGTAGCACGACTACAACTCCAACGTGCCACGTCGACTAAGTAATTACCAAATTTTACCGAGACCCATTTGTTTAGGGTTTAGGGCTTAAGGTTTCATATTTGGAGTTTAGGGTTCATGATTTATGTTTCAGGGTTTAAGTTTTAGTATTTGAAACTTGTTATCACTCGTTTGATCATGTTTTAATAGTTGAAACTTGTTATCACTCGTTTGATCATTTGTTCGGTGGGATGTACAAGTGATTGACAATTTAGGGTTTGAGTTTTGGTAGGATGAGCACGATCTTGAGTATTGTGGCATTGAGAAGGGGGTTCTTTGTATTCATCTGATTGCCCCAGTTCGTCGTGTTTGCACCGATGTAGAGGACGCTTGTAGGCGGTTCTTAGGTTGTGCGTACGAGGTAAGTGTTGTCGCAGTCAGTTTCAGAATTAGATTAGTTGGCTTTGTTATATGTTTCAGAATTTGGTTACATGTAAAAATGTGTGCGTATGAATTTTGCAGGGCCCTCTTGCTTGCGACTATGTTAAGTGGGTTGACAAAAGGTGGGAAGACAGGGCAAAGACAGTGATTATGGATCTGTCTTCGAAGAACATAAACCCGGAGAGCAGAATTAAAGCTTGTGAGAGAGAAATGGAAAAGAACAAGCTTGAAAAGAGGGCAAATGGAAGGATCCACAAGGAAAGGCTGTTGTTTAGAGATAGGATCATAACATTTGGTGGTCTTTTGTATCTTGGCATGTTTGCCATTATGTTTGCTGTTATTGTTAGCAAGTAGAAGTGGTGGATTACTAGTGATGTTAAGACAACTCCGTAGTATTTCTTCACTTTTGTTTTTAGTAGTTGATGTTGGCATTGCTGTCATTTTGAAAAGATCTGGGATTTTGCAGTGCAATAAAGTTCAGACATTGTTCATCACAACATAGTTCTTGACTACAAACATGGATACATTGTTACGAACATGGACTAAAATTTGATACAAAGATGCTAAACTGACGGAGCACGAACTGAAACCTGACAGAATAGTAGTGAACAAGCTAAACTGAAAATAGAATGCATGGGTAGATAATATCGAAATGCAGGTGCTTCTTCTACTCATCGTCGTCGGATGAGAGGACAATTGGGTTCTTGTTGTTGCCCTGTTGAGCGGCAGACGTCGATGCACCGGCATATGCTGCTCTTGCTCGCTCCCTGGCTGCGCGCTCTGCTTCTGTAGCCCGATGGCGGACGGCATCTACCTGCGCCATGGACCAGGACGCAGCTATGACGGCATCACCGAGCTGCTGCTTGGGTGCGCTCAGAGCCTCATTGGCCTGCGTGGTGAGCAAGGATGCCTCATACGCCGGAGATGGTAGCCCGAAGACCACTTGGTCGGGTGGCAGGTATTCGTCGCGACCAGCCTCCCTCCGCTAGGCGCGCAGTCTCGCTTGCACCTCCTCAAACTCCGCCTCCTCCCGTGCATCCTCCTCCTCGTGCTCCGGATGGACAGCAGAGAGCTCTGAAGCCGTTGGCTCGATGTCAGAGTCTGCGGTGTAGCGGCTCGAATAGCTTCGCTCGCCCGATGTTGAGGAGCAGTGCACGCCCGACGAAGAGGAGCCAGACGCGGTGGGAGGGGGGCCGCCCGCGCCTGGTCGAGGTGCTGGGCCCCTGTCGGCCCTGCAAGGACCGGTGGACATCCAGGCGGTCCACCGCTTGCACCCCAAGGAGCTAGAATGGGCAAGGTAGTGACTGTGGTGACTGCGACCACCGGCAGTACCTTGTGATTGTTGGGGAACGTAGTAATTCAAATTTTTTCCTACGCACACGCAAGATCATGGTGATGCATAGCAACGAGAGGGGAGAGTGTTGTCAACATACCCTCGTAGACCGTTAAGCGAAAGCGTTATGACAACGCGGTTGATGTAGTCGTACGTCTTCACGATCGACCGATCCTCAGTACCGAACGTACGACACCTCCGCGTTCAGCACACGTTCAGCTCGGTGACGTCCCGCGAACTCACGATCCAGTAGAGCTCGAGGGAGAGTTTCATCAGCACGACGGCGTGGTGACGATGTTGATGAAGCTACCGACGCAGGGCTTCGCCTAAGCACCGCTACGATATGGCCGAGGTGGATTATGGTGGAGGGGGGCACCGCACACGGCTGGGAGAGATCAATGATCAACTTGTGTGTTATAGGGTGCCCCATGCCCCCGTATATAAAGGAGCAAGGGGGGAAGGCCGGCCGGCCCTGTAGGGCACGCCAGGAGGACGAGTCCTCCTCCTAGTAGGAGGGGGAAAGGAAGGGGGAGAAGGAGAAGAAAACGGGGGCACCACCCCCCTTCCTAGTCCAATTCGGACTATAGGGGGAGGGGGCGCGCGGCCTGCCCTGGCCGGCCCCTCTCTCTCTCCACTAGGGCCCAACAAGGCCCATTAAACCCCGGGGGGTTCCGGTAACCCCTCCGGCACTCCAGTAAAATCCCGATTTCACCCGGAACTCTTCCGATGTCCAAATGTAGGCTTCCAATATATCAATCTTTATGTCTCGACCATTTCGAGAATCCTCGTCATGTCCGTGATCATATCTGGGTCTCCGAACTACCTTCGGTACATCAAAACATATAAACTCATAATACCGATCGTCACAGAACTTTAAGCATGCGGACCCTGCGGGTTCGAGAACTATGTAGACATGACTGAGACTTGTCTTCGGTCAATAACCAATAGTGGAACCTGGATGCTCATATTGGTTCCTACATATTCTACGAAGATCTTTATCGTTCAAACCACATAACAACATACGTTGTTCCCTTTGTCATCGGTAAGTTACTTGCTCAAGATTGGATCGTTAGTATTTCAATACCTAGCTCAATCTCGTTACCGGCAAGTCTCTTTACTCGTTCTGTAATGCATCATCCTACAACTAACTAATTAGTCACATTGCTTTCAAGGCTTATAGTGATGTGCATTACCGAGAGGGCCCAGAGATACCTCTCCGACAATCGGAGTGACAATTCCTATTCTTGATCTATGCCAACTCCACGAACACCGTCGGAGACACCTGTAGAGCACCTTTATGATCACCCAGTTACGTTGTGACGTTTGGTAGCACACTAAGTGTACCTCCAGTATTCGGGAGTTGCATAATCTCATAGTCATAGGAACATGTATAAGTCATGAAGAAAGCAATAGCAGTAAACTAAACGATCAAGTGCTAAGCTAACAGAATGGGTCAAGTCAATCACATCATTCTCCTAATGATGTGATACCGTTAATCAAATGACAACTCATGTCTATGGTTAGGAAACTCAACCATCTTTGATCAATGAGCTAGTTAAGTAGAGGCATACTAGTGACACTATGTTTGTTTATGTATTCACACATGTATTATGTTTTCGGTTAATACAATTCTAGCATGAATAATAAACATTTATCATGATATGAGGAAATAAATAATAACTTTATTATTGCCTCTAGGGCATATTTCCTTCAGTCTCCCACTTGCACTAGAGTCAATAATCTAGATTACACAGTAATGATTCTAACACCTCATGGAGTCTTGGTGTTGATCATGTTTTTCTCGTGGAAGAGGTTTAGTCAATGGGTCTGCAACATTCAGATCCGTATGTATCTTGCAAATCTCTATGTCTCCCACCTGTACTTGATCCCGGATGGAATTGAAGCATCTCTTGATGTGCTTGGTTCTCTTGTGAAATCTAGATTCCTTTGCCAAGGCAATTGCACCAGTATTGTCACAAAAAAAATTCATTGGTCCCGATGCACTAGGTATGACACCTAGATCGGATATGAACTCCTTCATCTAGACTCCTTCATTTGCTGCTTCCGAAGCAGCTATGTACTCCGCTTCACACGTAGATCCTGCCACGACAATTTGTTTAGAACTGCACCAACTGTCAGCTCCACCGTTCAATGTAAACACGTATCCGGTTTGCGATTTAGAACTGTCCGGATCAGTGTCAAAGCTTGCATCGACGTAACCATTTACGATGAGTTCTTTGTCACCTCCATAAATGAGAAACATATTCTTAGTCTTTTTCAGGTATTTCAGGATGTTCTTGACCGCTGTCCAGTGATCCACTCCTGGATTACTTTGGTACCTCCCTGCTAAACTAATAGCAAGGCACACATCAGGTCTGGTACACAGCATGGCATACATGATAGAGCCTATGGCTGAAGCATAGGGAACATTTTTCATTTTCTCTCTATCTTCTGCAGTGGTCGGGCATTGAGTCTGACTCAACTTCATACCTTGTAACACAGGCAAGAATCCTTTCTTTGCTTGATCCATTTTGAATTTCTTCAAAACTTTATCAAGGTATGTGCTTTGTGAAAGTCCAATTAAGCGTCTTGATCTATCTCTATAGATCTTGATGCCCAATATATAAGCAGCTTCACCGAGGTCTTTCATTGAAAAACTCTTATTCAAGTATCCTTTTATGCTATCCAGAAATTCTATATCATTTCCAATCAGCAATATGTCATCCACATATAATATTAGAAATGCTACAGAGCTCCCACTCACTTTCTTGTAAATACAGGCTTCTCCAAAAGTCTGTATAAAACCATATGCTTTGATCACACTATCAGAATGTTTATTCCAACTCCGAGAGGCTTGCACCAGTCCATAAATGGATCGCTGGAGCTTGCACACTTTGTTAGCTCCCTTTGGATCGACAAAACCTTCTGGTTGCATCATATACAACTCTTCTTCCAGAAATCCATTCAGGAATGCAGTTTTGACATCCATTTGCCAAATTTCATAATCATAAAATGCGGCAATTGCTAACATGATTTGGACAGACTTAAGCATCGCTACGGGTGAGAAAGTCTCATCGTAGTCAACTCCTTGAACTTGTCAGAAACCTTTCACAACAAGTCGAGCTTTGTAGACAGTAACATTATCGTCAGCGACAGTCTTCTTCCTGAAGATCCATTTATTCTCTATGGCTTGCCGATCATCAGGCAAGTCAATCAAAGTCTATACTTTGTTCTCATACATGGATCCCATCTCAGATTTCATGGCTCAAGCCATTTTGCGGAATCTGGGCTCACCATCGCTTCTTCATAGTTCGTAGGTTCGCTTTGGTCAAGTAACATGACCTCCAGAATAGGATTACCGTACCACTGATGACCCACAAGTGTAGGGGATCTATCGTAGCATTTTCGATAAGTAAGAGTGTCGAACCCAACGAGGAGCAGAAGGAAATGATCAGCAGTTTTCAGTAAGGTATTCTCTGCAAGCACTGAAATTATCGGTAACAGATAGTTTTGTGATAAGGTAATTTATAACGAGTAGTAAGTAATAAAAATAAATAAGGTGCAGCAAGATGGCCCAATCCTTTTTGTAGCAAAGGACAAGCCTGGACAAACTCTTATACGAAGGAAAGCGCTCCCGAGGACACATGGGAATTATCGTCAAGCTAGTTTTCATCACGTTCATATGATTCGCGTTCGGTACTTTGATAATTTGATATGTGGGTGGACCGGTGCTTGGGTACTGTCCTTACTTGGACAAGCATCTCACTTATGATTAACCCTATTGCAAGCATCCACAACTACAACAGAAGTATTAAGGTAAACCTAACCATAGCATGAAACATATGGATCCAAATCAGCCCCTTACGAAGCAACGCATAAACTAGGGTTTAAGCTTCTGTCACTCTAGCAACCCATCATCTACTTATTACTTCCCAATACCTCCCTCTAGGCCCAAACAATGGTGAAGTGTCATGTAGTCGACGTTCACATGACACCACTAGAGGGATGACAACATACATCTCATCAAAATATCGAACGAATACCAAATTCACATGACTACTAATAGCAAGACTTCTCGCATGTCCTCAGGAACAAACGTAACTACTCACAAAGCATATTCATGTTCATAATCAAAGGGGTATTAATATGCATAATGGATCTGAACATATGGTATTCCACCAAGTAAACCAACTAGCATCAACTACAAGGAGTAATCAACACTACTAGCAACCCACAGGTACCAATCTGAGGTTTGGATACAAAGATTGGATACAAGAGATGAAATAGGGTTTGAGATGAGATGGTGTTGGTGAAGATGTTGATGGAGATTGACCCCCTCCCAATGAGAGGATCGTTGGTGATGACGATGGTGATGATTTCCCCCTCCCAGAGGGAAGTTTCCCCGGCAGAACAGCTCCGCCGGAGCCCTAGATTGGTTCCTCCAAGGTTCCGCCTCGTGGCGGCGGAGTTTCATCCTGTAAGCTTGCTTATGATTTTTTTCTCGGACGAAAGACCTCATATAGCAGAAGATGGGCATCGGAGGGCCACCAGGGGGGCCACGAGGCAGGGGGGCGCGCCCCCCACCCTCGTGGCTAGTGGGTGGCCCCCCTTTGGTACTTCCTGCGCCCAATATTTTTTATATATTCTGAAAAGTGCTCTCGTGGAGTTTCAGGACTTTTGGAGATGTGAAGAATAGGTCTCTAATATTTGCTCCTTTTCCAGCCCAGAAATCCAGCTGTCGGCATTCCCCCTCTTCATGTAAACCTTGTAAAATAAGAGAGAAAAGGCATAAGTATTGTGACATAATGTGTAATAACAGTCTATAATGCAATAAATATCAATATAAAAGCATGATGCAAAATGGACGTATCAACTGAAGGAAATATGCCCTAGAGGCAATAATAAAGTTATTATTTATTTCCTTATTTCATGATAAATGTTTATTATTCATGCTAGAATTGTATTAACCGGAAACATAATACATGTGTAAATGCATAGACAAACAGAGTGTCACTAGTATGCCTCTACTTGACTAGCTCATTAATCAAAGATGGTTATGTTTCCTAACCATAGACAAAGAGTTGTTATTTGATTAATGGGATCACATGATTAGATGAATGATCTGATTGACATGACCCATTTCATTAGCTTAACACCCGATCGTTTAGTATGTTGCTATTGCTTTCTTCATGACTTATACATGTTCCTATGACTATGAGATTATGCAACTCCCGTGTGCCGGAGGAACACTTTGTGTGCTACCAAACGTCACAACATAACTGGGTGATTATAAAGGTGCTCTATAGGTGTCTCCAAAGGTACATGTTGAGTTCGCGTATTTCGAGATTAGGATTTGTCACTCCGATCGTCGAAGAGGTATCTCTGGGCCCTCTCGGTAATGCACATCACTTAAGCCTTGCAAGCATTGCAACTAATGAGTTAGTTTTGGGATGATGTATTACGGAACGAGTAAAGAGACTTGCCGGTAACGAGATTGAACTAGGTATTGGATACCGACGATCGAATCCCGGGCAAGTAACATACCGATGACAAAGGGAACAACGTATGTTGTTATGCGGTCTGACCGATAAAGATCTTCGTAGAATATGTAGGAGCCAATATGGGCATCCAGGTCCCGCTATTGGTTATTGACCGGAGACGTGTCTCGGTCATGTCTACATTGTTCTCGAACCCGCAGGGTCCGCACGCTTAAGGTTTCGATGACAGTTATATTATGAGTTTATACGTTTTGATGTACCGAAGTATGTTCGGAGTCCCGGATGAGATCACGGACATGACGAGGAGTCTCGAAATGGTTGAGACATAAATATTGATATATTGGAAGCCTATGTTTGGATATCGGAAGTGTTCCGGGTGAAATCGGGATTTTACCGGAGTACCGGGAGGTTACCGGAACCCCCCGGGAGCTATATGGGCCTTAGTGGGCCTTAGTGGAAGAAGAGGAGAGGCGACCAGAGCTGGGCCGCGCGCCCCTCCCCCCTAGTCCGAATAGGACAAGGAGAGAGGGGGCCGGCGCCCCCCTCCTTCTCTCTCTCTCTTTTCCACCTCGCGAATCCTATTCCAACTAGGATGGGGGGAGAAGTCCTACTCCCGGAGGGAGTAGGACTCCTCCTAGCGCGCCCTATGATGGCCGGCCGACCTCCCCCTCTTGAACCTTTATATACGGAGGCAGGGGCACCCCAGAGACACACAAGTTGATCCACGTGATCATATTCTTAGCCGTGTGCGGCGCCCCCTTCCACCATAGTCCTCGATAATATTGTAGCGGTGCTTAGGAGAAGCCCTGCGACGGTAGTACATCAAGATCGTCACCACGCCGTCGTGCTGACGGAACTCTTCCCCGACACTTTGCTGGATCGGAGTCCGGGGATCGTCATCGAGCTGAACGTGTGCTAGAACTCGGAGGTGCCGTAGTTTCGGTGCTTGATCGGTCGGGCCGTGGAGACGTACGACTACATCAACCAAATGCTTCCGTTGTCGATCTACAAGGGTACATAGATCACACTCTCCCCTCTCGTTGCTATGCATCACCATGATCTTGCGTGTGCATAGGAAATTTTTAAAATTACTACGTTCCCCAATAGTGGTATTAGAGCCTAGGTTTTATGTGTTGATGTTATATGCATGAGTAGAACACAAGTGAGTTGTGGGCGATATAAGTCATACTGCTTACCAGCATGTCATACTTTGGTTCGGCGGTATTGTTGGACGAAGCGGCCCAGACCGACATTACGCGTACGCTTACGCGAGACCGGTTCTCCCGACGTGCTTTGCACATAGGTGGCTTGCGGGTGACAATTTCTCCAACTTTAGTTGAACTGAGTGTGGCTACGCCCGGTCCTTGCGAAGGTTAAAACAGCACCAACTTGACAAACTATCGTTGTGGTTTTGATGCGTAGGTAAGATTGGTTCTTGCTTAAGCCCGTAGCAGCCACGTAAAAACTTGCAACAACAAAGTAGAGGACGTCTAACTTGTTTTTGCAGGGCATGTTGTGATGTGATATGGTCAAGACATGATGCTAAATTTTATTGTATGAGATGATCATGTTTTGTAACCAAGTTATCGGCAACTGGCAGGAGCCATATGGTTGTCGCTTTATTGTATGCAATACAATCACGCTGTAATGCTTTACTTTATCACTAAGCGGCAGCGATAGTCGTGGAAGCATAAGATTGGCGAGACGACAACGATACTACGATGGAGATCAAGGTGTCGCGCCGGTGACGATGGTGATCACGACGGTGCTTCGGAGATGGAGATCACAAGCACAAGATGATGATGGCCATATCATATCACTTATATTGATTGCATGTGATGTTTATCTTTTATGCATCTTATCTTGCTTTGATTGACGGTAGCATTATAAGATGATCTCTCACCAATTATCAAGAAGTGTTCTCCCTGAGTATGCACCGTTCTGAAAGTTCTTCGTGCTGAGACACCACGTGATGATCGGGTGTGATAGGCTCTACGTTCAAATACAACGGGTGCAAAATAGTTGCACACACGGAATACTCAGGTTATACTTGACGAGCCAAGCATATACAGATATGGCCTCGAAACACGGAGACCGAAAGGTTGAGCGTGAATCATATAGTAGATATGATCAACATAGTGATGTTCACCAATGAAACTACTCCATCTCACGTGATGATCGGACATGGTTTAGTTGATTTGGATCACGTGATCACTTAGAGGATTAGAGGGATGTCTATCTAAGTGGGAGTTCTTAAAGTAATATGATTAATTGAACTTAAATTTATCATGAACTTAGTCCTGGTAGTATTTTGCAAATCATGTTGTAGATCAATAGCTCGCGTTGTTGCTTCCCTGTGTTTATTTTGATATGTTCCTAGAGAAAATTGTGTTGAAAAATGTTAGTAGCAATGATGCGGATTGGATCTGTGATCTGAGGTTTATCCTCATTGCTGCACAGAAGAATTATGTCCTTGATGCACCGCTAGGTGACAGACCTATTGCAGGAGCAGATGCAGACGTTATGAACGTTTGGCTAGCTAAATATGATGACTACTTGATAGTTTAGTGCACCATGCTTAACGGCTTAGAATCGGGACTTCAAAGACGTTTTGAACGTCATGGACCATATGAGATGTTCCAGAAGTTGAAGTTAATATTTCAAGCAAATACCCGAGTTGAGAGATATGAAGTCTCCAACAAGTTCTATAGCTAAAAGATGGATGAGAATCGCTCAACTAGTGAGCATGTGCTCAGATTGTCTGGGTATTACAATCGCTTGAATCAAGTGGGAGTTAATATTCCAGATAAGATAGTGATTGACAGAATTCTCTAGTCACCATCACCAAGTTAGTAGAACTTCGTGATGAACTATAATATGCAAGGATAACAGAAATGATTCCCAAGCTTTTCGTGATGCTGAAATCGACGAAGGTAGAAATCAAGAAAAAACATCAAGTGTTGATGGTTGACGAAACCACTAGTTTCAAGAAAAAGGGCAAAGGGAAGAAGGGGAACTTCAAGAAGAATGGCAAGCAAGTTGCTGCTCAAATGAAGAAGCCCAAGTCTGGTCCTGAGCCTGAGACTAAGTGCTTCTACTGCAAAGGAATTGGTCACTGGAAGCGGAACTACCCCAAGTATTTGGCGGATAAGAAGGATGGCAAAGTGAACATAGGTATATTTGATATACATGTTATTGATGTGTACTTTACTAGTGTTTATAGCATCCCCTCAGTATTTGATACTAGTTCAGTTGCTAAGAGTAGTAACTCGAAACGGGAGTTGCAGAATGAACAGAGACTAGTTAAGGGTGAAATGACGATGTGTGTTGGAAGTGGTTCCAAGATTGATATGATCATCATCGCACACTCCCTATACTTTCGGGATTAGTATTGAACCTAAATAAGTGTTATTTGGTGTTTGCATTGAGCATGAATATGATTTGATCATGTTTATTGCAATACGGTTATTCATTTAAGTAAGAGAATAAATTGTTGTTCTGTTTACATATATGGTTATACACCCAATGAAAATGGTTCATTGGATCTCGATCGTAGTGATACACATATTCATAATATTGAAACCAAAAGATGCAGAGTTGATAATGATAGTGCAACTTATTTGTGGCACTGCCGTTTAGGTCATATCGGTGTAAAGCGCATGAAGAAACTCCATACTGATGGACTTTTTGGAACCACTTGATTATGAATCACTTGGTACTTGCGAACCGTGCCTTATGTGCAAGATGACTAAAACGCCGTTCTCCGGTACTATGGAGAGAGCAATAGATTTGTTGGAAATCATACATACAGATGTATGTGGTCCGATGAATATTGAGGCTCATGGCGGATATTGTTATTTTCTTACCTTCACAGATGACTTAAGTAGATATGGGTATATCTACTTAATGAAACACAAGTCTGAAACATTTGAAAAGTTCAAAGAATTTCAGAGTGAAGTTGAAAATCATCGTAACAAGAAAATAAAGTTTCTACGATCTGATCGTGGAGGAGAATATTTGACTTACAAGTTTGGTGTACATTTGAAAAAATGCGGAATAGTTTCGCAACTCACGCCACCCGGAACACCACAGCGTAATGGTGTGTCTGAACGCTGTAATCGTACTTTACTAGATATGGTACGATCTATGATGTCTCTTACTGATTTACCGCTATCGTTTTGGGGTTATGCTTTAGAGACAGCCGCATTCACGTTAAATAGGGCACCATCAAAATCCGTTGTGACGACGCCTTATGAACTATGGTTTGGCAAGAAACCAAAGTTGTCGTTTCTAAAAGTTTGGGGCTGCGATGCTTATGTGAAAAAGCTTCAACCTGATAAGCTCGAACCCAAATCGGAGAAATGTGTCTTCATAGGATATCCAAAGGAGACTATTGGATACACCTTCTATCACAGATCCGAAGGCATGACTATTGTTGCTAAGTTTGGAAACTTTCTGGAGAAGGAGTTTCTCTCGAAAGAAGTGAGTGGGAGGAAAGTAGAACTTGACGAGGTAACTGTACCTGCTCCCTTGTTGGAGAGTAATGCATCACAGAAACCTGTTTCTGTGACACCTACACCAATAAGTGAGGAAGCTAATGATAATGATCATGAAACTTCAGAACAAGATACTACTAAACCTCGTAGATCAACTAGAGTGAGATCTGCACCAGTGTGGTACAGTAATCCTGTTCTAGAAGTCATGCTACTAGATCATGATGAACCTACGAACTATGAAGAAGCGATGGTGAGCCCAGATTCCGCAAAATGGCTTGAAACCATGAAATCTGAGATGGGATCCATGTATGAGAACAAAGTGTGGACTTTGGTTGACTTGCCCGATGATCGGCAAGCGATTGAGAATAAATGGATCTTCAAGAAGAAGACTGACGCTGACGGTAATATTACTGTCTACAAAGCTCGACTTGTCGCAAAAGGGTTTCAGCAAGTTCAAGGGATTGACTACGATGAGACCTTCTCACCCGTAGCGATGCTTAAGTCTGTCTGAATCATGTTAGCAATTGCCGCATTTCATGAAATCCGGCAAATGGATAAACAAAACTGCATTCCTTAATGGATTTATTAAAGAAGAGTTGTATATGATGCAACTAGAAGGTTTTGTCAATCCTAAAGGTGTTAACAAAATATGCAAGCTCCAGCGATCCATCAATGGACTGGTGCAAGCATCTCGGAGTTGGAATATACGCTTTGATAAGTTGATCAAAGCATATAGTTTTATACAGACTTGCGGTGAAGCCTGTATTTACAAGAAAGTGAGTGGGAGCACTATAGCATTTCTGATAAGTATATGTGAATGACATATTGTTGATCGGAAATAATGTAGAATTATTCTGCAAAGCATAAAGGAGTGTTTGAAAGGAGTTTTTCAAAGAAAGACCTCGGTGAAGTTGCTTACATATTGAGCATCAAGATCTATAGAGATAGATCAAGACACTTGATAAGTTTTTTCAATAAATACATACCTTGACAAGATTTTGAAGTAGTTCAAAATGGAACAGTCAAAGAAAGAGTTTCTTGCCTATGTTACAAGGTGTGAAATTGAGTAAGACTCAAAGCCCGACCACGGCAGAAGATAGAAAGAGAATGAATGTCATTCCCTATGCCTTGGTCATAGGTTCTATAAAGTATGCCATGCTGTGTACCAGATCTATTGTATACCCTACCACTGAGTTTGGCAAGGGAGTACAATAGTGATCTAGGAGTAGATCACTGGACAACAGTCAAAATTATCCTTAGTGGAATAAGGATATGTTTCTCGATTATGGAAGTGAAAAAAGGTTCATCGTAAAGGGTTACGCCGATGCAAGTTTTGACACTAATCTAGATGACTCTAAGTCTCAGTCTAGATACATATTGAAAGTGGGAGCAATTAGCTAGAGTAGCTATGTGTAGAGCATTGTAGACATAGAACTTGCAAAATACTTACGGATCTGAATGTGACAGACCCGTTGACTAAAATTATCTCACAAGCAAAACATGATCACACCTTAGTACTCTTTGGGTGTTAATCACATAGATATGTGAACTAGATTACTGACTCTAGTAAACCCTTTGAGTGTTGGTCACATGACGATGTGAACTATGGGTGTTAATCACATGGTGATGTGAACTATTGCTGTTAAATCACATGGCGATGTGAACTAGATTATTGACTCTAGTGCAAGTGGGAGACTGAAGGAAATATGCCCTAGAGGCAATAATAAAGTTATTATTTATTTCCTTATTTCATGATAAATGTTTATTATTCATGCTAGAATTGTATTAACCGGAAACATAATACATGTGTGCATGCATAGACAAACAGAGTGTCACTAGTATGCCTCTACTTGACTACCTCATTAATCAAAGATGGTTATGTTTCCTAACCATAAACAAAGAGTTGTTATTTGATTAATGGGATCACATCATTAGATGAATGATCTGATTGACATGACCCATTTCATTAGCTTAGCACCCGATCGTTTAGTATGTTGCTATTGCTTTCTTCATGACTTATACATGTTCCTATGACTATGAGATTATGCAACTCCCGTGTGCCAGAGGAACACTTTGTGTGCTACCAAACGTCACAACGTAACTGGGTGATTATAAAGGTGCTCTACGGGTGTCTCCAAAGGTACATGTTGGGTTGGCGTATTTCGAGATTAGGATTTGTCACTCCGATTGTCGGAGAGGTATCTCTGGGCCCTCTCGGTAATGCACATCACTTAAGCCTTGCAAGCATTGCAACTGATGAGTTAGTTGCGGGATGATGTATTACGGAACGAGTAAAGATACTTGCCAGTAACGAGATTGAACTAGGTATTGGATACCGACGATCGAATCTCGGGCAAGTAACATACCGATGACAAAGGGAACAACGTATGTTGTTATGCGGTCTGACCGATAAAGATCTTCGTAGAATATGTAGGAGCCAATATGGGCATCCAGGTCCCGCTATTGGTTATTGACCGGAGACGTGTCTCGGTCATGTCTACATTGTTCTCGAACCCGTAGGGTCCGCACGCTTAAGGTTTCGATGACAGTTATATTATGAGTTTATACGTTTTGATGTACCGAAGGTTGTTCGGAGTCCCGGATGAGATCACGGACATGACGAGGAGTCTCGAAATGGTTGAGACATAAAGATTGATATACTGGAAGCCTATGTTTGGATATCGGAAGTGTTCCGGGTGAAATCGGGATTTTACCGGAGTACCGGGAGGTTACCGGAACCCCCCGGGAGCTATATGGGCCTTAGTGGGCCTTAGTGGAAGAAGAGGAGAGGCGACCAGAGCTGGGCCGCGCGCCCCTCCCCCCTAGTCCGAATAGGACAAGGAGAGAGGGGGCCGGCGCCCCCCTCCTTCTCTCTCTCTCTTTTCCACCTCGCGAATCCTATTCCAACTAGGATGGGGGGAGAAGTCCTACTCCCGGAGGGAGTAGGACTCCTCCTGGCGCGCCCTATGATGGTCGGCCGGCCTCCCCCTCTTGAACCTTTATATACGGAGGCAGGGGCACCCCAGAGACACACAAGTTGATCCACGTGATCATATTCTTAGCCGTGTGCGGCGCCCCTTCCACCATAGTCCTCGATAATATTGTAGCGGTGCTTAGGCGAAGCCTTGCGACGGTAGTACATCAAGATCGTCACCACGCCGTCGTGCTGACGGAACTCTTCCCCGACACTTTGCTGGATCGGAGTCCGGGGATCGTCATCGAGCTAAACGTGTGCTAGAACTCGGAGGTGTCGTAGTTTCGGTGCTTGATCGGTCGGGCCGTGGAGACGTACGGCTACATCAACCAAACGCTTCTGTTGTCGATCTACAAGGGTACATAGATCACACTCTCCCCTCTTGTTGCTATGCATCACCATGATCTTGCGTGTGCGTAGGAAATTTTTGAAATTACTACGTTCCCCAACATCAACTCCCCCAAGCTTAGACCTCGCTTGTCCTCAAGCGAAAGCCGAAATCGAAAAATATGTCCACACGTTTAGAGATAGAGGTGTCGATAAAAATGAAATACGGGCATGAGGGCATCATGATCATTCTTAGAACAACAATATATATATATATATATATATATATATATATATATATATATGTATTGTCATATGATCTCTTATGCTAAAGTAACAATTCAATCACAATTTCAAGTATGAATCATAAACTTTATTGAGAACCAACAAACTCTAATCTCAGTCATTGAAGCAATTGCAATTTATCATAACATAGGAAAGAGTCAATATAAGAGCTTTTCAGCAAGTCCACATACTCAACCATCTTTTAGTCTTTCACAATTGCTAACACTCACGCAATATTTATGGGTATGGAGTTTTAATCGGACACAGAGAAAGATAGGGGCTTATAGTTTTGCCTCCCAACGTTTTACCTCTAGGGTAATGTCAACCATAATAGTTCATGAAAACTCACATCCAATTAGCTATATATATCTAGATCTTTCCAACACATTGTGCTTGCCAAAGGATAAAATGTAAAAGGAAAGGTGAAGATCACCATGACTCTTATATAAGGTAGAAGATAAAAGTAAAAGATAGGCCCTTCGCAGAGGGAAGCAGAGGTTGTCATGCGCTTTTATGGTTGGATGCACGAAATCTTAATGCAAAAGAACGACACTTTATATTGCCACTTGTGATATGGACCTTTATTATGCAGTCCGTCGCTTTTATTTCTTCCATATCACAAGATCATATAAAGCTTATTTTCTCCACATTAATAAGTCATACATATTTCGAGAGCAATTTTTATTGCTTGCATCGATGACAATTCACTTGAAGGATATTACTCAATCCATAGGTAGATATGGTGGACTCTCATGGAAAAAACGGGTTTAGGGATATTTGGAAGCACACGTAGTATCTCTACTTGGTGCAAAGAAATTGGCTAGCATGAGAGGGAAAGGCAAGCTCGACATGTTGGATGATCCATGACAATATAATTTATCTAAGATGTAAGAAAACATAACACATTATGTTGTCTTCCTTGTCCAACATCAACTCTTTAGCATATCATACTTTAATGAGTGCTCACAATCATAAAAGATGTCCAAGATAGTATATTTATATGTGAAGACCTCTCTTTCTTTATTACTTCCTATTAATTGCAACGATGATCAAAACTATGTTTGTCAACTCTCAACAACTTTTATTCATCATACTCTTTATATGTGAGCTCATTACTCTCCATAAGATCCATATGATCTCTTTATTTATTTTATTCTTTCTCTTTTATTTTATTCCCTCAAGATCATAGCAAGGTAATCAAGCCCTTGACTCAACACTAATCTTTATTATATATAGCTCACAGACTCGTACATAGAAGGATCATAAAGCAAAACTCACAACTAGATCATACTAAAACTTTATTCTACTAGATCAAGATATTATCAAAAGGATCGAACTAAGAAAAATGGTGAAGATAAAAGTGATGGTGATACAATACCAGGACACTCCCCCAAGCTTGGAAGTTGCCAAGGGGAGTGCCCATACCCGATGCTCAGTTCTTCTTTGTTGGTGAAGAAGAAGATGGTTTTGTTGATGGCGTAAGCTTCTTCCTTAATTTGCGCTTGAGGACAGAGTTTTGATCCCTCAGGTCATCGATTTCCTGCTCCAGGCTTAGTATCTTTTTGCATAATTCCTGCTTGTTTTCCTGCAAGAGGCGAAAAGGGGTAAACTCGATCTTAGGTTTCTTTGCTCTATCCGGGAGGCTCGACTTTTTGAACTCCACATGCATGTGTTGGGGAACGTAGCAGAAATTCAAAATTTTCCTACGTGTCACCAAGATCTATCTATGGAGAAACCAGCAATGAGGGGAAGGAGAGTGCATCTACATACCCTTGTAGATCGCTAAGCGGAAGCGTTCAAGTGAACGGGGTTGATGGAGTCGTACTCGTCGTGATTCAGATCACCGATGATCCTAGTGCCGAACGGACGGCACCTCCGCGTTCAACACACGTACAGCTCGACGATGTCTCCCACGCCTTGATCCAGCAAGGAGAGAGGGAGAGGTTGAGGAAGACTCCATCCAGCAGCAGCACAACGGCGTGATAGTGATGGAGGAGCGTGGCAATCCTGCAGGGCTTCGCCAAGCACCTACGGGAGAGGAGGAGGTGTCACGGGAGGGAGGGAGGCGCCAAGGGCTCAGGTATGGATGCCCTCCCTCCCCTCCACTATATATAGGGGCAAGGGAGAGGGGGGAGGCGCAGCCTTGCCCCTTCCTCCAAGAAAGGGGTGCGGCTAAGAGGGGGGGAGGAGTCCATCCTCCCCAAGGCACCTCGGAGGTGCCTTCCCCCTTTAGGACTCTCCCCTTTTTCCTATATCTTGGCGCATGGGCCTCTAGGAGCTGGTGCCCTTGGCCCATGTAGGCCAAGGCGCACCCCCTACAGCCCATGTGGCCCCCCGGGGCAGGTGGCCCCACCCGGTGGGCCCCCGGGACCCTTCCGGTGGTCCCGGTACAATACCGATGACCCCGAAACTTGTCCCGATGGCCGAAACAGGACTTCCTATATATAATTCTTTACCTCCGGACCATTCCGGAACTCCTCGTGACGTCCGGGATCTTATCCGGGACTCCGAACAACATTCGGTAACCACATACAAACTTCCTTTATAACCCTAGCATCATCGAACCTTAAGTGTGTAGACCCTACGGGTTCGGGAGACATGCAGACATGACCGAGACGTTCTCCGGTCAATAACCAACAGTGGGATCTGGATACCCATGTTGGCTCCCACATGTTCCACGATGATCTCATCGGATGAACCACGATGTCAAGGACTCAATCAATCCCGTATACAATTCCCTTTGTCTAGCGGTATGGTACTTGCCCGAGATTCGATCGTCGGTATACCGATACCTTGTTCAATCTCATTACCGGCAAGTCTCTTTACTCGTTCCGTAACACATCATCCCGTGATCAACCCCTTGGTCACATTGTGCACATTATGATGATGTCCTACCGAGTGGGCCCAGAGATACCTCTCCGTTTACACGGAGTGACAAAATCCCAATCTCGATTCGTGCCAACCCAACAGACACTTTCAGAGATACCCGTAGTGTACCTTTATAGCCACCCAGTTACGTTGTGACGTTTGGCACACCCAAAGCACTCCTACGGTATCCGGGAGTTGCACAATCTCATGGTCTAAGGAAAAGATACTTGACATTAGAAAAGCTTCAGCATACGAACTACACGATCTCTATGCTAGGCTTAGGATTGGGTCTTGTCCATCACATCATTCTCCTAATGATGTGATCCCGTTATCAATGACATCCAATGTCCATGGTCAGGAAACCGTAACCATCTATTGATCAACGAGCTAGTCAACTAGAGGCTTACCAGGGACATGGTGTTGTCTATGTATTCACACGTGTATTACGATTTCCGGATAATACAGTTATAGCATGAATAAAAGACTATTATCATGAACAAAGAAATATAATAATAACATATTTATTATTGCCTCTAGGGCATATTTCCAACAGTCTCCCACTTGCACTAGAGTCAATAATCCAGTTCACATCGATATGTGATTAACACTCAAGGTCACATCCCCATGTGACTAACACCCAAGAGTTCTGGGTTTGATCATGTTATGCTTGTGAGAGAGGTTATAGTCAACGGGTCTGAACCTTTCAGATCCGTGTGTGCTTTACAAATCTCTATGTCATCTCCTAGATGCAGCTACCACGCTCTATTTGGAGCTATTCCAAATAACTGTTCTACTTGGAGCTATTCTAAATTGTTGCTCCATTATACGTATCCGGTATCTCTACTTAGAGCTATCCGGATAGGTGTCAAGCTTGCATCGACGTAACCCTTTACGACGAACTCTTTTACCACCTCCATAATTGAGAAAATTCCTTAGTCCACTAGTTACTAAGGATAACTTTGACCGATGTCCTGTGATCCATTCTTGGATCACTCTTGTACCCCTTGACTGACTCATGGCAAGGCACACTTCAGGTGCGGTACTCAGCATGGCATACTGTAGAGCCTATGTCTTAAGCATAGGGGACGACCTTCGTTCCTTTCTCTCTATTCTGCCATGGTCGAGCTTTAAGTCTTAACTTCATACCTTACAACTCAGGCAAGAACTCCTTCTTTGACTGATCCATCTTGAACACCTTCAAGATCACGTCAAGGCATGTGCTCATTTGAAATTACTATTAAGCGTTTTGATCTATCCTTATAGATCTTGATGCTCAATGTTCAAGTAGCTTAATCCAGGTTTTCCATTGAAAAACACCTTTCAAATAACCCTATATGCTTTCTATAAAATCATTTCTGATCATCAACATGTCAACAACATATACTCATCAGAAATTCTATAGTGCTCCCACTCACTTCTTTGGAAATACAAGTTTCTCATAAACTTTGTATACACCCAAAATCTTTGATCATCTTATCAAAGCATACATTCCAACTCCGAGATGCTTACTCCAGTCCTTAGAAGGATCGCTGGAGCCAGCATACCTTTTAGCATCCTTAGGATCGACAAAAACTTTCTGATTGTATCACATACAACCTTTCCTTACGAAAGTTGGTAAGGAAACTCGTTTTGACATCCATCTGCCAGATTTCATAAATGCTGCTTATGCTAACATGATTCCGACGGACTTAAGCATCGCTACGGATGAGAAAATCTCATCGTAGTCAACTCCTTGAACTTGTGAAAAACTCTTCGCCACAAGTCGAGCTTCATGGACGGTGACATTACTGTCCACGTTCGTCTTCTTCTTAAAGATCCACTTATCTCAATGGCTTGCCGATCATCGGGCAAGTACACCAAAGTCCATGCTTTGTTCTGATACATGGATCCTATCTCGGATTTCATGGTTTCTAACCATTTGTCGGAATATGGGCCCACCATCGCTTCTCCATAGCTCGTAGGTTCATTGTTGTCTAGCAACATGACCTTGAAGACAGGATCACCGTACCACTCTGAAGTAGTACGCATCCTTGTCACCCTACGAGGTACGGTAGTGACTTTATCCGAAACTTCATGATCACTATCATAAGCTTCTACTTCAATTGGTGTAGGTGCCACAGGAACAACTTCCTGTGCCCTGCTACACACTTGTTGAAGTGACGGTTCAATAACCTCATCAAGTCTCCACCATCCTCCCACTCAATTCTTTCGAGAGAAACTTTTCCTCGAGAGAGGACCCGATTCAAGAAACAATCCCTTTTGCTTCCGGATCTGAGACAGGAGGTATACCCAACTGTTTTGGGTGTCCTATGAAGATGCATTTTATCCGCTTTGGGTTCGAGCTTATCAATCTGAAACTTTTTCACATAAGCGTCGCAGCCCCAAACTTTTAAGAAATGACAGCTTAGGTTTCTCTAAACCATAGTTCATACAGTGTCATCTCGACGGAATTACGTGGTGCCCTATTAAAGTGAGTGCAGTTGTCTCTAATGCCTAACCCATGAACAATAGTGGTAATTCGATAAGAGACATCACGGTACGCACCATATCCAATAGGGTGCAACTATGATGTTCGGACACACCATCACACTATGGTGTTCCAGGCTGTATCAGTTGTGAAACAATTTCCACAATGTCTTAATTCTGTGCCAAACTCGTGATTCAGATATTCATCTCTATGATCATATCATAGATCTTTTATCCTCTTGTCACGACGATCTTTCAACTTCACACTGAAATTACTTGAACCTTTCAATAATTCAGACTCGTGATTCATCAAGTAAATATACTCAACATCTACTCGAATCATCTGTGAAGTAAGAACATAACGATATTCACTGCATGCCTCAGCACTCATTGGACTGCACACATCAAAATGTGTTACTTCCAAGAAGTTGCTATCTTGTTCCATCTTACTGAAAACGAGGCTTCTCAGTCATCTTGCCCATGTGGTATGATTTGCATATCTCAAGTGATTCAAAATCAAGTGAGTCCAAACGATCCATCTGCATGGAGTTTCTTCATGCGTATACCCCAATAGACGTGGTTCGCATGTCTCAAACTTTTCAAAAACGAGTGAGTCCAAAGATCCATCAACATGGAGCTTCTTCATGCGTTTTATACCGATATGACTTACGTGGCAGTGCCACAAGTAGGTGGTACTATCATTACTATCTTATATCTTTTGGCATGAACATGTGTATTACTACGATCGAGATTCAATAAACCATTCATTTCAGGTGTAAGACCATTGAAGGTATTATTCAAATAAACAGAGTAACCATTATTCTCTTTAAATGAATAACCGTATTGCGATAGACATAATCCAATCATGTCTATGCTCAACGCGAACACCAATCTCGATGGTAGAGGGAGCGTGCGATGCTTGATCATATCAACATTGGAAACACTTCCAACACATATCGTCTGCTCACCTTTAGCTAGTCTCCATTTATTCCGTAGCCTTTTATTTCGAGTTACTAACACTTAGCAACCGAACCGGTATCTAATACCCTGGTGCTACTAGGAGTACTAGTAAAGTACACATTAACATAATGTATATCCAATATACTTCTATCGACCTTGCCAGCCTTCTCATCTACCAAGTATCTAGGGTAATTCAGCTCCAGTGGTTGTTCCCCTTATTACAGAAGCACTTAGTCTCGGGTTTGGGTTTTACCTTGGGTTTCTTCACTAGAGCAGCAGCTGAATTGCCGTTTCATGAAGTATCCCTTCTTGCCCTTGCCCTTCTTGAAACTAGTGGTTTCACCAACCATCAACAATTGATGCTCCTTCTTGATTTCTACTTTCGCGGTGTCAAACATCGCGAATATCTCAAGGATCATCATATATGTCCCTGATATATCATAGTTCATCACGAAGCTCTAGCAGCTTGGTGGTAATGACTTCGGAGAACCATCACTGTCTTATCTGGAAGATCAACTCCCACTCGATTCAAATGATTGTTGTACTCAGACAATCTGAGCACAAGCTCAACAATTGAGCTTTTCTCCTTAGTTTGCAGGTTAAGAAAGTCATCGGAGGTCTTATACCTCTTGACATGGGCACGAGCCTGAAATCCCAATTTCAGCCCTCAAAACATCTCATATGTTTCGCGATGTTTCAAAAACGTCTTTGGTGCCTCAACTCTAAACCGTTTAACTGAACTATCACGTAGTTATCAAAACGTGTATGTCAGATGTTCGCAACAACCACAGACAACGTTCGAGGTTCAGCACACTGAGTGGTGCATTAAGGACATAAGCCTTCTATGAAGCAATGAGGACAATCCTCAGTTTACGGACCTAGTCCGCATAATTGCTACTATCAACTTTCAACTAATTTTTCTCTAGGAACATATCTAAACAGTAGAACTATAGCGTGAGCTACGACATAATTTGCAAAAACCTTTTGACTATGTTCAGGATAATTAAGTTCATCTTATGAACTCCCACTCAGATAGACATCCCTCTAGTCATCTAAGTGATTACATGATTCGAGTCAAACTAGGCCGTGTCCGATCATCACGTGAGACGGACTAGTCATCATCGGTGAACATCTTCATGTTGATCGTATCTTCTATACGACTCATGTTCGACCTTTCGGTCTCCGTGTTCCGAGGCCATGTCTGTACATGCTAGGCTCGTCAAGTTAACCCTAAGTGTTTCGCGTGTGTAAATCTGTCTTACACCCGTTGTATGTGAACGTTAGAATCTAACACCCGATCATCACGTGGTGCTTCGAAACACGAACTGTCGCAACGGTGCACAGTTAGGGGAGAACACTTCTTGAAATTGTTGTAAGGGATCATCTTATTTACTACCGTCGTTCTAAGCAAATAAGATCTATAAACATGATAAACATCACATGCAATCAAATAGTGACATGATATGGCCATCATCACTTTGCTCCTTTTGATCTCCACCTTCGGGGCTCCATGATCATCATCGTCACCGGCATGACACCATGATCTCCATCATCATGATCTCCATCATCGTGTCTTCATGAAGTTGCCTCGCCAACTATTACTTCTACTACTATGGCTAACGGTTAGCAATAAAGTAAAGTAATTACATGACGTTTAAGTTGACACGCAGGTCACAAATAAATAAAGACAACTCCTATGGCTCCTGCCAGTTGTCATACTCATCGACATGCAAGTCGTGATTCCTATTACAAGAACATGATCAATCTCATACATCACATATATCATTCATCGCATCCTTTTTTTTTGCCATATCACATCACATAGCATACCCTGCAAAAACAAGTTAGACGTCCTCTAATTGTTGTTTGCATGTTTTACGTGGCTGCTATGGGTTTCTAGCAAGAACGTTTCTTACCTATGCATGAACCACAACGTGATATGCCAATTGCTATTTACCCTTCATAAGGACCCTTTTCATCGAATCCGATCCGACTAAAGTGGGAGAGACAGACACCCGCCAGCCACCTTATGCAACTAGTGCATGTTTGTCGGTGGAACCGGTCTCACGTAAGCGTACGTGTAAGGTTGGTCCGGGCCGCTTCATCCCACGATGCCGCCGAATCAAGATAAGACTAGTAACGGCAAGCATATTGAACAATATCGACGCCCACAACTACTTTGTGTTCTACTCGTGCAAAGAATCTACGCAATAGACCTAGCTCATGATGCCACTGTTTGGGGAACGTAGCAGAAATTCAAAATTTTCCTACGTGTCACCAAGATCTATCTATGGAGAAACTAGCAACGAGGGGAAGGAGAGTGCATCTACATACCCTTGTAGATCGCTAAGCGGAAGCGTTCAAGTGAACGGGGTTGATGGAGTCGTACTCGTCGTGATTCAGATCACCGATGATCCTAGTGCCGAACGGACGGCACCTCCGCGTTCAACACACGTACAGCTCGACGATGTCTCCCACGCCTTGATCCAGCAAGGAGAGAGGGAGAGGTTGAGGAAGACTCCATCCAGCAGCAGCACAACGGCGTGATGGTGATGGAGGAGCGTGGCAATCCTGCAGGGCTTCGCCAAGCACCTACGGGAGAGGAGGAGGTGTCACGGGAGGGAGGGAGGCACCAAGGGCTCAGGTATGGATGCCCTCCCTCCCCTCCACTATATATAGGGGCAAGGGAGAGGGGGGAGGCGCAGCCTTGCCCCTTCCTCCAAGAAAGGGGTGCGGCTAAGAGGGGGGGAGGAGTCCATCCTCCCCAAGGCACCTCGGAGGTGCCTTCCCCCTTTAGGACTCTCCCCTTTTTCCTATATCTTGGCGCATGGGCCTCTAGGGGCTGGTGCCCTTGGCCCATGTAGGCCAAGGCGCACCCCCTACAGCCCATGTGGCCCCCTGGGGCAGGTGGCCCCACCCGGTGGGCCCCCGGGACCCTTCCGGTGGTCCCGGTACAATACCGATGACCCCGAAACTTGTCCCGATGGCCGAAACAGGACTTCCTATATATAAATCTTTACCTCCGGACCATTCCGGAACTCCTCGTGACGTCCGGGATCTTATCCGGGACTCCGAACAACATTCGGTAACCACATACAAACTTCCTTTATAACCCTAGCGTCATCGAACCTTAAGTGTGTAGACCCTACGGGTTCGGGAGACATGCAGACATGACCGAGACGTTCTCCGGTCAATAACCAACAGCGGGATCTGGATACCCATGTTGGCTCCCACATGTTCCACGATGATCTCATCGGATGAACCACGATGTCAAGGACTCAATCAATCCCGTATACAATTCCCTTTGTCTAGCGGTATGGTACTTGCCCGAGATTCGATCGTCGGTATACCGATACCTTGTTCAATCTCATTACCGGCAAGTCTCTTTACTCGTTCCGTAACACATCATCCCGTGATCAACCCCTTGGTCACATTGTGCACATTATGATGATGTCCTACCGAGTGGGCCCAGAGATACCTCTCCGTTTACACGGAGTGACAAAATCCCAATCTCGATTCGTGCCAACCCAACAGACACTTTCAGAGATACCCGTAGTGTACCTTTATAGCCACCCAGTTACGTTGTGACGTTTGGCACACCCAAAGCACTCCTACGGTATCCGGGAGTTGCACAATCTCATGGTCTAAGGAAAAGATACTTGACATTAGAAAAGCTTCAGCATACGAACTACACGATCTCTATGCTAGGCTTAGGATTGGGTCTTGTCCATCACATCATTCTCCTAATGATGTGATCCCGTTATCAATGACATCCAATGTCCATGGTCAGGAAACCGTAACCATCTATTGATCAACGAGCTAGTCAACTAGAGGCTTACCAGGGACATGGTGTTGTCTATGTATTCACACGTGTATTACGATTTCCGGATAATACAGTTATAGCATGAATAAAAGACTATTATCATGAACAAAGAAATATAATAATAACATATTTATTATTGCCTCTAGGGCATATTTCCAACAACATGTCCCCAGGTTGAGGTAGTGGGACTTCATCTTCATCTGAGCTCGTCTCCTCCTTTCCCTTAGGTTCATAGTCCTCTTCTTCTTCCGTAGTCCAACCACAATGTTCTGCATCCCCATAGACCTTGGGATCTGCAAGGTAATCAGCCACATAGCTTTCTCCTTCTGAATCCTAGGATGACATGTTGCTCAAATCTGCAGCAGAATAGCTCGAAACAAAGACAGGAGATTTTTGCGTGATACGGTGGTCAAAACCTTCGGGAGGTTGTATAATGAATTTTTAGCGACCAAAAGAAGTATCATGCAAGAAAATGGAGTCCGGAGAGCGCACGAGGTGCCCACGAGGCAGGGGGCGCGCCCAGGGGGTAGGGCGCGCCCTCCACCCTCGTGGAAGCCCCGTGTCCTTTCCGGTCTGCTTCTTATTTTCCTAATTTTTTTTATATATATTCCAAAACGGAGAAATATTTCCATTAGAACTGTTGTGGAGTCGGTTTACCTACCGTACCACGTACCTATTCCTTTTCGGAGTCTGAAATGTTCTGGAAAGTGTTCCTTATGTATTCCTCTGGGGTTACGGTTGCAATAATATTAGTTTCAACACTTATAGGATTACCTGAGATATAATGTTTGATTCTTTGGCTGTTCACCACCCTCGGATTTGTGCCTTCAAAGTTGTTGATTTTTATGGCACCGGAACGATAGACCTCCTCGATAACGTAAGGACCTTCCCATTTAGAGATAAGTTTGCCTGCAAAAAATCTTAAAATGAGAGTTGTATAGCAATACATAATCACCTACATTGAACTCACGCTTTTGTATCCTTTTGTCATGCCATCTTTTAACTTTTTCTTTGAACAGTTTGGCATTCTCATAGGCCTGGGTTCTCCATTCATCAAGTGAGCTAATGTCAAATAACCTCTTCTCACCGGCAAGTTTGAAATCATAATTGAGCTCTTTAATGGCCCAATATGCCTTATGTTCTAGCTCAAGAGGTAAGTGACATGCTTTTCCATAAACCATTTTATACGGGGACATACCCATATGATTTTTGTATGCAGTTCTATAATCCCATAATGCATCATCAAGTTTCTTGGACCAATTCTTTCTAGATCTATTAACAGTCTTTTGCAAAATTAATTTGAGCTCTCTATTACTTAATTCTACTTGACCACTAGACTGTGGGTGATATGGAGATGCAATTCCATGATTAACATCATACTTAGCAAGCATTTTACAAAAGGCACCATGAATAAAATGTGAACCACCACTAGTCATTAAATATCTAGGGACTCCAAACCTCGGAAAAATAACTTCTTTAAGAATCTTAATAGAGGTGTTATGATCAACACTACTAGTTGGAATAGCTTCTACCCACTTAGTAACGTAATCAACAACAACTAAAATATGTGTATACCCATTAGAGGAAGGAAACGGTCCCATATAATCAAAGCCCCAAACATCAAATGGTTCAATAACAAGTGAATAATTCATAGGCATTTCTTGACATCTACTGATATTACCAATTCTTTGACATTCATCACAAGACAAGACAAACTTACGAGCATCCTTGAAGAGAGTAGGCCAATAAAAACCGGATTGCAATACCTTATGTGTAGTTCTATCTCCAGCATGGTGTCCTCCATAGGCTTTAGAGTGACACTTGTGTAGGATATGTTCTTGTTCATGCTCAGGTACACAACGTCTAATAACACCATCTACTCCTTCTTTATAAAGATGTGGCTCATCCCAGAAGTAATGCCTTAAATGATAAAAGAACTTTTTCTTTTGCTGGTATGTGAAACTAGGTGGTATAAATTTAGCAACAATATAATTAGCATAATCAGCATACCATGGAGCAGTACGAGAAGCATTTATGACATTTAATTGTTCATCAGGAAAGCTATCATTGATGACCCACAAGTATAGGGGATCTATCATAGTCCTTTCGATAAGTAAGAGTGTCGAACCCAACGAGGAGCAGAAGGAAATGATAAACGGTTTTCAGCAAGGTATTCTCTGCAAGTACTGAAATAAGTGGTAACAGATAGTTTTGTGATAAGATAATTTGTAACGAGCAACAAGTAACAAAAGTAAATAAAGTGCAGCAAGGTGGCTCGATCCTTTTGGTAGCAAAGGACAAGCCTAGGCAAACTCTTATATAAGGAAAAGCGCTCCCGAGGACACATGGGAATATCGTCAAGCTAGTTTTCATCACGTTCATATGATTCGCGTTCGGTACTTTGATAATTTGACATGTAGGTGGACCGGTGCTTGGGTGCTATTCTTACTTGAACAAGCATCCCTCTTATGATTAACCTCTATTGCAAGCATCCGCAACTACAACAAAAGTATTAAGGTAAACCTAACCATAGCATGAAATATATGGATCCAAATCAGCCCCTTATGAAGCAACGCATAAACTAGGGTTTAAGCTTCTGTCACTCTAGCAACCCACCATCTACTTATTACTTCCCAATGCCTTCCTCTAGACCCAAATAATGGTGAAGTGTTATGTAGTCGGTGTTCACATAACACCACTAGAGGCTAGACAACATGCATCTCATTAAAATATCGAACGAATACCAAATTCACATGACTACTAATAGCAAGACTTCTCCCTTGTCCTCAGGAACAAACGTAACTACTCACAAAGCATAAACATGTTCATAATCAGAGGGGTATTAATATGCATATAGGATCTGAACATATGATCTTCCACCAATTAAACCAACTAGCATCAACTACAAGGAGTAATTAACACTACTAGCAACCTACTAGCACCAATTCCAGACTTGGAGACAAGAATTGGATACAAGAGATGAACTAGGGTTTTGGGAGAGATGGTGCCGATGAAGATGTTGATGGAGATTGCCCTCTCCCGATGAGAGGAGCGTTGGTGATGATGATGGCGATGATTTCCCCCTCCGGGAGGGAAGTTTCCCTGGCAGAACAACTCTGCCGGAGCTCTAGATTGGATCCACCAAGGTTCCGCCTCATGGCGGCGGAGTTTCGTCCCGAAAGGTTGCTTCTTTTTTTTTTCTCGACGAAAGACTTCATATAGGAGAAGATGGTCATCGGAGAGCCACCAGGGGGCCCACGAGGTAGGGGGCACGCCCTAGGGGGGCGCCCCCCACCCTCATGAGCAGGGTGTGGGCCCCCTGGTCTTCATCTTTGGCGAGGATTTTTCATTATTTATTATAAGGTGTTCCGTGGAGTTTCAGGACTTTTGGAGTTGTGCAGAATAGGTCTCTAATATTTGCTCCTTTCCAGCCCAGAATTCCAGCTGCCGGCATTCTCCCTCCTTATGTAAACCTTGTAAAATAAGAGAGAATAGCCATAAGTATTGTGACATAATGTGAAATAACAGTCCATAATGCAATAAATATCGGTATAAAAGCATGATGCAAAATGGACGTATCAACTCCCCCAAGCTTAGACCTCGCTTGTCCTCAAGCGAAAAGCCGAAATCGAAAAATATGTCCACATGTTTAGAGATGAAGGTGTCGATAAAAATAAAATATGGACATGAGAGCATCATGGTCATTCTTAGAACAACAACTTATATAATTCCTGTCATATGATATCTTATGCTAGAGTAATAATTCAATCACAATATCAAGTATGAATTGTAAACTTCATTGAAAACTAACAACTATAATCTCAGTCATTGAGGCAATTGCAATTTATCTAACATAGGAAAGAGTCAATGTATAAGAGCTTTTCGGCAAGTCCACATACTCAACTATCATATAATCTTTCACAATTGCTGTCACTCATGCAATACTTATGGGTATGGAGTTTTAATCGGACACAGAGAAAGATAGGGGCTTATAGTTTTGCCTCCCAACGTTTTACCTCAAGGGTAATGTCAACAGTAATAGTTCATGAAAAATCATATCCAATTAGCCATATATACCAGGATATTTCCAACACACTGGGCTTTCCAAAGGATAAAATGTAAAAAGAAAAAGTGAAGATCACCATGACACTTGCATAAGGTAGAAGACAATAATAAAAGATAGGCCCTTCGCAGAGGGAATCAGAGGTTGTCATGCGCTTTTATGGATGGATGCACAAAATCTTAATGCGAAAGAACGCCACTTTATATTGCCACTTGTGAATGGACCTTTATTATGTAGTCTGTCACTTTTATTACTTCCATATCACACGATCGTATAAAGCTTATTTCCTCCACACCAATCAATCATACATATTTAGAGAGCAATATTTTTATTGCTTGCACCGATGACAACTTACTTGAAGGATCTTACTCAATCCATAGGTAGATATGGTGGACTCTCATGGCAAAACTGGTTTAAGGGTATTTGGAAGCACAAGTAGTATCTCTACTTGGTGCTGAGAATTTGGCTAGCATGAGGGGGAAAGGCAAGCTCATCATGTTGGAAGATCCAAGACAATATAATTCATCTCAGATGTAAGAAAACATAACCCATTACGTTGTCTTCCTTGTCCAATGTCAACTCTTTAGCATGTCATATTTTAATGAGTGCTCACAATCATAAAAGATGTCCAAGATAGTATATTTATATGTGAAGACCTCTCTTTCTTTATTACTTCCTATTAATTCCAATGATGACCAAAACTATGCTTGTCAACTCTCAACAACTTTTATTTATCATACTTTTTCTATGTGAGCTCATTACTCTCCTTGAGATCCATATGATCTCTTTGTTTCTTTTTATTTTTTTCTTTTCTTTTATTCACTTAGGATCATGGCAAAATAATCAAGCCCTTGACTCAACACTAATCTTTATTATATAGCTCACAGACTCGATTACATAGAAGGATAATAAAGCAAAACTCACAACTAGATCACACTAAGAACTTTTATTATACTAGATCAAGATACTACTAATAAGATCGAACTAAGGAAAATGGTAAAGATAAAATTGATGGTGATACGATACCGGGGAAGCTTGGCGGTTGCCAAGTGGAGTGCCCATACCAGATACTCAATTCTTCTTTGTTGGAGGAGACGGTGGTGATTTTGTTGATGGCGTAGGCTTCTTCCTTAATTTGTGCTTGAGGACAAAATTTTGGTCCCTTAGGTTCTCGATCTCCTGCTCCAAGCTCAGTATCTTTTTGCATAGTTCCTGCTTGTTCTCCTGCAAGAGGCGAAAAGGGATAAACTCGATCTTAGGTTTCTTTACCCTATCCGGGAGGCTTGACTTTTTGAACTCCACATGCATGTCCCCAGGTTGAGGTAGTGGGACTTCATCTTCATCTGAGCTCGTCTCCTCCTTTCCCTTGGGTTCATAGTCTTCTTCTTCTTCTTCTGTAGTCCAACCACAATGTTCCACATCCCCATAGACCTTAGGATCTGCAAGGTAATCAGCCACATAGCTTTCTCCTTCCGAATCCTGGGATGACATGTTGCTCTGTCTGCAGCAGGACAACTCAAAATAAAGACAAGGGATTTTTGCGTGATACGGGAGTTAAAACTCCCGGGAGATTATATAATGATTTTTTACCAACCAAAATACGTATCGTGCAAGAAAATGGAGTCCGGAAGGCACACGAGGTGCTCACGAGGTAGGGTGCGCCCTCCACCCTTGTGGGGCCCTCGTGTCCTTCCCGGACTGCTACTTAATTTTCTATTTTTCTAAATATTCCAAAACAGAGAAATATTGCCTTAAAAATTGTTCTGGAGTCGATTTACTTATCGTACCACATAACTATTCCTTTTCGGAGTCTGAAACGTTCTGGAAAGTGTCCCTTATGAATTCCTCCGGGGTTACGGTTTCAATAACATTGGTTTCAACATTTATGGGATTAACTGAGATATAATGTTTGATTCTTTGACCATTTACCACCTTCGGATTTGTGCCTTCGAAGTTGTTGATTTTTATGGCACCGGAATGATAGACCTCCTTGATAACATAGGGGCCTTCCCATTTAGAGAGAAGTTTGCCTGCAAAAAATCTTAAACGAGAGTTGTACAACAATACATAATCACCTACATTAAACTCACGCTTTTGTATCCTTTTGTCATGCCATCTTTTAACCTTTTCTTTAAACAACTTGGCATTTTCATAAGCTTGGGTTCTCCATCCATCAAGTGAGCTAATATCAAATAACCTCTTTTCACCGGCAAGTTTGAAATCATAGTTGAGCTCTTTAATAGCCCAATATGCCTTACGTTCTAGTTCGAGAGGTAAGTGACATGCTTTTCCATATACCATTTTATACGGAGACATACCCATAGGATTTCTATATGCAGTTCTATAGGCCCATAATGCATCATCAAGTTTCTTGGACCAATTCTTTCTAGACCTATTAACAGTCTTTTGCAAAATTAATTTGAGTTCTCTATTACTCAATTCTACTTGACCACTAGTCTGTGGGTGATACGGAGATGCAATTCTATGATTGACGTCATATTTAGCAAGCATTTTACGGAAAGCACCATGAATAAAATGTGAACCACCATCAGTCATTAAATATCTAGGGACTCCAAACCTCGGAAAAATAACTTCTTTAAGCATTTTAATAGAAGTGTTATGATCAGCACTACTAGTTGGAATAGCTTCTACCCACTTAGTAATGTAATCAATAGCAACTAAAATATGTGTATATCCATTAGAGGCAGGAAAAGGTCCCATATAATCAAAGCCCCAAACATCAAACGGTTCAATAAAAAGTGAATAATTCATAGGCATTTCTTGACGTCTACTAATATTACCAATTCTTGGACATTCATCACAAGATAGGACAAACTTATGGGCATCCTTGAAGAGAGTAGGCCAATAAAAACCGGATTGCAATACCTTATGTGCAGTTCTATCTCCCGCGTGGTGTCCTCCATAAGTTTCGGAGTGGCACTTGCGTAGGATCTGTTCCTGTTCATGCTCAGGTACACAACGTCTAATAACACCATCTACTCCTTCTTTATAAAGATGTGGGTCATCCCAAAAGTAATGTCTCAAATCATAGAACTTTTTCTTTTGTTGGTATGTGAAGCTAGGTGGTATAAATTTAGCAACTATGTAATTAGCATAATCAGCATACCAAGGGGTACTACGAGAAGTACTTATGACATTTAATTGTTCATCAGGAAAGCTATCATCAATAGGTAGTGGGTCATCAAGAACATTCTCTAACCTAGATAAGTTGTCTGCAACGGGGTTCTCAGCTCCTTTTCTATCAACAATATGCAAATCAAATTCTTGTAGCAAGAGAACCCATCTAATAAGTCTAGGTTTAGCATCTTTCTTCTCCATAAGATATTTAATAGCAGCATGATCAGTGTGGATAGTTACTTTAGAATCAACATTATAAGGTCTAAACTTATCACAAGAAAATACAACTGCTAAAAGTTCTTTTTCAGTAGTAGCATAATTTCTTTGAGCATTGTCTAGAGTCTTACTAGCATAATGGATAACATTTAATTTCTTATCAACTCTTTGCCCTAGAACAGCACCTACAACATAATCACTAGCATCACACATAATTTCAAAGTGTAAATTCCAATCAGGTGGCTGAACAATAGGTGTAGAGACTAATGCTTTCTTAAGTATTTCAAATGCTTCTACACAATCATCATCAAAGACAAATGGTATATATTTTTGTAATAAATTGGTCAGAGGCCAAATTTTTTTTGAGAAGTCCTTAATGAACCTCCTATAAAATCCAGCGTGACCAAGGAAACTTCTTATACCTTTGATGTCCTTGGGACATGGCATCTTTTCAATAGCATCAACCTTGGCTTTATCAACTTCAATACCTCTTTCAGAAACTTTATGCCCCAAGACAATACCCTCATTAACCATAAAGTGGCACTTTTCCCAATTCAAGACAAGATTAGTTTCTTCACATCTCTGCAAAACTCGATCAAGATTGCTCAAGCAATCATCAAAAGAAGATCCATAGATGGAAAAGTCGTCCATGAAAACCTCACAAATCTTTTCATAAAAGTCAGAGAATATAGCCATCATGCATCTTTGAAAGGTAGCAGGTGCATTACATAAACCAAAAGGCATACGTCTATAAGCAAAAGTACCAAAAGGGCATGTAAAAGTAGTCTTTGATTGATCTTTAGCCGACACAGGTATTTGAGAGAAACCAGAATAACCATCTAGAAAGCAGTAATGTGTATGTTTGCATAATCTTTCTAGCATTTGATCGATAAAAGCTAAGGGGTAATGATCTTTCTTAGTAGCCTTATTTAATTTGCGGAAATCAATTACCATCCTATAACCTATAATAATTCTTTGTGGAATCAATTCATCTTTATCATTAGGAACAACAGTAATACCTCCCTTCTTAGGGACACAATGAACAGGACTTACCCACTGACTATCAGCAACGGGATAAATTATACCTGCCTCCAAAAGCTCTAGTATTTCTTTTCTTACCACTTCTTTCATTTTAGGATTCAGACGTCGTTGAGGATCACGAACTGGTTTGGCATCTGCTTCCAAATTTATTTTGTGTTGACATAGAGTGGGACTAATGCCCTTAAGATCATCAAGAGTATATCCAATAGCAGGACGGTGCTTCTTCAGAGTTTTCAATAATCTTTCTTCTTCATGCTCTGAAAGGTTAGCAGTAATAATAACAGGGTATATCTTCTTTTCATCAAGATAAGCATATTTAAGATTATCAGGCAACGGTTTAAGCTCAAACACGGGATCACCCTTAGGTGGAGGGGGATCCCCTAGGATTTTAACAGGCAAGTTGTGTTTCAGCATAGGTTCCTGTTTAAAGAATACTTCATCTATTTCCCTTCTTTCATTCATAAACATAACATTCTCATGGTCTAGCAAATATTGTTCTAAAGGATCACTAGGAGGTACGGCAATAGAAGCAAGACCAATAATTTCATCCTTACTAGGCAATTCTTCTTCACGGTGTTGTTTACTAAATTTAGAGAAATTAAATTCATGAGTCATATCATCTAAGCCGACATTAACAACATTCTTTTCACAGTCTATCCTAGCATTAACAGTATTTAAGAAGGGTCTACCAAATATAATGGGACAAAAGCTATCTTGTGGGGAACCAAGAACAAGAAAATCAGCAGGATATTTAGTTTTCCCACACAAGACTTCAACATCTCTAACAATTCCCATTGGTGAAATAGTATCTCTATTAGCAAGTTTAATAGTAACATCAATTTCTTCTAACTCAACAGGTGCAATGTCATGCATAATTTCTTTGTATAAGTCAATAGGTATTGCACTAGCACTAGCACCCATGTCACATAAGCCATGATAACAATGATCTCCTATTTTAACATAAATAACATGCACGCCTACCACAGGTCCATGTTTATCTTTAGCACAAGGTTTAGCAATTCTAGCAGTTTCACCGCAGAACTAAATAACATGCCCATCAATATTATCAGACAAGAGATATTTAACAATAGCAATATTAGGTTCTACTTTAACTTGCTCAGGGGGTGTATATGTTTTAATATTGCTTTTACGAACCATAGTTGAAGCTTTAGCATGATCCTTTATCCTAACAGGGAAAGGTGGTTTCTCAACATAAGAAGTAGGAACAATAGGATCATTATAAGTAATAGTCTTTTCTTCAACTTTAATAGGTGCAGCTACTTTTACTTATATGGGAGGATGATATTTAAACCACTTCTCCTTACGGAGATCAACATAAGTAGCAAAAGATTCACAGAAAGAAGCTACTATCTCAGAATCAAGTCCATATTTAGTGCAAAACTTACGGAGAATATCGATATCCATAAAAGATTTAACACAATCAAACTTAGGTGTCATACCTGACTCCTTACCATTGTCGTGGTCCCAATCTTCAGAGTTGCGTTTAATTCTATCCAATAAATCCCATCTAAATCCAATAGTCTTCATCATAAAAGAGCTAGCACAAGAAGTATCAAGCATGGTGCGATTATTTTCAGAAAGCCGAGCATAAAATTTTTGAATAATCATTTCTCTTGAGAGATCATGATTGGGGCATGAATATAACATTGATTTAAGCCTCCCCCAAGCTTGAGCGATGCTTTCTCCTTCGCGAGGCCAAAAATTATATATATAATTGCGATCACGATGAACAAGATGCATAGGATAAAACTTCTGATGAAATTCCAATTTCAATTGTTTGTAATTCCAAGACCTCATATCATCACATAGCCTATACCATGTCGATGCATCTCCCCTCAAAGATAAGGGGGAGACCTTCTTCTTAACAACATCTCCGGATACACCTGCAAGCTTAAATAATCCACAAACTTCATCCACATATATTAGATGTTCATCAGGATGTTTTGTTCCATCTCCTAAAAAAGGATTAGCTAGCAGTTTTTCTATTATACCCGAAGGAACTTCAAAGCAAGTATTTTCATTTTCATTTTCATTTTTAGTAGGTTTAGTAGGTTGAGGAGCAACTCTTTGCTCTACTGGTCGGGGTGAAGATATCCCGAACAAGCCCCTCAGAGGATTACTTTCCATAGTAACAAGTGACAGTAAATTTCAGCACACTATATAAATTTTTCCTTACCAAATTCCACCTACCAAAGGCGCTTCACTCCCCGGCAACGGCGCCAGAAAAGAGTCTTGATGACCCACAAGTATAGGGGATCTATCGTAGTCCTTTCGATAAGTAAGAGTGTCGAACCCAACGAGGAGCAGAATGATAAACGGTTTTCAGCAAGGTATTCTCTGCAAGTACTGAAATAAGTGGTAATAGATTGTTTTGTGATAAGATAATTTGTAACGAGCAACAAGTAACAAAAGTAAATAAAGTGCAGCAAGGTGGGCCAATCCTTTTTGTAGAAAAGGACAAGCCTGTACAAACTCTTATATAAGGAAAAGCGCTCCCGAGGACACATGGGAATATCGTCAAGCTAGTTTTCATCACGTTCATATGATTCGCGTTCGGTACTTTGATAATTTGACATGTAGGTGGACCGGTGCTTGGGTGTTGTTCTCACTTGAACAAGCATCCCTCTTATGATTAACCTCTATTGCAAGCATCCGCAACTACAACAAAAGTATTAAGGTAAACCTAACCATAGCATGAAACATATGGATCCAAATTAGCCCCTTATGAAGCAACGCATAAACTAGGGTTTAAGCTTCTGTCACTCTAGCAACCCATCATCTACTTATTACTTCCCAATGCCTTCCTCTAGGCCCAAATAATGGTGAAGTGTTATGTAGTCGACGTTCACATAACACCACTAAAGGCTAGACAACATGCATCTCATCAAAATATCGAACGAATACCAAATTCACATGACTACTAATAGCAAGACTTCTCCCTTGTCCTCAGGAACAAACGTAACTACTCACAAAGCATAAACATGTTCATAATCAGAGGGGTATTAATATGCATATAGGATCTGAACATATGATCTTCCACCAATTAAACCAACTAGCATCAACTACAAGCAGTAATTAACACTACTAGCAACCTACTAGCACCAATCCCAGACTTGGAGACAAGAATTGGATACAAGAGATGAACTAGGGTTTTGGGATGATATGGTGTTGATGAAGATGTTGATGGAGATTGCCCTCTCCCGATGAGAGGAGCGTTCGTGATGACGATGACGATGATTTCCCCCTCCGGGAGGGAAGTTTCCCTGGCAGAACAGCTCTGCCGGAGCTCTAGATTGGATCCGCCAAGGTTCCGCCTCGTGGCGGCGGAGTTTCGTCCCAAAAGGTTGCTTCTTATTTTTTTTCTCGACGAAAGACTTCATATAGGAGAAGATGGTCATCGGAGAGCCACCAGGGGGCCCATGAGGTAGGGGACGCGCCCTTGGGGGGGGGGGCGCTCCCACCCTCGTGAGCAGGGTGTGGGCCCCCTGGTCTTCATCTTTGGCGAGGATTTTTCATTATTTATTATAAGGTGTTCCATGGAGTTTCAGGACTTTTGGAGTTGTGCAGAATAGGTCTCTAATATTTGCTCCTTTTCCAGCCCAGAATTCCAGCTGCCGGCATTCTCCCTCCTTATGTAAACCTTGTAAAATAAGGGAGAATAGTCATAAGTATTATGACATAATGTGAAATAACAGCCCATAATGCAATAAATATCAATATAAAAGCATGATGCAAAATGGACGTATCAATCATCAATAGGTAGTGGGTCATCAAGAACATTCTCTAACCTAGACAAGTTATCTGCAACGGGGTTCTCAGCTCCCTTTCTATCAATAATATGCAAATAAAATTCTTGTAGTAGGAGAACCCATCTAATAAGTCTAGGTTTAGCATCTTTCTTTTCCATAAGATATTTAATAGCATCATGATCAGTGTGAATAGTTACTTTAGAATCAACAATATAAGGTCTGAACTTATCACAAGCAAATACAACTGCTAAGAATTCCTTTTCAGTAGTAGCATAATTTCTCTGGGCATTGTCTAGAGTTTTACTAGCATACTGTATAACATTGAATTTCTTATCAACTCTTTGTCCTAGAATAGCCCCTACAGCATAATCACTAGCATCACACATAATTTCAAAGGGTAAATTCCAATCAGGTGGCTGAACAATAGGTGCAGAAATTAATGCTTTCTTAAGTATTTCAAATGCTTCTACACAATCATCATCAAAGACAAAAGGAATATCTTTTTGTAATGGGTTAGTCAGAGGCCGAGAAATTTTTGAGAAGTCCTTAATGAACCTCCTATGAAAACCTGCATGACCTAGAAAACTTATTATACCTTTGATGTCCTTGGGACACGACATCTTTTCAATAGCATCAACTTTAGCTTTGTCAACTTCAATACCTCTTTCAGAAATTTTATGCCCCAAGACAATACCTTCATTAACCATAAGTGGCACTTCCCCGAATTCAATACAAGATTAGTTTCTTCACATCTCTGCAAAACTCGATCAAGGTTGCTCAAGCAATCATCAAAAGAGGATCCATAAACGGAGAAATCGTCCATGAAAACCTCACAAATCTTTTCACAAAAGTCAGAGAATATAGCCATCATGCATCTTTGAAAGGTAGCAGGTGCATTACATAAACCAAAAGGCATACGTCTATAAGCAAATGTACCGGAAGGGCAAGTAAAAGTGGTCTTAGCTTGATCATCAGCTGACACAGGTATTTGAGAGAAACCAGAGTAACCATCTAGAAAGCAAAAATGTGTATGTTTGGATAATATTTCTAGCATTTGATCAATAAAAGGCAAAGGGTAATGATCTTTTTTAGTAGCTTTATTTAATTTGCGGAAATCAATTACCATCCTATAACCTGTAATAATTCTTTGTGGGATCAATTCATATTTATCATTAGGAACAACGGTAATACCTCCCTTTTTAGGGGCACAATGGACAGGACTTACCCACTGACTATCAGCAACGGGATAAATTATACCTGCCTCAAGGAGTTTTAATATTTCCTTTCTTACCACTTCTTTCATCTTAGGATTTAGCCGTCGTTGGTGATCAATAACTGGTTTGGCATCCTTCTCCAAATTTATTTTGTGTTGACATAAAGTGGGACTAATGCCCTTAAGATCATCAAGAGTATATCCAATAGCAGCACGGTGCTTCTTCAGAGTTTTCAATAATTTATTTTCTTCATGCTCTGAAAGGTTAGCACTGATAATAACCGGATATATCTTCTTTTCATCAAGATAAGCATATTTAAGAGTATCGGGTAATGGTTTAAGCTCAAACACGGGATCACCCTTGGGTGGAGGAGGATCCCCTAGGATTTCAACAGGCAAGTTGTGTTTCAGAATAGGTCCTTTTTTAAAGAATACTTCATCTATTTCCCTTCTTTCATTCATGAACATATCGTTTTCATGGTCGAGCAAATATTGTTCTAAAGGATCATTAGGAGGCACAATAATAGAAGCAAGACCAATAATTTCATCCTTACTACGTAATTCCTCATCACGGGGTTGTCTACGAAATTTAGAGAAGTTAAACTCCTGAGACATATCACCCAAACCAATAGTAACAACATCCTTTTCGCAGTCTATCCTAGCATTAACAATATTTAAGAAGGGTCTACCAAATATAATGGGACAAAAGCTATCTTGTGGGGAACCAAGAACAAGAAAATCAACAGAATATTTAACCTTCCCACACAAGACTTCAACATCTCTAACAGTCCCAATCGGTGAAATAGCATCTCTATTGGCAAGCTTAATTGTAACATCGATATCTTCTATCTCAGCAGGTGCAATATCACGCATAATTTCTTTGTATAAGGTATGAGGTATTGCACTAGCATTATGTGATAGCCTGGCTTATTAGGGATGGTAGACTACTCATATCAAAAAGGAATTCCTTCTTTTCCGGAAACCCATTCGGACATAACTCCAAAGTTAAGCGTGCTTATCTTGGAGTAGTTTCAGGATGGGTGACCGTCCGGGAAGTTAGTCCCGGGTGCGCACGAGTGAGGACAAAGTGCGCAGGAAAGACTAGTATTGATCTGTGGGGACAGTCTAGATCCCGCCAGGAGTAACGACCACCGGCGGGTGTGTGTAGGATCAAAAGTATGTCTAGAGGGGGGGGGGGTATTAGACTACTTGACCAAATAAAACTTAACCTTTTCCCAATTTTAGTTCTTGGCAGATTTTAGCTAATTTAGGACAAGTCAAGCAATCATCACATCACTCAAGCAAGCATGCAAAGAGTTTATGGGCAGCGGAAAGTAAAGCATGCAACTTGCGAGAATGTAAAGGGAAGGGTTTGGAGAATTCAAACGCTATTAGAGACACAGATGTTTTTCCTGTGGTTCGGATAGGTAGTGTTATCCTACATCCACGTTGATGGAGACTTCAACCCACGAAGGGTAACGATTGCACGAGTCCACACAGGGCTCCACCCAAGGGCAACGGTTGCGCGAGTCCACACAGGGCTCCACCCATGAAGGGTCCACGAAGAAGCAACCACCCACAAAGGGTCCACGAAGAAGCAACCTTGTCTATCCCACCATGGCCATCGCCCACACAGGACTTGCCTCACTAGCGGTAGATCTTCACGAAGTAGGCGATCTCCTTGCCCTTACAAACTCCTTGGTTCAACTCCACAATCTTGTCGGAGGCTCCCAAGTGACACCTAGCCAATCTAGGAGACACCACTCTCCAAGAAGTAACAAATGGTGTGTAGGTAATGAACTCCTTGCTCTTGTGCTTCAAATGATAGTCTCCCCAACACTCAACTCTCTCTCATAGGATTTGGATTTGGTGGAAAGAGGGTTTTTGTGGAAAGCAACTTGGGAAGGCTAGAGATCAAGATTCATATGGTAGGAATGGAATGTCTTGATCTCAACACATGAGTAGGTGGTTCTCTCTCAGAACATATGAGTTGGAATGGTGTGTGTGTTCTGATGGCTCTCACTTTTAATGAGAAGGAGGTGGAGGGGTATATATAGCCTCCACACAAAATCCAACCGTTACATACAATTTACCAATCTCGGTGGGACCGAATCAAAAAACTCGGTCTGACCGAAATAGTAAACCTAGTGACCGTTAGGAATTTCGGTGGGACTGACATGCAACTCGGTAGGACCGATTCGGTTAGGGTTTGGGCATAACGTAATCTCGCTGAGACCGATTACACAAACTCGGTGAGACAGAATTTGGTAATTAGCTAACCAGAGAGTTGGTCAGGCAAACTCGGTGGGACCGATTTGCTCTTTCGGTGAGACCGAGTGGAACTCGGTGAGACCGAAAAGTTACAAAGGGGAAACACTGAGTTTACATTGCAATCTCGGTGGGACCGATTCGCTCTTTCGGTAAGACCGAAAAGTTACGAAAGGGAAACAGAGAGTTTGCAACCCCATCTCGGTGAGACCGAGATCCTTATCGGTAGAACCGAATTGCTAGGGTTTGGCAGTGGCTAATGACAAGTGAAACTCGGTGGCGCCGGATAGGAAGAATCGGTAGGACCGAGTTTGGCTTAGGGTTTAGGTCATATGTGGATATGGGAAAGTAGTTGAGGGTTTTGGAGCATATCACTAAGCACATGAAGCAAGAGGCTCATTAAGCAACACCTCATCCCTCCTTAATAGTATTGGCTTTTCCTAAAGACTCAATGTGATCTTGGATCACTAAATTATAAAATGAAGAGTCTTGAGCTTTTGAGCTTGAGCCAATCCTTTGTCCTTAGCATTTTGAGGGTTCCACTTTCACATCCATGCCATGCCAATCATTGAGCTTTCCTGAAATAATCATCTTGGAATAGCATTAGCTCAATGAGCTATATGTTGTTATGAATTACCAAAACCACCTAGGGATAGTTGCACTTTCAGTGTGTCCGGTGCGTTACAAGTTGGTATTAGAGTTGACCCTCGCGGTTACACGGATGTTTGCAGACAGGTGCGCGGTCATGTTGTTCATGAAGTTTCTGACCTGTCGTGGCACACGGCATGGCACATGTACCGGACTGGATGCACAGATGTATGTGCCAAGAGGGAACGTTCCTGTGGCCCGATGAGGACGTCAGTTCCTCTGAGTGGGGGTGTATGTGATAGCCTAGCTTATTAGGGATGGTAGACTACTCATATCAATAAGGAATCCCTTCTTTTCCGGAAACCCATCCAGACAGAACTCCAAAGTTAAGCGTTCTTAGCTTGGAGTAGTTTCAGGATGGGTGACCGACCAGGAAGTTAGTCCCGGGTGCGCACGGGTGAGCACAAAGTGCGCAAGAAAGACTAGTATTGATCTATGGGGCCAGTCTAGATCCCGCCAGGAGTAACGACCACCGGCGGGTGTGTCCGGGGCGTTACACACTAGCACCCATATAACATAAGCCATGATAACAATGATCTCCTATTTTAACAGAAATAACAGGCATGCCTATAACAGGTCTATGTTTATCCTTAGCACCAGGCTTAGCAATTCTAGCAGTTTCTTCACAGAAATAAACAACCTGCCCATCAATATTATCGGCCAAGAGATCTTTGACCATAGCAATATTAGGTTCAACTTTAATTTTCTTAGGGGGTTTGTGTGTCCTAATATTACTCTTGTTGACTACAGTTGAAGCTTTAGCATGATCCTTAAATAACAAGGAAAGGTGGTTTCTCAACATAAGCAGTGGGAACAACAAGATCATTATAAGTGATAGTTTTTTATTCAACTTTAATAGGTGCAACTACTTTTGTTTCAATGGGGGGATTATATTTAAACCACTTCTCCTTAGGGAGATCAACATGAGTAGCAAAAGATTCACAGAAAGAAGCTACTATCTCAGAGTCAAGTCCATATTTAGTGCTAAACTTACGGAAAACATCAGTATCCATAAAAGATTTAACACAATCAAACTTATGCGTCATACTTGACTCCTTACCTTCGTCGAGATCCCAATCTTCAGAGTTGCATTTAATCCTCTCCAATAAATCACATTTGAATTCAATAGTATTCATCATAAAAGAACCAGTACAACAAGTATCAAGCATGGAGCGATTGTCGTCAGAAAGCCGAGCATAAATTTTTTGAATAATCATTTCTCTTGAGAGATCATGATTGGGGCATGAATATAACATTGACTTAAGCCTCCTACAAGCTTGAGCGATGCTTTCTCCTTCGTGAGGCCAAAAATTATATATATAATTACGATCACGATGAACAAAATGCATAGGATAAAACTTCTGGTGAAATTCCAATTTCAATCTCTTATAGTCCCATGATCCCATATCATCACATAGCCTATACCATGTCAATGCGTCTCCCTTCAAAGATAAAGGGAAGACCTTCTTCTTGATAACATCATCGGGCATACCTGCAAGCTTAAATAATCCACAAACTTCATCCACATAGATTAAGTGCAAATCGGGATGCAATGTTCCATCTCCTGCAAAAGGATTAGCTAGTAGTTTCTCTATCATACCCGAAGGAATTTCAAAGTAAACATTTTCAGTAGGTTCAGTAGGTTGAGGGGTAACTAATTGTGGTTCCGGATGAGGTGAAGATACCCCGAACAAACCCCTCAAAGGATTATGTTCCATAGTAACAAGTGACAGTAAATTTCAGCACACTATATAAAATTTTCCTTACCAAATTCCACCTACCAAAGGTGCTTCACTCCCCGGCAACGGTGCCAGAAAAGAGTCTTAGTGACCCACAAGTGTAGGGGGTCTATCATAGCCTTTTCGATAAGTAAGAGTGTCGAACCCAACGAGGAGCAGAAGGAAATGATAAGCAGTTTTCAGTAAGGTATTCTCTGCAAGCACTGAAATTATCGGTAACAGATAGTTTTGTGATAAGGTAATTTGTAACGAGTAGTAAGTAATGAAAATAAATAAGGTGCAGAAAGATGGCCCAATCCTTTTTGTAGCAAAGGACAAGCCTGGACAAACTCTTATATGAAGGAAAGTGCTCCCGAGGACACATGGGAATTAGCGTCAAGCTAGTTTTCATCACATTCATATGATCCGTGTTCGGTACTTTGATAATTTGATATGTGGGTGGACCAGTGCTTGGGTACTGTCCTTACTTGGACAAGCATCCCACTTATGATTAACCCCTATTGCAAGCATCTGCAACTACAACAGAAGTATTAAGGTGAACCTAACCATAGCATGAAACATATGGATCCAAATCAGCCCCTTATGAAGCAACACATAAACTAGGGTTTAAGCTTCTGTCACTCTAGCAACCCATCATCTACTTATTACTTCCCAATGCCTCCCTCTAGGCCCAAACAATGGTGAAGTGTCATGTATTCGACGTTCACATGACACCACTAGAGGGATGATGAAAGGATCGATATAGTTGACTAGAGGGGGGGGTGAATAGGCAACTAACAATTTTTAGCTTTTCTTTAACAATTTAAACTTTGCATCAAAGTAGGTTGTCTAGATATGCAACTAAGTGAGCAACCTATATGATGCAACAAAGATAAGTACACAAGCAAGCTAGAGATATATCACAAATAAGCTTGCACAAGTAAAGGCATGAGATAACCAAGAGTGGAGCCGGTGGAGACGAGTATGTGTTACCAAAGTTCCTTCCCTTTGAGGGGAAGTACGTCTCCGTTGGAGCAGTGTGGAGGCACAATGCTCACCAAGAAGCCACTAGGGCCACCGTATTCTCCTCACGCCCTCACACAATGCGAGATGCCGTGATTCCACTATTGGTGCCCTTGGAGGCGGCGACCGAACCTTTACAAACAAGGTTGGGGCAAACTCCACAACTCAATTGGAGGCTCCCAACGACACCACGAAGATTCACCACAATGGACTATGGCTCTGCGGTGACCTCAACCATCTAGGGTGCTCAAACACCCAAGAGTAACAAGATCCGCAAGGGATTAGTGGGGGGAATCAAATTTCTCTTGGTGGAAGTGTAGATCGTGGCCTTCTCAACCACTCCCGAGCAAATCAACAAGTTTGATTGGCTAGGGAGTGATATCGGGCAAAAATGGAGCTTGGAGCAACAATGGAGCTTAGGGTTGGAAGAGGTAGTCAACTAGAGGAAGAAGACACCCCTTTTATAGCTTAGGACAAAAATCCAACCTTTATCCACCTACCAGCCCGTGACCAGTGGTACTACCGCCCCAGACCAGCGGTACTACCGCAAGGCCATGCGGTACTTCCGCTCCTGACGAGCGGTACTACCGCAAGGCCATGCGGTACTATCGTGACGAACCGCAACAGCAGCAGTAGCTAGGGCAGACCTGAAGCACAATGGCTGAGGACGGTACTGCCGTAGGCGCGGTACTACCGCTCCCCCTTGCGGTACTACCGCAAGGCAGGAAACCCCTAGCCTGGGAAGAGCGCGGATAAAAATACATCCGTGCCTACTTCTGCTGGAAAACGGATGAAGCAAAAATCCGATACAGTACTACCGCAGTGGAGCAGTACTACAGCCTGGCAGCTGAGCCAGGCCGCGCACGGTACTACCGCGCAAGGGATGCGGTACTACCGTGGTGGCGCGGATGTAAAAAATTACATCCGCCCCTACTACCGTGAAGGAGTGGTACTTGGCCTGGGGGCCATGGTACTACCGCGCCGAAGTACGGTACTACCGCTCAAGAAGGAGCAGTACTACCGCAAGCCCATCAACAACAGCCAGGACACGGTAAAGAGGATAAACGGAGGATGCTCCAAAGTGCGGGGGAAAGGAGGGGACAAGGAAGAAAACGTGTACGTGATGATTCCACCCAAACCTTTCCGACGCGGACCCCCTCTTAATAGTACAGCTTTCCTACGACTCAAATCCACCTAAAAGAAACGTAGAGAAAACGCCGTCTTCAATAGTCTTCGAGGGGCACCAAACCGTCTTGTGCCTAGCGATGAAACGTCTGGGAAACTCAAGGCACACGATTAGTCCGCAAAAGCATTGCCATCAATCACCAAAACACCGTAGGGATAAATATGCCCTTACAATCTCCCCTTTTTGGTGGATTGATGACAATACGGGATTTGCACAAAGGAAATAATATTAAGCAAACGCAAACCCCTCCTCTCTAGAATATAGACGGGCTCCCCCTAGATGTGTGCCAACAAGATGGGTGCTTTGGACTGCATAACACACATACTTGTTGGGGAACGTAGCAGAATTTTAAAATTTTCTACGCATCACCAAGATCAATCTATGGAGTCATCTAGCAATGAGAGAGAGGAGTGCATCTACATACCCTTGTAGATCGCGAGCGGAAGCGTTCAAGAGAACGGGGTTGATGGAGTCGTACTCGTCGTGATCCAAATCACCGATGACCAAGCGCCGAACGGATGACACCTCCGCGTTCAACACACGTACGGTTGGGGAAGACGTCTCCTCCTTCTTGATCCAGCAAGGGGGGAGGAGAGGTTGATGGAGATCCAGCAGCACGACGGCGTGGTGGTGGAAGCAGCGGGGATCTCGGCAGGGCTTCGCCAAGCTCAGCGAGAGGGAGAGGTGTTATGAGGGGAGAGGGAGGCGCCAGGGGCTAGGGTGCGGCTCCCATGCGCCTACCCACTATATATAGGGGTGGAGGGGGCTGGTTTCTTGCCCTCCAAGTCCATTGGGGCGTTGGCAAAGGTGGGGGAAAGAAATCCCATATTTCCCTTCCACACCGATTGTTATCCCCCTTTTTAGGGATCTTGATCTTATCCCTTCGGGATATGATCTTATTCCTTCTAAGGGGGGATCTTGGTGCGCCTTGACCAGGGGTGTGGGGCCTTGCCCCCACTACCCACATTCATGTGGGTCCCCCCATGCAGGTGGGCCCCACTCCGGAACCTTCTAGAACCTTCCCGGTACAATACCGAAAAATCCTGAACATTTTCCGGTGGCCAAAATAGGACTTCCCATATATAAATCTTTACCTCCGGACCATTCCGGAACTCCTCGTGACGTCCGGGATCTCATCCAGGACTCCGAACAACTTTCGAGTTACCGCATACTAATATCTCTACAACCCTAGCATCACCAAACCTTAAGTGTGTAGACCCTATGGGTTCGGGAGACATGCAGACATGACCGAGACGACTCTCCAGTCAATAACCAACAGCGGGATATGGATACCCATGTTGGCTCCCACATGTTCCACGATGATCTCATCGGATGAACCACGACGTCGAGGATTCAATCAATCCCGTATTCAATTCCCTTTGTCCAGCGGTATTGTACTTGCCCGAGATTCGATCGTCGGTATCTGATACCTTGTTCAATCTCGTTACCGGCAAGTCTCTTTACTCGTTCCGTAACACATCATCCCGTGATCAACTCCTTGGTCACATTTGTGCACATTATGATGATGTCCTACCGAGTGGGCCCAAAGATACCTCTCTGTCACACGGAGTGACAAATCCCAGTCTCGATTCGTGCCAACCCAACAGACACTTTCGAAGATACCCGTAGTGCACCTTTATAGCCACCCAGTTATGTTGTGACGTTTGGCACACCCAAAGCATTCCTACGGTATCCAGGAGTTGCACAATCTCATGGTCTAAGGAAATGATACTTGACATTTAGAAAAGCTTTAGCATACGAACTACACGATCTTTGTGCTAGGCTTAGGATTGGGTCTTGTCCATCACATCATTCTCCTAATGATGTGATCCCGTTATCAACGACATCCAATGTCCATGGTCAGGAAACCATAACCATCTATTGATCAACGAGCTAGTTAACTAGAGGCTTACTAGGGACATGGTGTTGTCTATGTATCCACACATGTATCTGAGTTTCCTATCAATACAATTCTAGCATGGATAATAAACAATTATCATGAACAAGGAAATATAATAATAACCAATTTATTATTGCCTCTAGGGCATATTTACAACAGCCTCCCACTTGCACTAGAGTCAATAATCTAGTTCACATTGCCATGTGATTAACACTCACAGGTCACATCGCCATGTGACCAACATCCAAAGAGTTTACTAGAGTCAATAATCTAGTTCACATCACTATGTTATTAACACTCAATGAGTTCTGGGTTTGATCATGTTATGCTTGTGAGAGAGGTTTTAGTCAACGGGTCTGCAACATTCAGATCCGTATGTACTTCGCAAATCTCTACGCTATATTTGGAGCCATTTCAAATAACTGTTCTACTTGGAGCTATTCTAAATTGTTGCTCCATTATACGTATCCGGTATCTCTACTCAGAGCTATCCGGATAGGTGTTAAGCTTGCATCGATGTAACTCTTTACGTCGAACTCTTTATCACCTCCATAACCGAGAAACATATCCTTATTCCTCTAAGGATAATTTTGACCGCTATCTGGTGATCTACTCCTAGATCACCTTTGTACCCTCTTGCCAGACATGTGGCAAGGCACACATCAGGTGCCGTACTCAGCATGGCATACCGTATAGAGCCTATGACAAAAGCATAGGGGAAGACCTTCGTCCTTCCTCTTTCTCCTGCCGTGGTCGAGCTTTAACTTCATAACTTCATACCTTACAACTCAGGCAAGAACTCCTTCTTTAACCGATCCATCTTGAACACCTTCAAGATCATGTCAAGGTATGTGCTCATTTGAAAGTACCATTAAGCGTTTTGATCTATCCTTATAGATCTTGATGCTCAATGTTCAAATAGCTTAATCCAGGTTTTCCATTGAAAAACACTTTTCAAATAACCCTATATGCTTTCCAGAAATTCTACATCATTTCTGATCAACAATATGTCAACAACATATACTCATCAGAAATTCTATAGTGCTCCCACTCACTTCTTTGGAAATACAAGTTTCTCATAAACTTTGTATAAACCCAAAAGCTTTGATCATCTCATCAAAGCATACATTCCAACTCCGAGATGCTTACTCCAGTCCTTAGAAGGATTGCTGGAGCTTTGCATACTTGTTTGCATTTTTCAGGACTGACAAAACCTTCTGGTTGTATCACATACAACCTTTCCTCAAGAAAATCGTCATGGAAACAATATTTTGACATCGTATCTGCAAGATTTCATAAACAATGCAGTAACTGCTAACATAATTCCAACAGACTCTTAGCATCGCTACGAGTGAGAAAGTCTCATCGTAGTCAACTCCTTGAACTTGTCGGAAAACATCCTAATGACAAGTCGAGCTTTCTTAATGGTGATACTTACCACCATTGTCTGTCTTTCTTTTAAAATCCATATGTACCCAACAGCCTTATGACCATCAAGCAGTTCTTCCAAAGTCTACACTTTGTTTTCATACATGGATCCTCTCTCGGATTTTATGGCCACGAGCCAATTTTCGGAATCCGGGCCCACCATCGCTTCTCCATAGCTCGTAGGTTCATTGTTGTCTAGCAACATGACTTCCAAGACAGGATTACGTACCACTCTGAAGTAGTACGCATCCTTGTCGTCCTACGAGGTTTGGTAGTGACTTGATCTGAAGTTTCATGATCACTATCATAAGCTTCCACTTCAATTGGTGTAGGTGCCACATGAACAACTCCCTGTGCCCTGCTATACACTGGTTGAAGTGACGGTTCAATAACCTCATCAAGTCTCCACCATCCTCCCACTCAATTCTTTCGAGAGAAACTTTTCCTCGAGAAAGGACCCGATTCTAGAAACAATCCCTATTGCTTTCAGATCTGAGACAGGAGGTATACCCAACTGTTTTGGGTACTCTATGAAGATGCATTTATCCGCTTTGGGTTCGAGCTTATCAGCCTAAAACTTTTTCACATAAGCGTTGCAGCCCCAAACTTTTAAGAAATGACAGCTTAGGTTTCTCTAAACCATAGTTCATACGGTGTCATCTCATCGGAATTACGTGGTGCCCTATTTAAAGTGAATGTGGTTGTCTCTAATGCCTAACCCATAAACTATCGTGGTAATTCATAAGAGACATCATGGTATGCATCATATCCAATAGGGTGCAGTTATGATGTTCGGACACACCATCACACTATGGTGTTCCAGGCTGTATTAGTTGTGAAACAATTTCCACAATGTCTTAATTCTGTGCCAAACTCGTAATTCAGATATTCATCTCTATGATCATATCATAGATATTTTATCCTCTTGTCACGACGATCTTCAACTTCACCCTGAAATTACTTGAACCTTTCAATAATTCAGACTCGTGATTCATCAAGTAAATATACTTAGCATCTACTCAAATCATCTGTGAAGTAAGAATATAACGATATCCACTACATGCCTCAGCACTCATCGGACTGCACACATCAAGGTGTATTACTTCCAACAAGTTGCTTTCTTGTTCCATCTTACTAAAAACGAGGCCTTTCAGTCATCTTGCTCATGTGGTATGATTTGCATGTCTCAAGTGATTCAAAATCAAGCGAGTCCAAAGATCCATCAACATGGAGCTTCTTCATGCGTTTTGTACCATTGTGACTAAAATTGCAGTGCCACAAGTATGTGGTACTATCATTACTATCTTATATCTTTTGGCATGAACATGTGTATCACTACGATCGGGATTCGATAAACCATTCATTTTAGGTGCAAGACCATTGAAGGTATTATTCAAATAAACAGAGTAACCATTATTCTCCTTAAATGAATAACCGTATTGCGATAAACATAATCCAATCATGTCTATGCTCAACGCAAACACCAAATAACAATTATTTAGGTTTAACACCAACCCCGATGGTAAACGGAGCGTGCGATGCTTGATCACATCAACCTTGGAAACACTTCTAACACATATCATCGTCTCACCTTTGACTAGTCTCCGTTTATTCCGTAGCCTTTCATTTCGAGTTACCAACACTTAGCAACCGAACCGGTATCTAATACCCTGCTGCTACTAGGAGTACTAGTAAAGTACACATTTAATATAATGTATGTCCAATACATACTTCTTTCAACCTTGCCAGCCTTCTCATCTACCAAGTATCTAGGGTGGTTCTGCTTCAGTGACCGTTCCCCTTATTACAGAAGCACTTAGTCTCGGGCTTGGGTTCAACTTTGGGTTTCTTCACTAGAGCGGCAACTGATTTGTCGTTTCATGAAGTATCCCTTTCTTGCCCTTGCCCTTCTTGAAACTAGTGGTTTTACTAACCATCAACAATTGATGCTCCTATTTGATTTCTACTTTCGCGGTGTCGCGAATAGCTCAAGGATCATCATATCTATCCCTGATATGTTATAGTTCATCACGAAGCTCTAGTAGCTTGGTGGTAGTGACTTTGGAGAACCATCACTATCTCATCTGGAAGATCAACTCCCACTCGATTCAAGCGATTGTAGTACTCATACAATCTGAGCACATGCTCAACGATTGAGATTTTCTCCTTAGTGTGCCGGCTTAAGAAACTTGTCAAAGGTCTCATACCTCTTGACATGGGCACTAGCCCGAAATCCCAATTTCAGTCCTTGGAACATCTCTTATGTTCTGCGATGTTTCAAAAACGTCTTTGGTGCCTCAATTCTAAACCATTTAGCATTACGCACTGAACTATCATGTAGTCATCAAAACGTGTATGTCAGATGTTCGCAACATCCACAACCGACGTTCGAGGGTCAGCTCACTGAGCGGTGCATTAAGGACATAATCCTTCTGCGCAGCAATGAGGACAATCCTCTGTTTACGGACCCAGTCCGCATAATTGCTACTATCAACTTTCAACTAAATTTTCTCTAGGAACATATCTAAAACAGTAGAACTAAAGCGTAAGCTACGACATAATTTGCAAAGTCCTTTTGACTATGTTCATGATAATTAAGTTCATTTGATTATTTAATGAACTCCCACTTAGATAGACATCCCTCTAGTCATCTAAGTGATACATGATCCGAGTCAACTAGGCCGTGTCCGATCATCACGTGAGACGGACTAGTCATCATCGGTGAACATCTTCATATTGATCGTATCTTCTATACGACTCATGTTCGACCTTTCGGTCTTCCGCGTTCCGAGGCCATGTTTGTACATGCTAGGCTCGTCAAGTCAACCTAAGTGTATTGCTTGTGTAAATCTGGCTTACACCCGTTGTATTTGAACGTTAGAATCTATCCCACCCGATCATCATGTGGTGCTTCGAAACAACGAACCTTCGCAATGGTGCATAGTTAGGGGGAACACTTTTCTTGAAATTATTGCAAGGGATCATCTTATTTTAGCTACCGTCGTTCTAAGCAAACAAGATGTAAAACATGATAAACATCACATGCAATCAAATAGTGACATGATATGGCCAATATCATTTTGCTCCTTTTGATCTCCATCTTCGGGGCGCCATGATCATCATCGTCACCGGCATGACACCATGATCTCCATCATCGTGTCTTCATGAAGTTGTCTCGTCATCTATTACTTCTACTACTATGGCTAACGGTTTAGCAATAAAGTAAAGTAAATACATGACGTTTATGTTGACACGCATGTCATAAATAAATTAAGACAATTCCTATGGCTCCTGCCGGTTGTCATACTCATCGACATGCAAGTCGTGATTCCTATTACAAGAACATGATCAATCTCATACATCACATATATAATTCATCACATCCTTTTGGCCATATCACATCACACGGCATATGCTGCAAAAACAAGTTAGACGTCCTTTAATTGTTGTTGCAAATTTTTACGTGGCTGCTATAGGTTTCTTAGCAAGAACGTTTCTTACCTACGCAAAAACCACAACGTGATAAGCCAATTTCTATTTACCCTTCATAAGGACCCTTTTCATCGAATCCGATCCGACTAAAGTGGGAGAGACAGACACCCGCTAGCCACCTTATGCAACTAGTGCATGTCAGTCGATGGAACCTGTCTCATGTAAGTGTACGTGTAAGGTCGGTCCGGGCCGCTTCATCCCACGATGCCACCGAATCAAGATAAGACTAGTAACAACAAGTAAATTGACAAAATTGACGCCCACAACTACTTTGTGTTCTACTCGTGCATAGAAACTACGCATAGACCTAGCTCATGATGCCACTGTTGGGGAACGTAAGCAGAATTTTAAAATTTTCTACGTATCACCAAGATCAATCTATGGAGTCATCTAGCAACGAGAGAGAGGAGTGCATCTACATACCCTTGTAGATCGTGAGCGGAAGCATTCAAGAGAACGGGGTTGATGGAGTCGTACTCGTCGTGATCCAAATCACCGATGACCGAGCGCCGAACGGACGACACCTCCGCGTTCAACACACGTACGGTTGGGGAAGACGTCTCCTCCTTCTTGATCCAGCAAGGGGGAAGGAGAGGTTGATGGAGATCCAGCAGCACGACGGCGTGGCGGTGGAAGCAGCGGGGATCTCGACAGGGCTTCGCCAAGCTCAGCGAGAGGGAGAGGTGTTACGAGGGGAGAGGGAGGCGCCAGGGGCTAGGGTGCGGCTCCCATGCGCCTCCCCACTATATATAGGGGTGGAGGGGGCTGGTTTCTTGCCCTACAAGTCCATTGGGGCGTTGGCAAAGGTGGGGGAAAGAAATCCCATCATTTCCCTTCCCCACCGATTGTTATCCCCCTTTTTAGGGATCTTGATCTTATCCCTTCGGGATATGATCTTATTCCTTCTAAGGGGGGATCTTGGTGCGCCTTGACCAGGGGTGTGGGGCCTTGCCCCACTACCCACGTTCATGTGGGTCCCCCCATGCAGGTGGGCCCCACTCCGGAACCTTCTAGAACCTTCCCGGTACAATACCAAAAAATCCCAAACATTTTCCGGTGGCCAAAATAGGACTTCTCATATATAAATCTTTACCTCTGGACCATTCCGGAACTCCTCATGACGTCCGGGGTCTCATCCGGGACTCCGAACAAATTTTGGGTTACCGCATACTAATATCTCTACAACCCTAGCGTCACCGAACCTTAAGTGTGTAGACCCTACGGGTTCGGGAGACATGCAGACATGACCGAGACGACTCTCCGGTCAATAACCAACAACGGGATCTGGATACCCATGTTGTCTCCCACATGTTCCATGATGATCTCATCGGATGAACCACGACGTCGAGGATTCAATCAATCCCGTATTCAATTCCCTTTGTCCAGCGGTATTGTACTTGCCCGAGATTCGATCGTCGGTATCCGATACCTTGTTCAATCTCGTTACCGACAAGTCTCTTTACTCGTTCCGTAACACATCATCCCGTGATCAACTCCTTGGTCACATTGTGCACATTATGATGATGTCCTACCGAGTGGGCCCAGAGATACCTCTCCGTCACATGGAGTGACAAATCCCAGTCTCGATTCGTGCCAACCCAACAGACACTTTCGGAGATACCCGTAGTGCACCTTTATAGCCACCCAGTTATGTTGTGACGTTTGGCACAACCAAAGCATTCCTACGGTATCCAGGAGTTGCACAATCTCATGGTCTAAGGAAATGATACTTGACATTTAGAAAAGCTTTAGCATACGAACTACACGATCTTTGTGCTAGGCTTAGGATTGGGTCTTGTCCATCACATCATTCTCCTAATGATGTGATCCCGTTATCAACGACATCCAATGTCCATGGTCAGGAAACCGTAACCATCTATTGATCAACGAGCTAGTTAACTAGAGGCTTACTAGGGACATGGTGTTGTCTATGTATCCACACATGTATCTGAGTTTCCTATCAATACAATTCTAGCATGGATAATAAACGATTATCATGAACAAGGAAATATAATAATAACCAATTTATTATTGCCTCTAGGGCATATTTACAACAATACTAAGATCAAAGCTCCCCCTATATTATAGAGACAAGGCATATCTTGCAGAAGTAAGGCTAACACTAGACAAGATAGCAAATGCGAGCATAACATAAGTAGCACGATCATAAGCTCACTAAGATAGAATAGAGTGCATATGTCTTACACCATATGAAGGATAAGTCGCAAAGGTGCAAACGAAACCAAAGCAAACGAGGTCCAAACGACAAAGCAAACACCAAACATGACATGACTCGCAAGCACGCAAATCCCTACTCTCTCTCCCTCTTTGGCATCGAGACGCCAAAAAGGCAGAGAGGACACCTACACACAAGGGGTGGATCAGGCAGAGAAATCATCCCAACGCTCCTCGTGCTCCGTGTCAGACTCGGCGGCGGGGACGATCTCCTCGATGTGCTCCTCAGAACTAGTCCACTTGAAGCCTTTCTTCGCCATCCATTCAGACTCTGGTGTGATGGCATCCTCAGAACCGCCAGAGACGTCCTCTCCAAAGAGCCTCATAACCTTCTTGTCGTGGCGGCGGCTCTCCTTGGATGCCACATGAGTCCTGTACTGCCCTTTTGCTTGCATGCAGAAAAGAGTCTTCATCTTGTCCTTCAGCTTCTTGGCCCACGAGGGCTCAGAGGAAGGTTGGGAAGACCTGGCAGCATGGTCCTCAGTAACATCCTATGCTCGAGCCTCCTCCTCATCAACACCCCTCCTAGCAGCAGACGCCTCAGCACGAGTAGTAGTGTTGGCCCAATTGGGCTTGACGTGGAGACTGATGGACTCATGCCGAATCCAGTCTGGAGCAAGGAACTCATCACCAGGATACAACTTCTCCCAAGTCGTGGAGATCAACAGAAATAGGTATGGTCCGTAGATAGATACCTTGCGGGTGTACGCCGCAAACCGAAGCTCACACCACATGATGTGTGAGACATCAAGTGGCTGAGTCTGAGACGTACGAGCCTCCTCGCACAAGAGCATCATGTCCACCAGATAGGAGTGAACCTTGTCCTTGTCGCCAATGCGAGGGAACAGAGTGTTGCGGAAGATGCGATGCATGATATCCAAAAAAGAGTTCAGCACCCAAGTCGACTTGCCACTAGGGAAGCACCTTCTCAACATAGAACGGCTGAAGCTTGTTCTTGCTAGCAGACTCAGAATTGGCATGGGGGCGAACACCAACGGGTGTGTGGAGCCCGTCATCAGGAACGTGGAGCAGATCCATGAACTCCTTCCAGGTAGCAGACAACTGATGGCCATTGGTCATCCAGGTCATCCTCCGCTCATCCCCGGGGTGAAAGTGAACTGAGGCAAAGAACTGACAGATAAGCTTAGGGTCATAGTCAAGGTGGAAAGAGATCACATGTTCAATACCGAACTGCTCCACCAAATCCAGAGCTTCTCCAAAGTAGTCACGAAACTTGTCCTTCCTCAAGTGATTCATGTCTATCCACTTGACATCCACGTAGGTGTTTTGCTTGTTCTTGATTACATCCAGATAAATGAGAGCCTGCTGCTTGGTCCAAAACAACTCAGTGCCTCTGAGGGTAGCACGAGCATTCACATAAGGGTTGATCTTCCAGCGTTTGATGTACTCAGTGAGGGAAATCTCGTCCATGCCCTTAGCAGGTTCCTTTTGCTTGCTGGCAGTGGTCTTGACATTGCGCTTGGGGGCACTGGAGCCCTCTGGTGCTTCATCTTGAGGATTGCGCAGTCGCTTGGAGCCAGTGTCATGACTGGGATTGGAACGACGAGAGCCACCACCTAAGACACAAGAGAAAGCACACACAAAGAGCGAGAAGAATCAATGCAAAGACCACGGCAAAGCAAGGGAAACAGGTAGAAAGCATACGAGATAACTGCCACGAGGAAGATGGGACAACAACGGTAGTGCCGCCTGGTCATGCGGTACTAAAATTTTAGTACCGCTCCTAGTCGCAGTAGTACCAGACAAGCGGTAGTACCGCACCAGAAGCACGGTAGTACCGCACCGCGTCAGATCCGAACCTACTTTTGAATCTGAGAAGACGCGCAAAACCACGGCGGAACTACGGTTGATCAAATCTACCACGGGACAAAATATCAAGTATAATTTCTACGCAATACTACTCTCCTACAACCTTCTCTTGCAAAGACTTGGCCTAAAATCTCTAGAACACAAGCATCTCCCCAAAAACCTAGTGATAAGAGAACCAACTAGAAAGAGAGGAATTTGGGGAAAAACCTTGGTCCATGGCAAGAGGAAGTGGTGGGGAACGATCCCACCGGTCGGAATCCAAGGAGAGCAACCGGAGACGGAGATCTGGCAAGGGACTCCGGCCCCGTTCTTGAGCGAGGGAGAGAGACAAAGTGGGGAAAACTGATGAATGGGTATGGGTAAGTTAGAACCCCCCTATTCCCGTCCTTATCCCCACGCGCCTCCGACAGCGCGGTAGTACCGCGTATCATCACGGTAGTACTGCTTGGGCGGAAGAACCGCACCAAAGAGGTAGGACCGCTCTCCTAGGCGGTAGTACCGCGTTGGGCCGGTAGTACCGTACTCTCCACGCACGGTAGTACCGTGGCAGGCCGCGGTAGTACCATGAGCTCAAGAAGAAGCCATTTCCAAACACAAGAAAAGAGAGGTCTTCGCAAGGAAACTTCAAACGAATAAGACACCTCACAACAAGCTCAAACACGAAGGGAAGAAGGGGCAAAACGGCAACAAGAGACGACCACGAGACACAACCTCTCCAAAGAGAGGGCGGTGTCCGGAGCCACCTATGTTTGAGTCAATTGGTATGTCACCGCAAAGAATTATCCTTGGGCCCATGACCAAAACTCGTCTTTGAAGCACAAATACCATCAAAAATGGCTAATGTGAAAGATTTGATCAATTTATGCATAATGGGGGGAGGGAGAGTTCATTGAGAGAACAACACTCCCCCCTATGTCCATGCCTACATCTAAACAAGACAACAAGTTGAGTATGGTGGGGTGTGCAAGGGTTCAAGAAACATTGCTCAAATCAATGATATTTAGCTCATGCCTTAACTCGCGAAATCTTGGTTCATCCAACGGCTTCGTGAAAATATCTGCAAGGTTATCATGAGTGTTGACGTAGTTGAGCTCGATCTCCCCTCGCCTAATGTGATCCCGGATGAAGTGATACTGAATCTCAATATGCTTTGTCTTGAAGTGTTGCACCGTGATGAGAGAAATCTTGGTGGCACTTTCATTGTCACACCAAAGAGGCACTTTGTCACAAATGACACCGTAATCCTTTAAAGTTTGCCTCATACATAAGAGTTGTGCACAACAACTACCGGCCGCTACATACTCCGCTTTGGTGGACGAGAGAGACACACAACTTTGCTTTTTGGAAGACCAACTCACCAAAGAGCAACCAAGGAATTGGCACCCTCCGGAAGTGGACTTCCTATCCACTTTGTCTCCCGCCCAATCGGAGTCCGAATACCCTACAAGCTTGAAGTTTGCTCCTCTTGGGTACCATAAGCCAAAGTTTGGGGTATGAGCCAAATATCGAAAGATTCGCTTGACCGCCACATAGTGACTTTCCTTAGGTGAAGCTTGAAACCGTGCACAAATTCCCACACTCAACATGATATTCGGTCTAGATGCACAAAGGTAAAGCAAGGATCCAATCATGGAGCGATATACCTTTCGATCCACCGCTTTACCATTGGGATCTATGTCAAGTTGGCACTTGGTGGGCATTGGAGTAGAACCGGCTTGACATCACTTAGCTTGAATCTCTTGAGCATGTCTTGAGTGTATTTCGCTTGGTTGATGAAGGTTCCTTCTCTTCTTTGCTTCACTTCGAACCCTAGAAAGAACTTCAACTCTCCCATGGAAGACATCTTGAACTTGGAGGTCATGAGAGCGGCAAATTCCTCATTGAAAGCTTTGTTAGGGGAACCAAAGATAATGTCATCAACATATAGTTGGCATACAAACAACTCCCCTTTGACCTTCTTAGTAAAAAGAGTGGGGTCGATTAGCCCAACTTCAAACCCACGATCTTGTAACAACTTGGTAAGGTGTTCATACCATGCACGTGGGGCTTGTTTAAGCCCATAGAGTGCCTTATCGAGTTGATACACATGATCGGGAAAGTAGGGATCCTCGAACCCGGGGGGTTGCTTGACATAGACCTACTCATTAATAGGACCATTAAGAAAGGCACTCTTCACATCCATTTGTTGCAACTTAAAGTTTTGATGAGAAGCATAAGCAATCAACAAACGAATGGATTCAAGGCGAGCAACGGGAGCAAAGGTTTCACCGTAGTCGATACCCTCGACTTGGGAGTAGCCTTGTGCCACCAATCTTGCCTTGTTGCGAATGATGGTCCCATGAGCATCTTGCTTGTTCTTAAATATCCACTTGGTTCCAATGACATTGTGGTTCCCCATTGGCCTTGGCACCAATCTCCACACCTTGTTGTGCTCGAAGTTGTTGAGTTCTTCATGCATGGCATTAAGCCAATCCGGATCTTCGAGTGCTTCATATACCTTTTGGGGTTAAACACAAGAGACAAACGTGTGATGTTCACAATAGTTTGCCAATTGTCTACGAGTGCTTACCCCCTTTTGAATGCTTCCAAGTACATTCTTCATGAGATGACCCTTGGTGGAGAGACTGGAAGCAATCTTGGCGGCACGACTCTCCAATTCCTCCTCGGTGGTGAGTTGAGGAGCGGTCACTTGATCATCTTGAGCGACGTCTTGAGCTTGTTCTTGATCTTGAACTTGCTTGGAGGAGAGAACTTGACCTTGGGCATCACTTGGTGTGTCAACACCGTCTTGAGCATGATCTTGCCCTTGGTCTTGTTCACGAGGATGAGGGCCTTCACTTTGTTCTTCGGAAGCATGTGGGCCTTGGTTTGGTGATGGCTCCACTTGAGTGGAGCATTGTCCTTCTCCTTCGGCCACAAGGGGTTCCTCAATGGGTAGGACAAAACCAACACCCATTCTTCTTATGGCTTGAGGAGGAATTTCATCACCTACATCACAAGTGCCACTTTGCTCCACTTGGGAGCCGTTATTCTCATCAAACTCCATGTTACACGTCTCCTCAATAAGTCCTGTGGATTTATTGAGGACACGGTAAGCATGAGAGTTTGTAGCATAACCAACAAATATGCCCTCATAAGCTCTAGCCTCAAATTTAGACAGCCGAACACCTTTCTTGAGAATGAAACACTTACACCCGAACACCCGAAAGTACTTAAGGTTGGGCTTGTTACCGGTGAGTATCTCATATGGAGTCTTGTTCAAGCCCTTGAGGAGGTAGAGCCGATTGGATGCATGACACGCGGTGTTTATGGCTTCGGCCCAAAAGTTGTATGGAGACTTGAACTCCGCCATCATGGTCCTTGCCGCATCCATCAACGTCCGGTTCTTCCTCTCCGCAACACTGTTTTGTTGAGGGGTGTAAGGTGCGGAATATTGATGCTTGATCCCCTCATCACTAAGAAACTCATCCAAGGTGTAGTTCTTGAACTCGGTGCCGTTGTCACTTCTTATTGTCAAGATCTTTGCACTGTGTTGACGTTGTGCTTCATTTGCAAAGTCAATGACAGTTTGTTGGGTCTCGCTCTTCCTCTTGAAGAAATACACCCAAGTATATCTTGAGTAGTCATCCAGAATCACCAAGCAATACTTCCTACCCCCAATACTATCAAAGGATGGAGGCCCAAAGAGATCCAAGTGAAGGAGCTCCAAAGGCCTCTTTGAGTAAATGATAGTCGTGGGAGGGTGAGCCTTCTCATGAAGCTTTCCTTCGATACAAGCACTGCAAGCATGATCTTTAGCAAAACTAACATTCATTAGTCCACGTACATGGTCCCCCTTGAGAAGACTTTGCAAAGATATCATATTGACATGGGCTAAACGACGATGCCAAAGCCATCCCACATCAACTTTAGCCATTAGGCACGTCGCGGTCTTAGTGGGTCGCTCCGAAAAGTTAATCACATATAGACCATTCTCGACATGCCCAACAAAGGCTACTTTAAGAGTCTTGCTCCACAAGAGGGCCACTGTATCAATATCAAAGAAAGTGGCAAAGCCCATGATTGCAAGTTGACGAACGGAAAGTAAATTGTATGCAAGGGACTCAACAAGCATGACCTTCTCGATCGTGAGATCATGAGAGATGACAACCTTGTCAAGTCCCAATACCTTATAAGATGAGGCATCACCCCACTCGACATTGGTGGGCATAGATGGAATCTTGTGCACGTCCACCACCAAGTCCTTGCTTCCGGTCATATGATTTGTAGCTCCACTATCGAGCAACCATGATCCCCCACCGGAAGCAAACACCTACAAGAGATCAATGCTTGGTTTTAGGTACCCATTTTGTAATGGGTCCTTTGATGTTAGTAACAAGTGTCTTGGGAACCCAAATAGACCATTCAATGTACTCATGAGGAGAACCAACAAATTTGGCATAGACATGCCCATCACTAGCACAACATAACACATAAGAAGGATTAAAGTCGTCGGCTTTGTTGGGAGGGGTGGCATTGCCCTTTTTGACACCGCCACCCTTCGCATTGTTCTTCTTCTCCTTGGAAGCACTCTCTCCCTCCTTCACAAACGTTTGCTTGAGAGGAGGAGGTCGTTTGGTCTTGTTATCCTTCTTCTTGTTCTTGGGGTTGGGTGCGAACCCAATCCCCTCCTTGGCCACAACTCCCTTTTGATTTCTCAAAAGGTCGTTTAGGTTCTTCTCACCTTGTATGCATGACACAAGGCCTTTCTAAAGTTGCTCCTTCAACTTAACATTCTCCTCAATAAGATGCACATGCTCACAACAAGGGTTAGTAGCATTTGCATTATCCATTAACACCATACGAGGAAAAGTTGCTTTCTCCTTGGTTAGCTTCACTTGGAGTTGATCATGAGACTCCTTGAGGGTAGCATGAACACCCTTCAAGACTTTGTGAGCCTTGTCGAGAATGTCAAACTCCTCTTTGAGTCTAGCAAGATCAACCCCAAGCTTTTCCTTCTCGGAGTTTAGCACACGAGAAACAACAAGCGCATGATCAAGATCTTTCTTTAATTTAGCATGATCATCGTTGTGAGACTCCTCAAGAGCCAAACGAAGACCACACTCTTCCTCAAGAGCATTGGAAAGATCAGAAATCTCATCGGCATAGTCACGACTATGCCCCTCCATCTTAGAGATGGTATCTTCGTGAGCCTCGATCATGTCATTGGCTTCACCAAGTTGTTCCAAGAGAGCAACAAAGTGCTTCTTGGATTTACCCTTGAGTTTACCCATAAAGGCCTCAAACTCATTCACCTCCACATTATTTCCCTCATGTTCATCAATGCTATCCATCGAAGAAGGATGATTAATGATGGTAGTTTTGATGTTGGGGGTTACCTTGTTGATGGCTTTAGCCATGAGGCACTTGGCGGTGATGCTCTCATTGGGTGAGTCAAAGAGAGACACTCGTGGAGTCGTTGCAATGGCAACGGAGGCCATGGCAACCGACTCACCATCTACATCATCATCATCATCCTCATTGTACTCTTTTTGTACCACCAATGCCTTGGGAGGAGTCTTCTTGGTGAAATTGCTCTTGTTGGGGAACGACTTGGCATTGTCCTTTCGGATGAGCTTGCCACCATTGTCTTCCCTCTTCTCATAAGGGCACTCCGCAACAAAGTGGCTTACATTGCCACAATTGAAACAAGTCCTCACTCGTTGCTTGCCCTTTGTGCCACTTGAATTGTTCTTGTTGAAGTTGGGCCTTGAGTTCTTCTTGCTCCAAAATTTCCTTGAAGCAAGGGCCATGTGTTCATGATAGGCATACTTCGTATCTTCGAGGTTGCTCTCCTCTTCTTCCTCTTCGTCCTCTTCCTCCATACTAACCTTGGCCTTTAGAGCAAGGTTGGGTTTCTTTACTCTTTGAGAGCGAAGTACCGCATTGTCGGCGGTCTTGTCCAAGATGCTCATAGCAACGAACTCATCCAACACATCACTTGAGGACAAGGTGTGGAAGTCCGGCCTTTGACGAATGACGGAGGACATGGCTTTGTGGTAGGGCGTCATTGCCTTCAGGAATTTGCGCTTGATCCAATTGTCATCCGTGTCCTTGCTTCCATGATCTTGGAGCGAGACCGCGAGTTTGGTTACCCTCCCATAGAGCTCACGAGGTTCTTCATCTTCTTTCATTGCAAACTCATTGGCTTCATCTTGCACCACTTCATAGTTGGAGCGTTGAATGCTTGCGCTTCCCCGGTAGAGGGAAACCACTTGGCGCCAAGCATCTTTGGCCAAGGAGTAAGGCCGGAGATGAGGAAGGTCTTCGAGTGGGATAGCTTCTTGAATGATGAAGAGAGCATTCTCATTGAATTGATTATCCACGACTTCTCTAGGAGTGAAGTTTCTTCGGTCATGTGGATAGAAAACTTCTTCAATGATTCTCCAAAGGTTAGTGTTCACATGATTTAAATGACACTTAAAACGATAGTCCCAAGAGTCAAATTCAACATTCTTCTCAATCTTAGGGGCCGGCCCGGCATGATTAAAATGAGTGGAAGGGAGAGGTCCACCATAGACAAGTGAAGGTTCCACATGGGCAAAGATGCTGGTGCCACTCTTACCACTAGTAGGAAGGGCTTTCTCGCTAGTAGCTTCCCCCTTGTCGGAGGTAGCATCCGTCACCTTGTTGGCGGGATCACCCATTTTCAACGGTGCGGTGGAAAGTTTATGCTCTTCTAAGAAATCTTTAAACATGCTTTTGACCTCGGTCGTCATGGAGGTTTTCAATGTGTCCAACGCCACATTGAACTCCTCACGAGAGACCGCGGTTCCCCCATCTCCCGTAGAAGATACCGGATTTGCACCGGAGTGCTCCTCCTCACCTTCTACGACGTCAACCATACTCTTCGGATGGTAAAGTCCTTAATAAAGAGATGAGGCTCTGATACCAATGGAAAGGATCGATATAGTTGACTAGGGGGGGTGAATAGGCAACTAACAATTTTTAGCTTTTCTTTAACAATTTAAACTTTGCATCAAAGTAGGTTGTCTAGATATGCAACTAAGTGAGCAACCTATATGATGCAACAAAGATAAGTACACAAGCAAGCTAGAGATATATCACAAATAAGCTTGCACAAGTAAAGGCATGAGATAACCAAGAGTGGAGTCGGTGGAGACGAGGATGTGTTACCAAAGTTCCTTCCCTTTGAGGGGAAGTACGTCTCCGTTGGAGCAGTGTGGAGGCACAATGCTCCCCAAGAAGCCACTAGGGCCACCGTATTCTCCTCACGCCCTCACACAATGCGAGATGTCGTGATTCCACTATTGGTGCCCTTGGAGGCGGCGACCGAACCTTTACAAACAAGGTTGGGGCAAACTCCACAACTCAATTGGAGGCTCCCAACAACACCACGAAGATTCACCACAATGGACTATGGCTCCGCGGTGACCTCAACCGTCTAGGGTGCTCAAACACCCAAGAGTAACAAGATCCGCAAGGGATTAGTGGGGGGAATCAAATTTCTCTTGGTGGAAGTGTAGATCGGGGCCTTCTCAACCACTCCCGAGCAAATCAACAAGTTTGATTGGCTAGGGAGTGAGATCGGGCGAAAATGGAGCTTGGAGCAACAATGGAGCTTAGGGTTGGAAGAGGTAGTCAACTAGAGGAAGAATACACCCCTTTTATAGCTTAGGACAAAAATCCAACCGTTATCCACCTACCAGCCCGCGACCAGCGGTACTACCGCCCCAGACCAGGGTACTGCCGCAAGGCCATGCAGTACTCCCGCTCCTGACAAGCGGTACTACCGCAAGGCCATGCGGTACTACCATGAGGAACCGCGGTACTACCGCAGCAGCAATAGTAGCTAGGGCAGACCTGAAGCACAAGGGCTGAGGACGGTACTGCCGCAGGCGCGGTACTACCGCTCCCCCTTGCGGTACTACCGCAAGGCAGGAAACCCCTAGCCTGGGAAGAGCGCGGATAAAAATACATCCGTGCCTACTTCCGCTGGAAAACGGACGAAGCAAAAATCCGATACAGTACTACCGCAGAGGAGCGGTACTACCGCCTGGCAGCTGAGCCAGGCCGCGCACGGTACTACCGCGCAAGGGATGCGGTACTACCGCGGTGGCGTGGATGTAAAAAATTACATCCGCCCCTACTACCGCGAAGGAGCGGTACTTGGCCTGGGGACCACGGTACTACGACTCCAGAGGAGCGGTACTACCGTGGGCACCTGCGGTACTACCGCGCTGAAGTACGGTACTACCGCTCAAGAAGGAGCAGTACTACCACAAGCCCATCAACAGCAACCAGGACACGGTAAAGAGGATAAACGGAGGATGCTCCAAAGTGCAGGGGAAAGGAGGGGACAAGGAAGAAAACGTGTACGTGATGATTCCACCCAAACCTTTCTGACGCGGACCCCCTCTTAATAGTACGGCTTTCCTACGACTCAAATCCATAAAAAAGAAATGTAGAGAAAACGCCGTCTTCAATAGTCTTCGAGGCGCACCAAACCGTCTTATGCCTAGCGATGAAACATCTGGGAAACTAAAGGCACATGATTAGTCTGCAAAATCATTTTCATCAATCACCAAAACACCTTAGGGATAAATATGCCCTTACAGATGACAACATACATCTCATCAAAATATTGAACGAATTCCAAATTCACATGACTACTAATCGCAAGACTTCTCCCATGTCCTCAGGAACAAACGTAACTACTCACAAAGCATATGCATGTTCATAATTAGAGGAGTGTTAATATGCATAATGGATCTGAACATATGATCTTCCACCAAGTAAATGAACTAGCATCAACTACAAGGAGTAATCAACACTACTAGCAACCCACAGGTACCAATCTGAGGTTTGGATACAAAGATTGGATACAAGAGATGAACTAGGTTTTGAGATGAGATGGTGCTGGTGAAGATGTTGATGGAGATTGAACCCCTCCCGATGAGAGGATCGTTGATGATGACTATGGTGATGATTTCCCCCGCCCGGAGGGAAGTTTCCCCGGCAGAACAGCTCCGCCGGAGCCCTAGATTGGTTCTGCCAAGGTTCCGCCTCGTGGCGGCGGAGTTTCGTCCCGTAAGCTTGCTTATGATTTTTTTTCTCGGACGAAATACCGCATATAGCAAAAGATGGGCATCGGAGGGCCACCAGGGGGCCCACGAGGCAGGGGGCGCGCCCCCACCCTCGTGGCTAGTGGGTGGCCCCCCTCTGGTACTTCTTGCGCCCAATATTTTTTATATATTCTGAAAGGTGCTCCCGTGGAGTTTCATGACTTTTGGAGATGTGCAGAATAGGTCTCTAATATTTGCTCCTTTTCCAGCCCAGAATTCCAGCTGCCGACATCCCCCCTCTTCATGTAAACCTTGTAAAATAAAAGAGAAAAGGCATAAGTATTGTGACATAATGTGTAATAACAGTCCATAATGTAATAAATATCAATATAAAAGCATGATGCAAAATGGACGTATCAACCACTCTGGTGCGGATCTTACTCTGGTTGACCTACGAGGTTCGGTAGTAACTTGATCTGAATATTCATGATCAACATCATTAACTTCCTCACTAATTGGTGTAGGTGTTACATAAACCGGTTTCTGTGATGAACTACTTTCCAGTAAGGGAGCAGGTATAGTTACCTCATCAAGTTCTACTTTCCTCCCACTCACTTCTTTCGAGAGAAACTCCTTCTCTAGAAAGGATCCATTCTTAGCAATGAATGTCTTGCCTTCGGATCTATGATAGAAGGTGTACCCAACAGTCCCCTTTGGGTATCCTATGAAGACACATTTCTCCGATTTGGGTTCGAGCTTATCAGTTTGAATTTTTCACATAAAAATCGCAACCCCAAACTTTAAGAAACGACAACTTTGGTTTCTTGGCAAACCATAGTTCATAAGGCGCCGTCTCAGCGGATTTAGATGGTGCCCTATTTAACGTGAATGCAGTCATCTCTAAAGCATAACCCCAAAACGATAGCGGTAAATCAGTAAGAGACATCATAGATCGCACCATATCTATTAGAGTACGATTGCGACGTTTGGACACACCATTACGCTGTGGTGTTCCGGGTGGCGTGAGTTGCGAAACTATTCCGCATTGTTTCAAATGTAGACCAAACTCATAACTCAAATATTCTCCTTCACGATCAGATCGTAGAAACTTTATTTTCTTGTTACGATGATTTTCCACTTCACTCTGAAATTCTTTGAAGTTTTCAAATGTTTCAGACTTATGTTTCATTAAGTAGATATACCCATATCTGCTCAAATCATATGTGAAGGTGAGAAAATAACGATACCCGCCGCGAGCCTCAATATTCATCGGACCACATACATCAGTATGTATGATTACCAACAAATCCGTTGCTCGCTCCATTCTTCCGGAGAACGGCGTTTTAGTCATCTTGCCCATGAGGCATGGTTCGCAAGTACCAAGTGATTCATAATCAAGTGATTCCAAAAGTCCATCAGTATGGAGTTTCTTCATGTGCTTTACACCAATATGACCCAAACGGCAGTGCCACAAATAAGTTGCACTATCATCATCAAGTCTGCATCTTTTGGCTTCAACATTATGAATATGTGTATCACTACTATCGAGATTCATCACAAATAGACCACTCTTCAAGGGTGCATGACCATAAACGATATTACTCATATAAATAGAACAACCATTATTCTCAGATTTAAATGAATAACCATCTTGCATCAAACAAGATCTAGATATAATGTTCATGCTTAACGCTGGCACCAAATAACAATTATCCAGGTCTAAAACTAATCCCGAAGGTAGATGTAGAGGTAGCGTGATGACATCGATCACATAGACTTTGGAACCATTTCCCACGCGCATCGTCACCTCGTCCTTAGCCAATCTTCACTTAATCCGTAGTCCCTGTTTCGAGTTGCAAATGTTAGCAACAGAACCAGTATCAAATACCCAGGTGCTACTGCGAGCTCTAGTAAGGTACACATCAATAACATGTATATCCTATATACCTTTGTTCACCTTGCCATCCTTCTTATCCGCCAAATACTTGGGGCAGTTCCGCTTCCAGTGACCAGTCTGTTTGCTGTAGAAGCACTCAGTCTCAGGCTTAGGTCCAGACTTATGTTTCTTCTCTTGAGCAGCAACTTGTTTGCCGTTCTTCTTGAAGTTCCCCTTCTTCTTCCCTTTACCCTTTTTCTTGAAACTGGTGGTCTTGTTAACCATCAACACTTGATGCTCCTTTTTGATTTCTACCTCCGCAGCCTTTAGCATTGCGAAGAGCTCGGGAATTGTCTTATCCATCCCTTGCATATTATAGTTCATCATGAAGCTCTTGTAGCTTGGTGGCAGTGATTGAAGAATTATGTCAATGATACTATCATCCGGAAGATTAACTCCCAGTTGAATCAAGTGATTGTTATACCCAGACATTTTGAGTATATGTTCACTGACAGAACTATTCTCCTCCATCTTGCGGCTGTAGAACTTATTGGAGACTTCATATCTCTCAATCTGGGCATTTGCTTTAAATATTAACTTCAACTCCTGGAACATCTCATATGCTCCATGACGTTTAAAATGTTGTTGAAGCCCCGGTTCTAAGCCGTAAAGCATGGCACACTGAACTATCGAGTAGTCATCAACACGCGATTGCCAGGCATTCACAATGTCTGCAGTTGCCGGCGCAGGTGGTACACCTAGTGGTGCTTCCAGGACGTAATTCTTCTGTGCAGCAATAAGGATAATCCTCAAATTACGGATCCAGTCCGTGTAATTGCTACCATCATCTTTCAACTTTGCTTTCTCAAGGAACGCATTAAAATTCAACGGAACAATGGCATGGGCCATCTATCTACAACAACATAGACAAGCAAAATACTATTAGGTACTAAGTTCATGGTAAATTTAAGTTCAATTAATCATATTACTTAAGAACTCCCACTTAGATAGACATCCCTCTAATCATCTAAGTGATCACGTGATCCATATCAACTAAACCATAACCGATCATCACGTGAGATGGAGTAGTTTTCAATGGTGAACATCACTATGTTGATCATATCTACTATATGATTCACGCTCGACCTTTCGGTCTCAGTTTCCATGGCCATATTTGCATATGCTAGGCTCGTCAAGTTTAACCCGAGTATTCCGCGTGTGCAAAACTATCTTACACCTGTTGTAGATGAACGTTGACCTTATCACACCCGATCATCACGTGGTGTCTCGGCACGACGAACTTTGGCAATGGTGCATACTCAGGGAGAACACTTTTACCTTGAAATTTAGTGAGAGATCATCTTATAATGCTACCGTCAAACAAAGCAGAATAAGATGCATAAAGGATAAACATCACATGCAATCAATATAAGTGATATGATATGGCCATCATCATCTTGTGCTTTTGATCTCCATCTCCAAAGCACCGTCATGATCACCATCATCACCGGCGCGACAGCTTGATCTCCATCGTAGCATCGTTGTCGTCTCGCCAACTATTGCTTCTACGACTATCGCTACCGCTTAGTGATAAAGTAAAGAAATTACAGGGCGATTGCATTGCATACAATAAAGCGACAACCATATGGCTCCTGCCAGTTGCCGATAACTCTGTTACAAAACATGATCATCTCATACAATAAATATAGCATCATGTCTTGACCATATCACATCACAACATGCCCTGCAAAAATAAGTTAGACGTCCTCTACTTTGTTGTTGCATGTTTTACGTGGCTGCTACGGGCTGAGCAAGAACCGTTCTTACCTACGCATCAAAACCACAACGATAGTTCGTCAAGTTGGTGTTGTTTTAACCTTCTCAAGGACCGGGCATAGCCACACTCGGTTCAACTAAAGTTGGAGAAACTGACACCCGCCAGCCACCTGTGTGCAAAGCACGTCGGTAGAAGCAGTCTCGCGTAAGCGTAGCGTAATGTCGGTCTGGGCCGCTTCATCCAACAGTACCGCCGAACCAAAATATGACATGCTGGTAAGAAGTATGACTTGTATTGCCCACAACTCACTTGTGTTCTACTCGTGCATATAACATCTACACATAAAACCAGGTTGTGATACCACTGTTGGGGAACGTAGTAATTTCAAAAAAATTCCTATGCACACGCAGGATCATGGTGATGCATAGCAACGAGAGGGGAGAGTGTCGTCCACGTACCCTCGTAGACCGTTAAGCGGGAAGCATTATGACAACGCGATCGATGTAGTCGTACGTCTTCACGATCGACCAATCCTCAGTACCGAACGTACGACACCTCCACGTTCAGCACATGTTCAGCTCGGTGACGTCCCGCGAACTCACGATCTAGTAGAGCTCAGGGAAGAGTTTCGTCAGCATGACGGCATGGTGACGATGTTGATGAAGCTACCACAGCAGGGCTTCGCCTAAACACCACTACAGTATGACCGAGGTGGATTATGGTGGAGGGGGGCACCGCACACGGCTGGAGAGATCTCTATGATCAACTTGTGTGTCTATAGGTGCCCCCTGCCCCCGTATATAAAGGAGACGGAGGGGAGAGTGTCGTCTATGTACCCTCGTAGACCGTTAAGCGGAAGCGTTATGACAACACGGTTGATGTAGTCATACGTCTTCACGATTGACCGATCCTCGGTACCGAATGTACGGCACCTCCGCTTTCAGCACACGTTCAGCTCGGTGACGTCCCGCGAACTCACGATCCAGTAGAGCTCGAGGGAGAGTTTCGTCAGCACAACGGCGTGGTGATGATGTTGATGAAGCTACCGACGCAGGGCTTCGCCTAAGCACCGCTATGATATGACCGAGGTGGATTATGGTGGAGGGGGGCACCGCACATGGCTGGAAGAGATCAATGATCAACTTGTGTGTTCTAGGGTGCCCCTGCCCCCGTATATAAAGGAGCAAGGGGGGAAGGCCAGCCGGCCCTGTAGGGCGCGCTAGGAGGAGGAGTCCTCCTCCTAGTAGGAGTAGGACTCCCCTCTTTCCTACTCCTACTAGGAGGGGGAAAGGAAGGGGGAGAAGGAGAAGAAAAGGGGGCGCCCCCTTCCTAGTCCAATTCGGACCAGAGGGGGAGGGGGTGCACGGCCTGCCCTGGCCGGCCCCTCTCTCTCCACTAGGGCCCAACAAGGCCCATTAACCCGCGGGGGGTTCCGGTAACCCCTCCGGCACTCCAGTAAAATCCCGATTTCACCCAGAACTCTTCCGATGTCCATATGTAGGCGTCCAATATATCAATCTTTATGTCTCGACCATTTAGAGACTCCTCGTCATGTCCGTGATCATATCCGGGACTCCGAACTACCTTCGGTACATCAAAACATATAAACTCATAATACCGATCGTCATAGAACTTTAAGCGTGCGGACCCTACGGGTTCGAGAACTATGTAGACATGATCGAGACATGTCTCCGGTCAATAACCAATAGCGGAACCTAGATACTCATATTGGTTCCTACATATTCTACGAAGATCTTTATTGGTCAAACCGCATAACAACATACGTTGTTCCCTTTGTCATCGGTATGTTACTTGCTCGAGATTGATAATTGGTATTTCAATACCTAGCTCAATCTCGTTACCGGCAAGTCTCTTTACTCATTCTGTAATGCATCATCCCGCAACTAACTCATTAGTCACATTGCTTGCAAGGCTTACAGTGATGTGCATTACCGAGAGGGCCCAGAGACACCTCTCCGACAATCGGAGTGACAAATCCTATTCTTGATCTATGCCAACTCCACGAACACCATCGGAGACACCTGTAGAGCACCTTTATAATCACCCTGTTACATTGTGACGTTTGGTAGCACAAAAAGTGTTCCTCCGGTATTCGGGAGTTGCATAATCTGATAGTCATAGGAACATGTATAAGTCATGAAGAAAGCAATAGCAGTAAACTAAACGATCAAGTGATAAGCTAACGGAATGGGTCAAGTCAATCACATCATTCTCCTAATGGTGTGATCCCGTTAATCAAATGACAACTCATGTCTATGGTTAGGAAACTCAACCATCTTTGATCAATGAGCTAGTTAAGTAGAGGCATACTAGTGACACTATGTTTGTTTATGTATTCACACATGTATCATGTTTCCGGTTAATACAATTCTAGCATGAATAATAAACATTTATCATGATATGAGGAAATAAATAATAACTTTATTATTGCCTCTAGGGCATGTTTCCTTTAGTGATCTGCACTATATTTCAGCATTTGTTGAACATCACCATCTCCTCTAATGGGAATCATACCATTTGACAAAAAATGATCATGCCTACACCAATAAATATTGTGCTCACTGGCTGGATATCCTAGCCATTTCAAATGATTTTCAATCAGTGAATATGAGGAAGTGTTTGCATTGCAGTAGTCCAGGATCTCAACAGTAGCACTTGTGTATCAATGTTGCTGTTTGGTCCACAGGAAAAACCATTGTGCTCTATTTCCAGTGTGAAAAATAAGTGTCCACCGCCATCCCCATAGTTGCATCACACATTGCATTACAACAACAAGAAACACTCCCAAATCAGCATATAATGACAACAACATAATACACCAGCAGTTTAACATGCTGACAGAAAACAAGGCATGATCAAAACAGGGCATGATCAAAACAGGGCAACATCACATTCACATCTATGCCTCTTCAAATCACATGGAATAGATTCACAACAACAATTACATATATGCTAAAATAAGTACAAATATTGAACATTCATATTCACAACGTATAAAATCAATACTTTTCTTATGAATTCCACCAAAATTACAAACTTTTCTCTCTGAAAAAGCTTGAGGGCGCCAAACCCTAACCAGCATCTATCAGAACACGTACAAAACCACACCAAAGCACTACATGATGCGCGTTCGCCTATTCATTTGTCCTAGCCCATTCATCCAACCGACCGCCTATTTATAGAACCCTACCAAACCCATGCCCCCAAAAAAGTACCCTAGAGAGAGGGAAAGATGCAGACTAAGGGCGTACTGTAATTAGGAGGGAAAGCTCCGGGATCCCGCACATAACCGACGGATTCAGGTGGCTCCATGGCCGTAAAGCTCACCGGTGACGTTGCCAAGGTGGCTGACGTCATCCGGAACTGCAATCGTCGCCACCGCGCGAGTTCAGCCGAAAGAGACGAAGGGACAAGGGCGGAAAATGGAGAAGGAAACGATACGAGCCCCTACTTGTATATTTTCCGCGTGCAACTCAGCTGTAGAGTGCGGGTCAATTAATTCCAGTGCTAGGGGGGTTTCTGCAAAGTCACGTGACGACCGCCTCGGCCCGCCTGCGCCAGCGTGGCTCCAGATGTCGCTTCGGGATTGGGCTTGGTTTTTTTTTGCACATCGGAGGGGGGGTAGTTTCTGGGTGGCGGAGTGAGCTTTTGCAAGTAGTTGGGCCAGACCATCACGGGGCGGACAAGTTAGTGGGCCTATCGTGCTTTTAACTCATGAAACAAATAGGATGAAACAACGATCAAATATCTTGGCTATACCAGCAACACAAACATGTGACATTCTCTACAACATCATTGCCCCTAACCTTCGTGGAAGATGCTTCAGTGGCCACCTATACTATGCACATATCAATAGTTCCCAACGTGCTTCATTCAGAATACTGGAAGGTTGTGGCTGCCTGTACATGTAACAGCAGTTCTCTGGATGTTCTTCATGTGGAGCTCAGGGGAAGTCCATGAGGCTTAGATTCTGTCCATAGTGGCCACAGTCATACAGTGCCTTTTGGAGGTTCGAGAGTAGTTGCAAGTACTCAGTAATCATGATGGCTAGGAAGAATTCTAGCAAATGGGCTGCAGGGCGGGACCAAGTATTCCTTACCGTCCTCAGGAGACCAAACACGTTGTTCCTTGAGGAATCCTTCTCTCTCTTTCGCTCCAGTCTTTCTTTTTCAAGTATATCAAGTTGTTCATCTCTTGGGTCCGTGTAGTCCTTGTTAGCACCAAAGCATTTTCCACTTAAACCCGTCAGCATGCCAACTATTGTAGGGTTGCATGCTAGGAAGCTCGATAAAGTCTTTGTACTTCTGACCTCCTTTCTGGTTCATCTTCAACACACCTTGGTACAAAGTGATGAAGTGGTCGTATGTCAAGTCCGAGTCAAACATATAGATGTGATTCATCAGAAGAGCGTCATCCCAGCCACCCTCAATGTCATGCAACCAGACCTTGACATCCCTTGGCACCCATTTGAAAAGACCCTTCACCATTTTCACGACACCTTCTTGTCTGCCTTTCTACCTTCAGGTGTCAGCTCCTCATTAATGACATTGCACAGCTCTACAGTCTCATGAGGATCAGAGACCATAAAGTTCTGGCAGCCAAAGTTTCCTCCTAAGGATAGATTCTCCACGTGCAAACAACCAAGTGGAAGATATGATTTCCGTAGAACCCTTTTCAAGACTGGAGCAGTTAAGACCCAAGGGATCTCCTCATCTGGGTATTCGATAGAGACAACCCGGCTGTCGGGTTTAACATAGTTATCAAGAGAAGTCTTCTTGCCGGACTTGAACTGCAAGCAGCGGGCGATCTTTGGTTTAGAGATGAAGTTTGTTTCAACCCTCAGCTTTTTTTTACCGGTCGACTGTGTTAATCTACATGAACGGTAAATGATTTGTTTAGGATACTGCACCACCAAAACATAGCATAGATTCGGATACATTCTGACAACGTTAACAAAAGATTCGATAGGCAGTACAGTAGGGGGTAGAAAAGTATAGGAATGATACACCTGAAGTCGGGCAGGGGTCTGGTGGGAATGAAGATGAGATAATGCATGATAGATTGGAGATGCAGAAGATTGAACTAGCAAGGAAGAGAAAATCAGACAAGAAATGTTGGAGCGGAAAAAAGCACAAGAGGAAGCTGAAATTGTAGCACAGTCAAAAGGCCTAGAAGAGATTAACAGAGAGTTCGCCACAGATGCTGAGAGAATGGATTTTAGGAATGATGATTATGTTCAAGAGCAGATAGATTATGGAGAAGACATGGTGCAGAGTACACAAGTCATACAGGATAGAGTGTTGAAGGAGTATGGTAATTATTCAAAGGAAGTTCTGGATTTTACTGGAGTGGGCATTGTGACTGATGCAAGACAGGTTAATAGTATCGCCCCATCTTTGCTCTTGTTCACATCTTTAAGTTTTCCCCCATCTAGTTGGAACATCAAGGCGCAACCCCCTCTTGGTTGACATGTTAAGTGACTTGAAAATCTCAGTAAATTTGTAGAGCCGAGATGGCGACTTTTTCAAATACTTAACAGTTTGCCTGATGTTCTCAACGAGGGGTTCTATATCCTTTAGGCCATATGATACTAAAAGGTTGAGTATATGAGTAGAGCATCTCACATGAAAAATTTTACCATGGAAAAACACACTTCCTCTGGCCTTAAACTTGGACATCAGTTGACGAGCAGCCACATCATTGGAAGAAGCATTATCAAGAGTTATAGTTGCAATTTTGTCTTCAATCTTACAATTAAAAAGGCACTCAAATATAGCCTAAGATATCACAATACTTGTGTGTGGTGGCTCCATTTCAAGAAAACTAATCACACGGTACTATATATTCCATTCTGAATCAATATAGTGTGCCACAAGCTCATATAACAAAGAGTTTGGTTAGAGGTCTAGAGATCACATGTGAGGCTAATTTTGCCAACATGCTTAAGTTCCTTCTTCAGTGTTTCCTTTCGGGACTTAAAAATCTGCAAACACTCATTTTTATGGTGGTTCTTGATGTCTCCTGATAAGAAGGATTCAAAGTCTTCATCAGCACATTGAACCATAAATGCTCGACCATGCGAAAAGGGTACTCATGGACAATTATCATTGTAGCAATAAGCTCATGAATTTTTTAATGATCATAGCCACTAGAGAAATTGACTACTGGAAGATCAATACCACATGCATCAGCCGCATCAAAATTCAGAGTGCCTTGACCTTTTTTGATGTTCTTCTCACCATGATGTGCAAAGAAGCCATCCAGATGCCTCTTCATTGTAGTTGTAGCTCCAGTCTTCGGGTACATGTACAGTTTGCTGCAAGCCTTGCACTTAACCTGTCTCTCTGTTTCTCCTTTTTTTTCCTTCTTTGAAAGCACCTCACCCTACTCAAAGTGCCCCGCTCCCTCTCGACCCGCTCCCGCTAGGGTTTCCGCCGCCGGCCGCCCGCGCGCGTGCCCCGGCCCTTCCCGCCCCCTCTTCCCCCCTCCCCTCCTCCCACCCCTCGCGTCGCCTCCCCAAGGAGACTGGGGGCTCCCCTCCCCCCTCCTCCTAATCCTCTCTCACCATCGTCGACGTAGGCCACCGGGCCTTGCTCGCGTGGTGCCGCCGGCGGCGGCCCTGTTCTTTTTCCCCCGCGTGGCGCTGCGGCTCGGGTGGTGGTGGCCGGCGGCGGTGTACCCAGGCCGGCGACGGATCCAGCGGCGGCTCGTTTTCGTGGGCAGCGCAGCTCCGGGTGGCGAGGTGGCGGTGGCGCGGCTGCTTGGCTACGGGGCGACGCGATGGCTAGTGGCGGCGCCCTTCCGGCCCAGATCTGGGCCCTTTTGGGCCCCATCTGGGTCTGGGCGGGCCTGGCATAGGCTTTCTGGCGTCATCTCCGGCGGACGGAGGTGTGGCTTGGGCTGGGGGTGGCGGAGACAGCGGCGCGTGTACTGCAGCTCGGCGATGGGAGCTTCACGAGCGTGCTTCGGTCTTGGCCGGGCAGGGGTGCCTAGTTTCCTCCCGAGCTGCGTCCGGCCTGTTTCCGCCGAGGGTGGTGGAGGTTGTCCCCTCCCGCGTGGCTGCTGACCCTGTTGCTCCTCATTTTCGGTTGATTCCTCTCGATCCCACCGATCTCGATTCGCTTGCTTCGGGGAGACGACGATGGTGACTGTAAGACCGTGGTGGTGCACATAGGTGGGCGGCAAGTATGGTGGAGCGCGATGGATCGTTCGGGGCCATGGTTGGTTGGCGGTTGGGAGAAATCCTTGTTGGCTTGTCCAGCACCGACGTGGTGACGCCCAGGGGCGCCGCTGTGCCTTCCTGAAGGGCGTCAAATATACCCCTTCCCCCACGGCCCTTCACGTATCGGGGGAAACCCTAGGACATGTCCGAGTAGCAGCGTCGTTGGCGTCGCGTTCCTTCTTGAAGGTGTTGCTTGGTATCCGGCGTTTCGAGGTGCTAGGAGCGTGGTGGAATTCTCCGGCGGGCACAGCGGTTGTGAGTCATCTTCATTTTCGTTGATCCGCCGTTGTCGGCATTTTTTCCTTTTGTTTTGCTCTTTCTTTTCTTTTGGGAGTGCCTGTGCTGCTTCCGCCCCAGCACCTATCGTTGGTTGTATCGGTGTTGTCGCTTTGTAATACAAAGTGGGGGGAAACCCTTTTTCGGTCAAAGTGATCCCATACATCAGAGTGTTTCCTTTTTCCAGATGATTTTGGCAATTCATCATCCTCAACCATCACAACTTCCTTGGCATCCTTGGCTTCATTCTCACTGAGGACCTAAGATACAGAGGTATTAAGCATATGCTAACGAACATTAAGGTGCAAAGTATCAGTGATAAGGTTGTTCATGAAGATGCATTTTCTAGTACGTACTATATCAATTAAGCATATGTGAACGAACATTAAGATGCATATTCTAGTACGTAATGTATCAATTAAGCGATTGGGTGCACATCTAAAATACCAAAGATGAGAAGAACATCTAAATAGCCCTCAAAAAGAAGAACATCTAACTTACCAGAAAATGAGAAGAACATCTAAATTACTAGACATACAAGGTGGGGAACGAGGGTGATGAGCCGGAGGCAGACGCGTTGACTAACGGACAAGGCTGTGTTCTGGATCTGGTGATCTGCTGAGACCAGAGCGGTGACTAGACTGAGTAAAAGAAATGTTCACTTCGGCCTACAATACTCTGAATCATATGCACCCTATCCAAGAGTATGTTACACATGAACAATCTAACCATAAATCAGATCTTGAGAAGGAACAACAGACGTTGTTGATGTCATTCATCTATAATATCTAAATAGTTCATCCCCACTAACTAATCTTCTTGACATGCAGTCTATCCACATCAGCAGCCCCACTATCTCATCACCCATACTGATAAGTTTGAGTTTCAGAAGAAGAAACCAGCAACTAAAAAACCTATAGGTACTTTTTTTAGTTTGTCACAGTATTTTCTATGGTTTGTTTTGTTGTCATTAGTATAAGTCCATACAAAAAATATCAAACTAGTCGTTGACAAAACCAAAAAAAACAGGTCCTTCTAGTTCGTCAGCTGGCAAACAGAATGGCGCTAAGCGTCAACGGAAGAAAGCCCCTACCACAGAGGGTGAAGGGATGTTGTAGTTCAGGAAGAAGATTATTGAAAAAAGTGAATGGAAAAGAAGACATGCAACACCTAGCAAAAAAAACCTTTCAAGAAAAAAGCTGTACCCGATACAAGAAAAGTACGTCATTGTAATATAAATTATGTGTAATAGAACAAATTACTTTGATTGGTTGCTACTGTTTGTACCTGGATATAATACTTTGACAGTGTTGGTTCTTCTATATTGCTTGAGCTTTTTCATCATCGCACTTTCTTCCCCCCTCCTGTAATCATGTTTTGAAAATCCCCGTGTAAGAAAATAAGCAGAAGTGACAGAGCAAAAAAGAAAAAAAAGGGTTAGAATTTGCTGAATGGTAATTCAAAAAGTATTTTTTTTCATTGTTGATCTAATTCAGTGAGCAGAAAAAAAATGAGATTTTACCTGCATTTGTTTCACCTTTCATTTGTCTTTGCGTAGTAGTTTGACAAAAAATTGAGACACTATCTTCTTTAAAAAACACACGAAAGAAAGAGAAGACGCGAAAATAAATAGAAAAAGCACACAGATTCTTTCCATTACCCCTCACTGCAGATGTTTTCACATGAACAAAAAATACTTTCCGTTACTCTGGTATATCCACATTGATTTTCTCAGATTACTCCTCGAGCGAAAAAAAAAAATGTACAAAAAAAGAAGACTCTAAAAAATCTAGAGTATTTTCTTTAGTTGTTCATCCTTTTGCCTGTCTTCCTTGACACACTATGCCAAAAAACTTTCAGCTTCTGCCCCCTTGTAGATTAATGATGTCCTCAACTACTGACAAAAAAGAGAGCAGATGGAAAATAAAAATGTATGTTAGCTTATTTCCTTCCTCTGTATGTGATAATAAAATCTGTTGCTGTAAAAAAGAGGAAGAAGTATGTTGCTGTAAAATACCAGTTCATTGACCATAGTTCTTGACAAGTCTTTTGCCTGTATCAATAGTGTTGAGGGCTGAACAGGATATCGACAGCAAATCTGACCCTTGCATCAGCAAGGTCCTTCATCCTGAATTGGGGCTGGAGAGCATTCCACGAAACCCAAGTTTGCATCCACTTCAGCACAAAAATCCCGCAAGCATCCCTATGTTTTTTGCAGAAAAATGAAAAAAAAACATGAACAAGCATCTCTACATGTATTTTTGTGTTTCTACAAAGAAAGACCAGAATGTACCTTCCAATTTGCTTAGGCATATTTGGGTATTCTATACCAAATTTTCTGAACCCCATTCTTCTCTGTTTGGATTCTTCCCATGTTTTGATAAAATTGTTATCTATAAAAGATTGAAGAATGGACATTTTTAGGAACACATGAATGGCTAGTTGTTGCAAAAAATACCAAAAATAGAAAAAGACAATGGACTTGCAACTAAGGTGAATACAAGAGTCAACAATGGACTTGAAGCTGGGGCGAATACAAAAACCACACCCCCTCGAGTTACTCGGGGGTTGACTTGCAACTAGTATGAATACAAAACACCAGAGCTGCGAGTCGACGGTGGACTTGCAACTGTTGCAAATACAAAACTACATCCCTTGAGTTGCGAGTCGGAAGTTGACTTGCAACTAGGGCAACTACAAAAACTACATCCGTGCGTGTCGACGATGGACTTGCAACTGGGTCGAATGCACTACTACATCCCTTTCGAGTTGCGAGTCGGGGTGGACTTGCAACTAGGGTGAATAGAAAACCCCTGGTTGCGGGTTGATGATGGACTTACAACTGGGTCGAATACAACCCTTTGAGTTGCAAGGGGTGGACTTGCAACTATGGCGCGAAAAGCCAAATGACAAAACACCAATCTGAGTTGTGAGTCAATGGGTAGACTTGCAATTGGGGCGACAGAAAACCCCCTAGTTGTGGGTCAAGGGCCTAATTGCAAAAAACTACCATGAAATAAATAAAAAACAAAAACAATGCCAACCCCCCCCCCCTTGAGTTGCGAGTCGGGGGTTGACTTTCAACTAGAGCAACTACAAAAACTACATCCGCTCGAGTTGCGACTCGAAGATGGACTTGCAACTAGGGTGAATACAAAAACCCCAAGTTGCGAGTCGGCGGCGGACTTACAACTATAGCAAATACAAAACTACATCCCTCGAGTTGCAAGGCAGGGGTTGACTTGCAACTAGGGCAACTAAAAAAACTACATCCGCTTGAGTTGTGTGTCGACGGTGGACTTGCAACTGGGTTGAATACACTACTACATCCCTTTCGAGTTGCGAGTCGGGGTGGACTTACAACTAGGGTGAATAAAAACACCCTGGTTGCGAGTCAACGGTGGACTTGCAACTAGGTTGAATACAACCCTCCGAGTTGCAAGTTGAGGGTGAGTTGCAACTGTGCCGCAAAAAAACAAATAGCAAAACACCCATCTGATCGTTGCGAGTCGATGGGTAGACTTGCAATTGGGGCGACAGAAAACCCCCTAGTTGCGGAGTCAAGGGCCTAATTGCAAAAACTACCATGAAACAAATAACAAACAAAAACAACGCCAACCCCCACCCCCCCAAGTTGCGAGTCGGGGTTGACTTGCAACTAGAGCAACTACAAAAACTACATCCGCTCGAGTTGCGACTCGGCGGTGCACTTGCAACTAGGGTGAATACACCCCCCGAGTTGCGAGTCAACATGGACTTGCAACTGGGGCGAATACAAAGACTGCATCCCCTTGAGTTGCGACTCGGGGGGTTGACTTGCAACTAGTCTGAATAAAAACACCCAAGTTGCGAGTCGACGGTGGAGTTGCAACTGTTGCAAATACGAAGCTATATCCCTTGAGTTGCGAGTCGGGGTTGACTTGCAACTAGGGCAACTACAAAAACTACATCCGCTCGAGTTGCGTGTCGACGGTGAACTTGTAACTCGTAAGTAGGGCAAAACAAACCCTCAAGTGGCGAGTGCATGGATAACTTTCAACAAAAAATATTACAAAAAAATAAAAATGATATTATTACAAAAAAGATTAAAATTATTACAAAAAATAATGTTGTTATTAAAAAAAGAAGTTCATACAAAAAAGTGAAAAAAAGAAAAAATAATAATTTTAAAAAAGGAAAAAAATAGAAACATGTATACTGTTAAAAAATGTCTTTCACTTTTCGATGACATCAACTATTAGGAACATGTTGTCATCCTGCCGTCCTTTCTCAACTTTGAACAAAACAACACTCCCGATTCTTGAGACTGTGGGTATAACAAAAATCATGCCAGACTTCATCTATCATAGTCTCGTTGTTGTTGCTCCTTGTATATGTGCCAGTCATGGGTACACTTAGGAAACTATTTCATAAAAGAACTTGTCCTTCTTCATCCATTTCGTGAGAGTCAATGAACACTGTCGGAATAGCCTGTAATCAACAAACTTCTTTGAGTACCCGTGCAAAAAACGAGAAAAAAGAAAAAAAAGGGCAACCCTAAAAACACTTTATCTAAACATACAAATTCATTCTCTTCGATATCTTCGTCAGTTAGCGTGTGCACGAGATGATTCCCGATAGGCACACCGATTGCCACATCAATAAGGCCATGTCCAGTCCTACGTCGCCTTGATAGGGTGCCGACAAGCCCTCAGATAGCATCATCGGTTAGACTACGCAAGTCTATGAAAGAAATATCTTGGAAATCACACAAACATCGTCCAGGACTAGCATTATCCCTGTAAAAAAGGGAAAACATGTAGAAAAAATTTAATTGAGAATATACACACACAAAATGAAAAAATATGAAAAACACAAAAAGGGAAAAAAAGTTTGACAGAAAAAAACATAGAAAAGACATACCAGGACTGTGATTGTCCATTTTCTTATTTCCTTCTTCATCAAACACTGTAATGTTGAACTGATTACCCCAAGCTACAGACTCAAAACAAACAACATCACCAAACTCTATCTCGTGTGCTCACACAAAAGCTTTCCAGTAAGCTCCATAAATATGCGACTTAACATCCTGATCCTCTATAAAAAAATCATAACTTCTGTCGCCAGACGATATAGCTTGCATGCAAATTTCCAAGTGGGTCTTCAAGGTTTGTTTAAAATAGCAGGATACCACTTGATTATTTTTTCTTTGAGTGAAAAAGGTATATTATGGAAGAAGTAAGAAATAAATAAACAATTACCATTGAATGATGAAAACCTTTGATCATCTTTGTTTTGAAATTTCTAATTCTTCTGTCAGATCTATGATAGAATACCTTTGGCTGATTACAAACCAAGCATGCATTGGCCATACTCTTGTGTATGTTTTGAAAACTTGCAAACACAACTAAAAACAAATAAAAAAGTGAAAAGAAAAAAAGAAAAATGACGTACGAAAAATGGCCAATGAATATGGTATGAAGAGAAATAAGAAAAAATGACATGAACAAACTTATAAATAAGACAAAAAGATGGGAGCCACCTCCTTCGTCCCCGATCAACTAACACAAACTTTGACAAAAAATGTGTTGGTGTGGGGTGCTCAATATATAGTGGAGAGCCTGCGAGAAATGTGGCCTCTTCTTGCGGTTCTCATTCAATAGAGTTATTGTGCGGATCGCCTGGTTTTGTGCATGCAAAAAAGTCCACCTAAAAAAAATCAAAGGTACGACAACCGCATATTCTTTGCTTTATAGGGGGTGTGACCAAGTTTACTCGAACCAACAGTTGCGGGGGCGACTTAAAAAACCCTCCATTGTGCTCTTATTTGTCCATGTTTTAATTCTATATTATTATGTTCAAGTTAACTGATATTTCAGTGTTATAAAAGTTTGATGATGTCTTGTTAAAATTTCATGATGTGTATGTATTAGACAATGTGCTTTGCATGGATGTATTCTATGCGGGTTCGAAAAACTACTCTACGTGAGACAATTTTTCTAAAAAAAAATAAAACTTACAAAAAACTTGAAGAAAATGCAATTATTACACCCACTATATTTTCTCACCATCGTAATGCGTTCCTGAGAAAAAAACGTATACTCCTATTTTTGTCAGGAACACATTACGGTGATGAGAAATATAGGGGGCATAATAATTGCATTTTTTCAAGTTTCTTTGTAAGTTTTAAATTTTTAATTTTGTAGAAAAATTGTCTCATGTAGAGTAGTTTTTCAAAACCCACATAAAATACATCCATGCAAAGCACATTGTCTAATACATACACATATTCTGAAATTTTAACAAAATATCATCAAACTTTTTTAACACTAATATATCAGTTAACTCAAATAGAATGATATGGAATTAAAACATGGACAAATAAGAGAACAATTGAAGGTTTTTTTAGATCGCCCCACAACTGTTGGTTCGAGTAAACTTGGTCACACCCCCCTATAAAGCAAAGAATATGTGGTTGTCGTAGCTTTGATTTTTTCTTTTTTTAGGTGGACTTTTTGCATGCACAAAACCAGGCGATCCACACAATTACCTCTATTCAATGAGAACCACAAGAAGATGCCACATCTCTCGTAGACTCTGCACTATAAATTGAGCACCCCACACCAACACAATTTTTGTCAAAGTTTCTGTTAGTTGATCGACGACGAAGGAGGTGGCTCCCATCTTTTTGTCTTATTTGTAAGTTTGTTCATGTCATTTTTTCTTATTTGTCTTCATATTATATTCATTGGACATTTTTTGTATGTCATTTTTTTTCACCTTTTTATGTATTTTTATTTGTGTTTGCAAGTTTTCAAAACATACGCAAGAGTATGGCCAATGCATGATTGGTTTGTAATCAGCCAAAGGGATTCTGTCATAGATCTGACAGAAGAACTAGAAATTTCAAAACAAAGATGGTCGAAGTATTTCATCATTCAATGATAATTGTTTATTTATTTCTTACTTTTTTCATATACCTTTTTTCACTCAAAGAAAAAATCATCAGGTGGCGCCCTGCTATTTTAAACAAACCTTGACGACCCACATGGAAATTTGCATGCAAGCTATATCGTCTCGCGGCAGAAGTTATGATTTTTTATAGAGGATGAGGATGTCAAGTCGCATATTTATGGAGCTTATTGGAAAGCTTTTGTGCGAGCACATCAGATAGAGTTTGTTGATGTTGTTTGTTTTGAGCCTGTAGCTTGGGGTAATCCAACGTTACAGTGTTTGATGAAGAAGAAAATGAGAAGATTGACAATCACAGTGCTGGTATGTCTTTTCTATGTTTCTTTTTTCTATCAAACATTTTTTTTCCTTTTTGTGTTTTTCATTTTTTTGTGTGTGTATATTCTCAACTAAATTTTTCTACATCTTTTCCCTTTTTTTACAGGGATAATGCTAGTCCCGAACGATGTTCGTGTGATTTTCCAAGATATTTCTTTCACAGACTTGTGTAGTCTAACCGACAATGCTATCGGAGGGCTTATCGGCACCCTATCAAGCGACGCAGAGCTGGACATGACCTTATTGATGCGGCAACTGGTGCGCCTGTCGGGAATCGTCTCATGCACACACTAACTGACGAATATATCGAAGAGAATGAATTTGTATGTCTAGATAAAGTTTTTCTAGGGTTGGCGTTTTTTTCTCTCTTTCTTTTTTGTACCGGTACTCAAAGAAGTTTGTTTATTAAAGACTATTCCGATAGAGTTCATTGACTCTCAAGAAATGGATGAAGAAGGACAAGTTTTTTTATGGAATACTCCCTCCGTCTGGAAAACTTGCCCCCGTGGCAATTTTGCGAAAACCCCCTCACGGTATTCCCAACAAGCGACACACTCCCCCACCCCCGCTCCTCTCCCCGCCAGTTCCCCCTGCTCGTATCCCTTGCCGAAGCCCTCTGCTCGGCTCCCCAAGAAGCTTCCGCTGGCGTCGGCGGAGATTCCCCGCATAGCTCCCTGCTCTGCTCCCCTCCTTGTTCCCCTCCTCCGCCGCGTCGCTTCCCCGGGCGAGGAGAAGCCTCGATTTTTCTGACCTCCCCCACAGAAGCCGCAGCTGCCCTGCTCCACCACCGCCGCAACTGCCTCCTCCGCCGCTCTCTCCTGCTCGCGCAGCTCCAGCTTGCCTTCCTCCCCTAGCTTCCCCCCTCCCTAGTGACCTCTGCTCTCTGCTCCAGCTGCTTCAGATCCGGCGTCGGCAAGGCTGATATGGTGGTTGCGAGGCCAGACGGCAGGAGAAGTAGCCGACGAGCCCGACGACAACAAGCTCGATGGCGGTGGAGACGTCTTCTCTACTGCGAGCTCCACCATACCTGCATATATTGTACTGCGAGCTCGACGACGGCGGTGGCGTCTTCTTGGTATGTTAAGCCTCCCTCCTTCAATTCCCCTCCATGATTTATGTGTCAAAACTGATTTTTTTACTGAAATTTGCTGCTTCTAACATTTGCTTAAGACTGCATGCCGGCCAACTGGTATTTCTTCAGTTAGAAAACATGGCAGACAAATCTCACTAGGGGATCACACTTGGCCTGACAACATGTGTGTAACTAGGGGATCACACTTGGGGACACAATGGGCTAATTGGCTAATTTCTTCAGCAGCTCATCCTATTTTTACCTAATTGGCTGCAACCTCAGTCTCCCTAGGGCATTACACTTGGCCTGACAACATCTGTGTGCAAACTGGAAATTCTAGCTTAGACTGAAACTTGAACAACTGAATTTATGCATTTCAACTAGCAAATGTGAGATAAGAGTGAACATTTATTCTCAACTAGCAAATGTCGGATAAATCAAATTACTAATTAGTTTTAGTGATGGATCTAGCAGGATGAGTCAGTGATTAAAATCATCCATGAATGAATTAGTTAGAGGGCGGCCGACAGCACTTGGTGTACTACTACTGCTGTCTAGTACTCCTTTCATGACAGAGGTAGATAAATGGAGTACTCCCAAGTAATTTTGTCATTGTTTCAGTTTCGAAGCTTCAGTTTTTCATCTCAAGTCTGATTGCCACTAAATTGAGTACAAGATCACTGAAATTTTGCTTGAAGCTTCAGTGTAAATGTTCTATTTTCAGAGTACAAGATCACTGAATACAGTTTCCTGGGGGTTCTATTTTTCAGTGTAAATGTTCTATTTTCAGTGTTGCTTGTCAAATCAGTGTGTAGAAATTTTAGGGCTATGTCTAGAAAATCATGTTAGTCCAACAATATCCAACTTAATCCACAATAACAGTAGATCAGAAATTGCTTCTACTCTAGGTGAGGATCAGAAATTATCCAAAGATTCAGTTAACTTCTGTTAACATTCAGTTAACTGATGAACATTGGACATTGAGGGACACATTCAGTTAACTTCTGTGTTATTTTTGCAACATTTCTGCAGAGTACATGATCAATTGTGTTTGAAATTAATGAACAAGTGCAATGTACAGAAATTGGAGCTTGGGTTCTTCTCAGCGGCAGCAGCACGAGCAGACCCGCCGAGGAGGAGCAGCAACTTGCAGACGAGCAACAGGTCGAGGAGAGGAGTGGGGGAAACAACAGGGAGCTCGAGGTTGAGGATGAACTTCAGTTCCAGGCCCGCCGGGAGCTCCAGGTCCAGGCGCTCGAGACCTAAGCTGGCGCAGGCCCTGGGTGGCGGGAGGGGATAGCGGCGCAGCCCTGGGCGGCGGAGGGGGTCACGGCGGGAGAAGATGGCGGCGGCGCAGCGCCCTTCAGCCGTGTTGCCGCCGCCCGTCGAGGTGGTCGCCGCAGAGTAGCAGGTGGACGACGCAGCTCGCCTCGGGCCGCACAGGTGGGCACAGGCGGCGGTGGTTCACAGCGGTGGCGCAGCTCGCCTCGGGCGGTGGTGGTTCACAGCGGCAGCGCAGGCCGTGGCCGTCGTCACGCGCTCGGCCCTACGACGGTGGCTTGGGCGACCACGGTGCACGCGGCCGACGGAGAAAGGAGGAAGAAGCAGGGGGCTGATTAGCAAGAGATTTGAAGATGAAAGGTTTTTTTTTGCAAAATTAGAAATGAACTAAGCGCTGGACAATTTTTCCCGGATGGAGGGAGTATATGTTAAGGAAAAAGTTAGAGGAGGAACTTTCAAAGATTAATAAAGGGGAGGAGATAATGTGGTTACAGAGATCGAAAGAGAAGGAACTACTACCTTTCTCTCAGTTTATAGGGCGTGCGCGTGTCCCTAGGTCGTCAATTTGACCAACCTAATGTAAGTCATATATTACAAAAAATATATCAATATAAACTTTAGATGTTCTATTTTTAAATCGTATAATTTTTGTGTTGTATAGTTTATATTAAGATGATAAAATTGGCAACCTAGGTATACGCGTAGGACTTGTAAACTGAAACGGAGGTAGTATTAGAGGGTGACGCTTTAACTTCTTATTTTATATCTAAGGCTAGTAGTAGAAAAAGGAAAAACAGAATTACCTCTATTAAAACTGCTGATAATGATGTGATCCAGGTGGACAAAGATTTATTGCTTTTTGCTACTTCCTTTTACAAAAACCTATTTGGTCCACCTGTAGGTATGAATAATATTTCCTTTGATATTAATTTACCTATGGTTTTGAGTGATGCTGATAATAAAAATTTGGATAGGAAGTTTACTTTAGAAGAGATTAAGATTGTTGTTTTTGATATGAAATCTTAGAAAGCACCTGGACCTGACGGATTTCCTATAGAATTTTATCACAAGTACTGGCACATAATTGGAGTGGACATTTTGGAGCTTTTCAGTGATTTTTATGAAGGAAAGTTAGATTTAGCTAGATTTAATTATGGTGTCCTTGCGTTAATTCCAAAATGTGCTGACGCTCAAACTTTACAACAATATAGACCAATCTATTTGCTGAACGTGATTTCCAAGATTTTTACAAAAGTTCTAAATAATAGAGCTATTACTGTAGCTGATACGATAGTAGCTCCTGTGCAAACAACTTTTATTAGAGGGAGGTATATACTAGATGGGGTTATTGTGTTGCATGAAGTTCTGCATGAAGTTCATAGGAAAAGAGAGTGCGGATTTGTTTAAAGTAGATTTTGAGAAGGCTTATAACAAGATTAACAGGGAGTTTTTGTATTTTTTTTTTGAGATCAGAGTTTTTGTATTTTGTCATGGAGAAAAAAGGCTTTTCATCTAGATTTATTGGTTGGGTCAAGCAGACAGTAGAGAGGGGTAAAGTAGCAGTCATGGTCAATGATCAAATTGGCCCTTTTTGGAGACGAAAAAGGACTGAGACAGGGAGACCCTTTCTCCCCCATTCTTTTTAATATTGCCATCGATATACTTAATTTGCTTTTAGCTAAGGCACAAAATATGGACCTTATCCAAGGGTTAGCACAGGATTTAATTCCAGATGGCATTAATATGTTACAATACGCTGATGACACAAAATATGGACCTTATCCAAGGGTTTATTTGAACAATTGTCTGGCCTTAAAGTTAATTTTCAGAAGAGAGAGTTTTTTTGTTTTGGTGAAGCAAAGGACAAACAGGAAAATTACTCTACAATATGTACTTGTGCTGTAGGAAAACTTCCTTTTAGACATTTAGGTATCTTTATTAATGCAGTTAGATTATGTAATAGTGACTGGAATTGGGCTGAGGAGAAAATGGAGAAGAAGCTAAGTGTATGGAAAGGGAGGAACAAATCTTATGGGGGGAGATTGATTTTAATTATGTCTAGTTTAAGCAATATTAATTTGTATATGATTTCTCTATTTGAGCTACCCAAAGGCCCTAGTAAGAAGATGAACTTTTTTATGAAAAGAATGCTATGGCAAGAGGAGGAGGGGGTTAAAAAGTACCATCTAGTGAAATGGGAGGATGTTTGCAGACCTAAAGAGATGGGGGGTTTAGGCGTCTTAGATCTTGATATTATGAACATCTGCTTACTATGCAAATGGATCTGGAAACTTGAAAATGGTAGTGGTGTGTGGCAAGATTTAGTGAGAAAGAAATACTTAAGTAGACATACCCTTAGAGATAGTAAGAAAAAACCTGGTCATTCTCATTTCTGGCAGTGCCTAATGAAGGTTAAACCAATTTTCCTGCAATATTGTAGGAAGATGGTGGGTAATGGGGAGAGGACTATGTTTTGGAGTGATGTATGGCTCGAAGACAAACCTCTTAGTGTGCAGTTCCCTGGACCTTATCCGCTGACTTTAGTTTAGATTTTACTGTCGCCAAAGCTTTATCTGATAATATGAGTTTGATTAGATTTAGAAGAGTTTTGTGGGGAGACATGGGTGATATGTGGTATGAACTCAAAAATCTATGCAGTAAAGTAGTTTTAAACGATTAAGAGGATAGATGTAGCTGATTACTAACTAAATCAGGTAGATTCACTGTTAGATCTCTGTACCTTGCTTTAAAAATAGATCAGGTTGCCTAGCCTCATAGGAAACTGTGGCAGGCGAGGATACGGCTGAAAGTAAAAGTTTTCCTGTGGTTGATGTTTAAGAATAGTGTCCTAACTAGAGATAATTTGGCGGAAAAAAACTGGAAAGGAAAGGATAAAAACTGTAGCTTCTGTGATTACCCAGAAACGGCTGAACATCTTTTCTGTGCATGTGTGGTGGCTAAGTTTGTGTGGCGTGTGGTTAGGAATGTAACTGGAATTCATGACATTCCATGCAATATAGAAGAGTTTACTGTCTGGGTAGAAAAAATTCCTAAGAATATTAGACAAACAATAGTAGTGGGTGTTTCTGCGGTGTTTTGGACTTTGTGGAAAGCCAGGAATGCTGCTACGTTTCATCATGTTTACCCACATGGCCCTAGTATATTGTTCTTTCAAATCTCTTATTGGATGTCCTACTGGGCTGGTCTACAGAGAAAAGAAGGGCAACAGATGTTGCGGGCCGTCGCAGCACTGCTGGTTGATGTTGAGAACGGGTTCTTCAACAAGAGCAAAGGATGGGCGCCCATGATGAAACGTCTTGGCGTTGGGAAGTAATTCTGCCTGTACTGTTAGCTGAACTACTGTTCTCCCTGGAGAGTCTGTGGCGATGAGCGCCCTGTGTGGTTACCTCTCACCTGAGTGTGCATTCTGAGTGTGGAGTTCCTTTTTTTTTAGTTCCAAGCTTTATTCTCTTGGCTGTCTAGTTGCTGATGCCTGGATGTCACGGTAGGACATCTGGGCTGGATGGAATCTAAGATTACTCACTCTGTTTATTGGTTTCCTTTCATGCAATGAAATGAAATCGGGGGCATGCACCTCAATCCAACAAAAAACATTAACAAAAGATGCGCCTACCAAGTAACAAGTCAAAATCTAAATTCAATGCACACTTGAGAAAAAAAAAAAGACAACGTGCACTGTGAATAGTAGCTGATTTCAATTTGTGCTGTGAATAGTAGCTACTATTCACAGCTGAATTTCTCCTTTTTATTTCCAATGTGTGAATTGAATGTTGATATGTAATTTTGCTCCTTGGAAGACATGTGTTGTCAATGCTGTAAATATGTTTCAGAAATGTCCATGCTAATTGTGGTGTCATGTTCACCGGTTGCACAGGAAGCAACAAAAGGATAAGACAAAGGAATGACATTCTGGATACAATTCCCAATAAGTAGACCCATCTGGAGCATCTGGGCTTATAATATCTGCCTTGGTGTAATCATACTATATTCTACAATATCAGATGAATGCAACAGAAAAAATGGTTACCTGTCTGTTCTGAAGCTCATTGATCTGCCATCAGGTGTTTTGGCTCCAGATGATTTGCTTCTTATCTCAGTTGGACCAGTCTCTGATAGATGAGCGTATGCTCTTTTGAAATTATCCTCACATTGCTCTGCTTCTTGACCACTGCATACAAAATAACATAGCATATTTGAAAAGTGGAGGTCCAGCAGTTAGAGAAATAAACTGCAGCAACTTCTAAAACAGCAAGGTTGCCTGGCGTTTCTTTGTAAGCAACTGCAACTCCAGCTAGAAAGATTATCGATATTCACATACTTCTCGCTTGAAAAATTACAGAGGGTCGTATTCGTAGAAGCAACAAATTCTGGTTGAAGCGACAAGCATTGATTCATCTTTCAGGGAATAAGAGATATAAACTAGGACATTCGACATAAAAACAAGATGCATGGCTTACTTACGGTACATGATAGTTGTCACATGAAAGAATGACCCCTGCATTTAGGCTGCAAAGAAAAAAGGGATGTTTCAGAGAAAATATCCATGAAGTGTACTTAGTAATTTTGTAAGTGGCTAGTTAGATACGAGTACCTGTCACAGAGCCAACTATGATTCACAATCGGGATATCACATTCATCAGCTTTCTTGTAGATTTCACCAAATCAATCGAAAGCTTCAGCTATAAATTCTGAATGTAGCTCAAACTTGTTAAAAGACTAACATAAGAATAATATAGTATATACCATCAAACATATTGCATATGGCATGTGTAGCTTTTCGGTTCCATTTCTCATGGAAATTGCCTCCAATCAAATGAACCATTCTCTGTATGCAGCAGTAAAAGTGGAAAATGAGGGAGTACAGTTAGCGACAGCTCATTAACCACATATCTCATATCTACTATGCCTAAAGCAATATATTTGTGTGTCTCTGTGCACGCACGTGTGCACCTTGATATCTTGAAGCTTTTTGTGTTGATAGCCCGAGCAACATATTTGTAACTTTGAAGAAACCAGAATTCCACCTCTCACAAAAGGTTTGTACATAACCTAGCATAAAAATAATTTCACCAATGAAAATGCATTAACTAGGCGAGCTACGTAACTGAAACGAATTCTAATCTAAACTAGATGAATCCCCGCGCGTTGCTGCGAGATTTCAAGGATAAAATGAGAAGGAGAAGTGACGAAGTCTCGATAGAGAAAAATAGACATGAAAAGGAAGCGTGGGTAAGAACTAAGAAACGACACTTACGTGTAGTTTTCGTACAATATACAAATTGGCCTGGTTGACAAATTGGCCTGGTTGCACATAAGAGCACAAACTGTAGATGAGAGTGGATACCCAGTAGAGTGCACTGCCAAAAGTAAAAGTATAGAATGTTAACTGCTAGATAAACATTATGTTAAAGTTGCACTGCTCTAACCTGGGCTCGTAACCAACGCTCTGGGCATGCAGATCCTAACGTGTTGGAGGCACATCTGAAGTGTTGTGCTGGTTTGGAGCAAAACTGGAAGGGATGGAAACTTGTCCGCCGGCCAGCAGTCTGGAAGCCCAACTAACCAGTCAGATTCCATATTAACCGAATGACCGTTGGATGTAATCCCATTATCTATATAAACATGACGCTGCAGCACTTAGACTTGGTTCTAAAATATGCAAACTGAATAAACAAAGTTTGGCATCTTACCATTTTTGCTTTGAACACAATGATACATGTTTTACTAAAGATAATCTGCATTGCAGTACCAACTTGCGTTCTGAAACATGTGACAAAGTTCTGAAATCTTAGATGTTCTTCCATATGTTAGGGGAAAACCGAAACACTGAATTTTCCAGATTGCAGCTGCATGCCGCATTTTCCCTGTAAAATATTTCAGTTCTTCAGAGGTCATATTCTGCCTCTTGGTCTTCGACATTAGTATTCCACAAGAGTGAATTGCAAAAAACCATCATATTTGAAGTTCACTTTCGGAATCGCCACCACACTTCTTGCGCGTCCCAAAAATCTATCAGTTTTCTTACAAATATTCTCAATAAACACTAATGACCGATTAAAACGATTTAATTCAATTTCTGACCAGTTAGACCCACTTGTAAGTGCTGACAACAACAACAACAACAACAAAGCCTTTAGTCCCAAACAAGTTGGGGTAGGCTAGAGGTGAAACCCATAAGATCTCGCAACCAACTCATGGCTCTGGCACATGGATAGCAAGCTTCCACGCACCCCTGTCCATAGCTAGCTCTTTGTCGATACTCCAATCCTTCAGGTCTCTCTTAACGGACTCCTCCCATGTCAAAATCGGTCGACCCCGCCCTCTCTTGACATTCTCCGCACGCTTTAGTCGTCCGCTATGCACTGGAGCTTCTGGAGGCCTGCACTGAATATGCCCAAACCATCTCAAACGATGTTGGACAAGCTTCTCCTCAATTGGTGCTACCCCAACTCTATCTCGTATATCATCATTCCGGATTCGATCCTTCCTCGTGTGGCCACACATCCATCTCAACATACGCATCTCTGCCACACCTAACTGTTGAACATGTCGCCTTTTAGTTGGCCAACACTCCGCGCCATACAACATTGCGGGTCGAACCGCCGTCCTGTAGAACTTGCCTTTTAGCTTTTGTGGCACTCTCTTGTCACAGAGAATGCCAGAAGCTTGGCGCCACTTCATTCATCCGGCTTTGATTCGATGGTTCACATCTTCATCAATACCCCCATCCTCCTGCAACATTGACCCCAAATACCGAAAGGTGTCCTTCCGAGGTACCATCTGGCCATCAAGGCTAACCTCCTCCTCCTCCTCACAGCTAGTAGTACTGAAACCGCACATCATGTACTCGGTTTTAGTTCTACTAAGCCTAAACCCTTTCGATTCCAAGGTTTGTCTCCATAACTCTAACTTCCTATTTACCCCCGTCCGACTATCGTCAACTAGCACCACATCATCCGCAAAGAGCATACACCATGGGATATCTCCTTGTATACCCCTTGTGACCTCATCCATCACCAATGCAAAAAGATAAGGGCTCAAAGCTGACCCCTGATGCAGTCCTATCTTAATCGGGAAGTCATCGGTGTCGACATCACTTGTTCGAACACTTGTCACAACATTATTGTACATGTCCTTGATGAGGGTAATGTAGTTTGCTGGGACTTTGTGTTTCTCCAAAACCCACCACATGACATTCCGCGGTATCTTATCATAGGCCTTCTCCAAGTCAATGAACACCATATGCAAGTCCTTCTTATGCTCCCTATATCTCTCCATAAGTTGTCGTACCAAGAAAATGGCTTCCATGGTCGACCTCCCAGGCATGAAACCAAACTGATTTTTGGGCACGCTTGTCATTCTTCTTAAGCGGTGCTCAATGACTCTCTCCCATAGCTTCATTGTATGGCTCATCAGCTTATTTCCACGGTAATTAGTACAACTCTGAACATCCCCCTTGTTCTTGAAGATTGGTACTAATATACTCCGTCTCCATTCTTCTGGCATCTTGTTTGCCCGAAAAATGAGGTTGAAAAGCTTGGTTAGCCATACTATCGCTATGTCCCCGAGACCTTTCCACACCTCAATGGGGATACAATCAGGGCCCATCGCCTTGCCTCCTTTCATCCTTTTTAAAGCCTCCTTCACCTTAGACTCCTGGATGCGCCGCACAAAACGCATGCTGGTCTCATCAAAGGAGTCATTCAGTTCAATGGTAGAACTCTCATTCTCCCCATTGAACAGCTTGTCGAAGTACTCCCGCCATCTATGCTTAATCTCTTCGTCCTTCACCAAGAGTTGGCCTGTTCTGTCCTTGATGCATTTGACTTGGCCAATATCCCTCGTCTTCCTCTCCCGGATCTTAGCCATCTTATAGATGTAAGTGCTGACATGGCACTAAAATAAAAGTTAAAGAAAACAGTGTTGACTGTTCGTCAGGATCCTCTCCCACCCCACGATGCCATCTCTCTGAAGCCGTCACCGCGTACTGCACTTGATGGCCGGCGCCGCCCAGCCCCTCTCTTTCCGTGCTCCGCCCCCCTCCACCATCAACCACCACTTCTCCCTCCCAGCGCTGGCGAGATCCACCGCCCCGCGCAGCCCCACATTGGATCTCACGTTGCGCCCCGTCCCCCTGCCCACGAACTCGCCACTGGTCTCCAATTCACGCCCACGAGCTCGTCGCCTCCGCTATCCAGCTTGGAGCGCGCAGGTCCAGTGCTATTGGAGCGGCCGACTATGGGGGTTGGGCGTGCTTGAGCTTGTGTGCGGCGGTGCTGCAGTTCCTGATCGAGGCCGGCGTGCCCGCCTAGGAGCTACCGCGCGTGTTGCGGCCACCGCGCCCCGGGTCGCCGCGAACAGGAGCTTGCCCTGGTGCGCCGACCAGAGAGTTGCATGTCGTGCCGCCGCTCTCCTCGCCCGTGGCGGCGGACGTGGTCGCCTGAGTTGGCTTTCCGAGCCCCTCCACCGTCGCCCATCTCCCCTCCAGCGGTTCACGGGAACCCTCCCAAGGTCCAATTGTAATCTGATTTTGTTTCTAGGGTGCTTTGTGCAATTTTTCAGGGACCCTTTTGAACGTTTTATGCCATGTCAGCGCTTACAGGCGGGCCCTTTCTGTCAGAAATTGGATTAAAGCACCCAAAATCGGTCATTAGTGTTTATTGAGAAAATTTGTAAGAAGACTGGTAGATTTTTGCGATTTCGAAAATGAATTTCAAATATGGTGGTTTTTTGCAATTCACTCTATTCCACAAAGTATATACCAAGTCAGAAAGCATATGCGCCTGACTGAATATACCAGCTGAAACTTAACTGGAACTGAAGCGTACCTTCGACAGGTTACTATAACTTCGGGAATCATTCGGTGCTCCCAACAGAGAACTATACCTCCCGATTATTAGATGGAATGGATGCGCCGGTGAGGACAACGGCAGGGGTCTTCATGGAAGTGCGACAGGAAAGATTGGGCTCCTGCAGTCACCCTATGCGTTCGGTTTATTTGGTTTACATGGTTCGATTTATACGGTTTTTCAGTTTGTATGGTATTAATAATTCGGTAAATATGGTATGAAATTAAAATATGGTTCAATTTCGGTATATATCAAATTATTTTGGTATGGTTTCGGTATATACCATAAAAACCAAAGTTGACGCGAATTTGGAAATGACGTAATAATAATTAGCAAATTTATGACTCAAAATCCATACTATTCTACACAAATAGTATATGACTATATATATAAATATATATGCATGCATTGATTCATCTGTTGATGGTTATGGACGTGCTTAGCATTTTAAAAATAGAAAAATGACTATGATACAAGAAAAAAATTACGTGCTTAGTAGTGCATTTGACTCATGTACAAGAAAAATGATAAATTATATGGTTGTTCATCTCAAGAAATATAAGCGAACCAACCTGTGGTTGAGTTGGTTAGGTGGACAGTGGTATCCCCAACCCACCAGGGCAGGATTTCCGGCGATGCGCTTTCAGTGGGAGGAGACGTTTCCGTTGATGACGAGGCGCCTACGGTGACTTCGTAAATCTCAAGATGATATGCCGGCTCAGTCTCTCGGAGGTGCTCATAGGGGTAGGGTGTGCATGTGTGCGTTCATAGGGGTGAGTGTATGCGCGTGTATATGAGCGCTTGTGTCTGTACTGATGCTAAAAAAAAAACATCTCAAGAAATATAAATTTATTTTTTTACTTCGGTTTATCGGTTAACCGTTTGGTTTTTCGGTATATACCATAAAAACCAAGTTCAAATCGGTATGAAAAGTTCATACCATACTGAAATCAGAAACCATAAAAATCATAAAATTGGTTCGGTTCGGTTTATTTTCGGTATGGTTTTTTGGTTCGGTTTTTAAATGCACAGAGTGATCCTGCAGTATGCCGCGGGTATGACGCCTTCTCCCATTCGCGTGGGGTTGTGCCTGCATCGTCGTTAATCACTGTGATGGTCACTCCATCTTGTTTCTTGTGGTGTGTGAGACCTGCGCACTGTGGTATGGATCGCCGCGCTAGTAAGTGGAATATGGAGGGGGTCAATGGAGAAGAGGAGGGGCCATGCCTGCTGGGGGAGGGGTTGCACGACGGGTAGCAGCGAGCTTCTTGGTGGCCCTGCAACGGCGCGGGGTGGGGTGTGGAGGGTACGTAGCCATGGCTTGGCGAAGCTGATGTGGATGATCAGAGGAGACTGGCTGGGCACAGCCGGCGGCGGGTTCTATCGAGGCACTGCTGGCGTGCGGCGGCGCCCTCTAGGAGCGGCGTGGTGGCAGGCATCGAGTCGTCTCCCATGCCGGAGCTCGATCCAAGGCGGCGGCAGATAAGAATAGGAGGCCTCGTCCGTTACAGGAAACAGAAGATCCTAAAAATAAGGATACGGAAGAAGAAACGACCTTTTAGCGCTGGGAGATAGAGAGGGAGAGTTGTGGAAACAAATCTGGTACGACCGGGTCGCACGCAGCCAGACGTGAGACCACAGCGACCGCGTGACATGTGTAACTACGAACCTCAACGCAGTGTTCGCTCGAATTCCAGCCCACCCCGTTTCCCACGCCCCACGCCCCGTTCTTTCAAATCCTAATCAGACCACCTCTCTGTCCACGGCTACTCCAATTATGGTAAGTCTCAAGAGGCATCCCAAACCTCAATGAGGGTTCGGGCTATAACATCGAACTATGTAAATGCTCACTCTCCTAAAGCACAAAGAAAGAATGAAGGATGGTGCAAACCTCCTAAGGGTTTCGTTAAATTGAGCATGGATACTTCTTTTGATCGTGATCAACTAGGAGGCACATCAGGTGCTGTTATCCGAGATGACAAAGGAAACTTCATAGTAAGTGGTAACTGAAGGATTCAGTACTGCGCGGATGCCCTGACAGCAGAGGCGGTAGCACTCAGATTTGGTTTACTGTTGGCACAAAAGACGGGCTGCAATAGTCTAATCATCAATTCTGATAATATGGAGGTCATTGACACAATGAAGAACGGAGGACAGTCTGCGGGACCGGCTGCTGCAATTTTTAAGGATTGTTTTTTTATGGCCTGTGATTTTCCTCAAACCAGTTTTGAACATTGTAACAGGGAAGCGAATAAAGTAGCTCATGAGCTTGCTAGATTAGCAAAAGGTTCCATGACTAGGGATTGGATACAGGAGCCCATGGAAGATCTTGTAACTCGCTTAATAGACGATGTAACAGTTATTTCTAATTAATAAAGTTTCAAGTTTGTTTTTCAAAAAAAAAGTTCAGTCGTCAGTACACATGCCACAACAAGCACAACCTCTCTTCCTGAAGCCTCTCTTTCTTGATTCAGTTACCTCTCAGCAGTTGCCAACGATTGAGACTAATAGCCAGCCGTGGATGAGCAGCACACTGTCAGCCTCCCTAGAGAATCCTCTCCGCCCACGGCTACTCCATGTTCCTTCCTTCCTGAAGCCTATCTTGATTGATTCTGCTACTTACACTTGCAGCAGTAATAAAAGGTCCAATGTAAAAAAGAACAAAATATGTGCTAGAGGGAGCAAAGAAAGGGGAAAAAAAGATACCTTTAATTGTTCTATGTGAATAAGTAGGAAGGTTTCATTTCTATTTCTTATATGTACATACAATGTGCAGGAAAAGGTACAAATTATCCAGGAAAGGAGTCTTTGTTTGTTCCGTCCGCAGTTGGCACTTCGGAATTTGATTTTGCTGGTACTTCAAATCCATCAATACCCATGGCATCTGGAGAGTATCCATCATTTTTAGGCCCACCTATCCAAGGAGAGAAATTGCTTCAAGCTCATGGAGATGGCACAACACCGCCGGCCGCTCGCCAATTGGATTTCAACAATGGTGCTAGTACATTAAGGAGCCGTGACGAGCCGATCGTGCGTTGGTTCATAATGTCTTGTTGGTTCCTCAATGCTAGTTATCTGGGCATGTCAGCTATATGGTTTATGTATTTGGTGTAGCATAAAATTGGAGCTATCCTTTTTTTTTGCTACTATGTGCCAGTGTTTCACCTGACAATGGTGAACATATGTTGTCAAACACATATTCTGTTAGCTGGGAACGTTTTGTTCATGCCAAATGGTGCTATTTACTTGCTGCGACATAAACTGAAGCCATCATTTTCTTCTGCTTCCATGTGCTAGTGTTTCATCTAAAGCTATCATCTTCTTCTGCTGCCATGTGCTACTATTTCACCTGACAATGTTGAACAAATTTTGTCAAGCATATGTTCTGTTAGCTGGGAATGTTTTGTTCATGCCAAATGGTGCTATTTACTTGCTGCAAGATAAAACTGAGGCTATCATTTTCTTCTGTAGCTATATGCTTTTGTTCCTAACTGACTTGACCAACACATATTGTCAAACATTTTGGATTTGTCACTTTGGCAAACCTTGACAGATTGTTCATGCCAAACTGTTGACAGCATATCCAAGGCAAATGCAAATGTCCCTGTACATTTATCCTAGAGTTGACAGCAGCACATATACGCTGGAAATGTCACAACTCACAACACATTTATACCAAGAGTGGACAAATTCATTTACAACATAGGCCACATCTTTCGTTCACTGGAAATGTATGTCGCAAGTTCACAACACTAAAAATGTCATTGTACTGTCACGGCTTTCATTCACACACAAATTCGTTTACAACGTAGGCCACATCTTGTATGAGATAAAATTCAGAAGAAAAATATACAGGAGCTGCCTTTGTTCAGTTTTTAAAGTTCAAATCACAAAAAAAAATGTACATGAACTTGTTCTGCATAGTACGCTGGCGGCACCGTGAGTGTGGCCGAGGACCATCGCCATGAACTGCGGTGGAACAAGGGCAGTGGCGCGGTGTCGCGAGAGCTATGCCACCGAAAAACATTGCAGGTGCCGGCGGGGATAGAGGGCCACGGGCATGAGAGTTTGTGGTCGGCGTCGTGGAGCACGCCGGCGAGCAGCTTCGACGATGCCGTGACCTGGGCCGCCATCGAACACGGCCGTTGCCCACGGGCATGGAGCACGCCGAGCAGAGTAGCACACCGACGGCGATGTGACGAGCAACCCGAGTGGATCACACCGGTGGCTGGAGCCTTTTTTTTTTGTGAGCATCGATTAACGGCGGGGATGTGGCGACCAGCCGGAGTGAGCACACCGGCGGCATGAGTTGGGGGCGTTGGAGAGGTTGGGCATCGATCTGGGCTAGGAATTTGATAACACGCTCGATCTACTCTCCGGTTTGGGATAAGGTTACGCTGTCTGCTTTGAGATTCGTAGTGACACATGTCACGCGGTCGCTATGGTCTCATGTTTGGCTGCGTGCGACCCGGTCGTACCAGATTTTTTTCCGAGAGTTGTTGTTTTGGAAACTGAACGCTGACGTGGCATCTGATTTGGAAATTGTGCATGTAAAGAGAATTGCTAGAAGTGGGGATCAACTTCTTAAGAATGTAAGATGTAAGATTTGCAGCAGATGCATATAAAAGCAATCTGTACCTTCCCAGCAGGAATTAAGCGTCCTTGCTTGAGGCAATGGTCCAACCAAAGGTCATTGAGGGCATGTACAATGGAGGCAGCACCTTGGTGCTGCCCCAGCCATCCACATAGATAATTTTGAATGAAGCTGTTGGTGTGTGCCATAATCATCCAATGGAAGCTACTCTGTGTGATGTCATCATCTTACTTTTTCTCTGTCACCTACTTTCGAACACATGTAATCTCCACTACATTTAAACATTATCAGCAACCATTTAAATCAACGGTATCAACAAGCATACACATTGAAAGTTATCAGAAAATTTGATTTCCAGACAAAAATCAGCAATCTTGATATCCAAACAATATCAACAAGTTTGCCTTGTCCAGGACACTAAAAATCTCACAGTAATAGCACAATCTGAAGGTTTCCAAATACTCGTGAAGGAAAGATTTGTAAATACAACACTCATATCATATTTATTTGAAGTTCAAACTGAATTTGTCGGTTATCCTTTGATCCTTCTCATTCCAAGAAAAAAAACCTGTCTCACATCTTCTTTGCTTCCTTGCACATGAAACCCTCCATTGTTGCACATATATGTAGAACATCTACATATATAAGAAGGAAAAAACATGTTAGAGTATAATGTTAGAGTATAACATGTCAGAAGCTATGTGTGGCTAGACCGCTAGAGCATTTAATTTAAAGGAAAACAAGAGGCTCCTTTGGTTCATAGGACATGAAAAATGCAATAGTAGGAAAATCAAAACAATATGATAAAATCGATAATAGAGAAATGAAATAATAGGATTTTTTTAAGTTGCTTGTTTGGTTCGCAGGAAAGGAAAAAAATTAAGAATTCTAACTAGAATGACTAAATTGGCAACCGACAATAGTACAAGTATCCTGCTATAGTGCAACTAGAGTTTTAAAAACTGCAGCGGAGTATTACAGCAGAGCTAATGTTATGCACCAGTACAAAAACTCAAAAAGAATATACTAAACAATGGTAATAATCCCAAGATATGAAAATTGTCCTTTGTACTATCAAAACAACCAAATTGGGTTTATCTCTTGTCAAACAACCAAATCAGTACAACATAAAGTATATTATAATCTCTTCAAACTCAATTTACTGAAGTTCTCTTGTCAGTACCCACCATAGGGGTCAGCCATAGAAAGAACTATGAAACCTGCATCTTTTGGATCAGAGAGATGCAACTAGCCATCACCAGCCAACATGCCTACCTAACAATGGGAGTGTTAAAGTGGAAAGAAAGCAAAGGAAGATTTCTGAGTACAGTATAGAACTTCTACTAAAAGTGCAGGGGAGTTACTTGCCCAACTAAAGAAAAAGAAACATTTTTTCTTCCTATTTTATTTCTAGTGTCACTTATCTTGATTAGCTCCATGTTCTACATTCTTAATCCTAACAGGCATTACACAATAAGAAAAAATATCTTAACATAAAAGAAAGCAAACTGCTGCATCATTCATCTACATACATTTCTTAAAAGAAAAGTTATGGGACTTCCACAAGTTGAACTACATACAGAAGTATCACCATAGGAAATGTTATGCATCAGGGAAAAAACTCAAAAAGAAAATACTGTTGTGTCAAGTAATCTTCTTGAGAGAAAATTTCTGTTGTGCCAAGTAATCTTCTAGAGAGAAAATTTCTGTTGGGTCAATGGTATCATCTTCGAACTCATCGGAACTCAATTGTGACATATTGCAAGTTGGGCTACAATTTAAAAATCAAGTAATAAGAATTATGCACACAACACACATGAAACTATAATTTGGATGGGAAAAATAATATTCATGTGCAAATAGCATACTCGGAACTACCAAAGAACAATAAAAAGATAGCAGTCACATTTCCTGAATAAGGCTAGTAAGTCTAGCAAAAGAATTCAACATCTGCACCTAGTACAGCAACTACTAGTACCAGCATCCCTGTGATTATGCTAGTCTAATAATATACCAACTACTAGTACATCTAGCAAAAGAATTCAGCATCTGCACCTAGCCATTAGCAAATAAAAACAAAGATGGGGATTTCAGGATTTGACATGTTTCTCTCAGGGCTAGCAAATCAGCATCTGCACCTAGCCATCTGCATCTGCACCTAGCTAATCAGCATGATTTTCTCTTCACAATTGCAAAGAGCAGAGTATCAAGGCTGATCTGACATGTTTCTATCAGGGCTAACTGCTAAGAAGAAAAAAGATGGGGATTTCAGGATTTCCACAAGCATGGTTGCCTGACTCAAATAGATTGAAACAAAATCACACACAGGGGAATCAATCTTCTTGGAACGGATCTGTTCTTGGAACCCTAGCCTAGTTTACTGAGCAAAATAAATCTGGACATGACCACAAGAAGAAGCAGGGGAAGAACTAGACTCGTACCTTGCAGCAAGAGCTGCAGTCGGATGTCGACGGCAGGTTGAGGACGAGGTGTGCCGCCTTCTCCGCTGGTTCGCGCGCCGCGCCTCCGCTCCCTGGTTCGCGCCCTTCTCTTCTCCCCTTCCCGCCCTTCCCTTCTCTCCTTCGCTTCCTTCCCCTGTCGCTCGCGGGATTTTGTTGGGCGAGCATGGTCCCGAATCGAGTGGAGCGACGGACCTCCCACCGCGTCGCCCCAGCGGCCGCCTCGTTGCTTTCGTTAGAGAAGAAGCGAGTTCTTCTGCAGGAGCCCGTTTCGCTCTGCAAGCCACAGGTTTGGTGGATGTGGCACTCGGCAGGAGGAGGTGGCACATGGGGCGCCCGTCCAGCATGGCCCATTGGTCTCATGTCACGCGGTCGCTATGGTCTCATGTCACGCGATTCGTAGTGACACATGTCACGCGGTCGCTATGGTCTCATGTTTGGCTGCGTGCGACCCGGTCGTACCAGATTTTTTTCCGAGAGTTGTTGTTTTGGAAACTGAACGCTGACGTGACATCTGATGTGGAAATTGTGCATGTAAAGAGAATTGCTAGAAGTGGGGATCAACTTCTTAAGAATGTAAGATGTAAGATTTGCAGCAGATGCAATATAAAAGCAATCTGTACCTTCCCAGCAGGAATTAAGCGTCCTTGCTTGAGGCAATGGTCCAACCAAAGGTCATTGACAACTGCAGCTCCACCCTTTTCTTCCTTGGTGCACCACTCATTATCCTAAATATCATTCAGAAACTTGCTTTAGCATATAATGTGCTACAGGTAAAAAACTGAAACAGGAATAAGAGGTTAACGTCGTATGTTCATACAATCAGATGACTACACCCTGAATCCAACCCAACAAACTTAGATGATTTCGCTCCTCCGCTCTCCAAGGCGAAAGAATAAGAGGTTATACTAACTGAAACTGAACTGGAACTATTCAGTTTATTCAGAGGGGCAGAATAAATCACGATGGTTGGGACAGGAAAGGGTCGAGGATCAGTGGCAAAATATAGACATCGGTTTATTCTCGAATTAAGAACCATGGCCCCCCAATTCTATTGCTGAAAATTAATCAAACACATAGAGGTTTACAGGTTCACGCTATCAATTAGAGCGCTACGAAAATAGAACTTGACGAGCATGACTTGCAGAAGTAGAAATCGAAGTACGACACAACCCGATTTGGAGACGGCAGCAGAAGCAGGCCTGCGCCGCCCCACCGACGACCAACCACAGCGCCCCACTGAGGGTTGCGTTCCTACTAGTTCCGTGCGTCGATCCCGACGACCCTCGATCGGGTCGACGTCCTGATCAACGCGTTCTCGCTCGGCGAGTCTCATTCCCACGATCCTCAACCAGTCGAAGGCGGCGGCGGCGCGCTGAGGTCTTGCAACCGTGTTGCTTTCGGTCCCCGTCTCTATCTCTGATTCAACCACACGGCCGGCTCGGATTCTGCCGAGGTATATATGTGTTCCCCTCTTGTGTTCGGTTGCAAGCAGAGCCGGTTTCTTAATTCGATTTGGATTAGTTAGGCAGACAGGGTCTACATAAATAAAACATGAACTTGCAGATCAGGTCAAAGAAGCCCCCGTCAGATCGATTGCAGATTAGGTCTGCACCTGTTCCAGATCTGTCTTGTTGTGTTGCCCTATACACCTCGATTGCGACCAAAATTGAGTCTTTAGACCAACTCGGAGGAGCAGATCTTGGGACGAGGGATGTCCAAGCGTCGGCAGGAGCAGGTAAACTACAGGGACCGCGCCGACAAAAAGTTGCGGTCTGTGCAGAGGCAGAAGCACCTCTATCTGGCGCTAGATGACTGGACCAAGGGCTTTGCTATCTACAAGATTGACATCGACACCTTGGACAGCAGCTCCGACCTGGACTTGGAGCCCCCGGTTCTCCGGCTAGTGTCAGCTTCACCTAGTTATCCCATGTACTTCGCTGCCCTGGGCAGCAATATCTTCATGGCGAGCAGCAAACACCCTGGCACCATGGTCTACAACACAGAGACAGCCGGATTGGCGATCGGCCCTCCTCTCCCTGATGGACTGCTCGGAGGCATTAAAATCTTTGTGGCTACTGCCAACATGCAGCTGTATGTGTTGAAGTATAGCTTCAAGGAAATGCGACAGTCATTTGAGGTGATGTCCGCTGTGGGCATCAAGGATCCACATTCTTCAAATCCAAGCACGGACTGGTGCTGGACAAGCGTGCCCTCACCACTGCCATTCAGCAAGGATGGCATCATCAACTCCTACGCCATGCACCCGGATGGACACACCATCTTCATGTCTGCGAGCAGCAGGCGCTATCTGCATCGCACCTTCTCCTTTGACACCAGGTGCCAAGAGTGGAGGTGTCTTGGGGAATGGGCATTGCCTTTCCAAGGACAAGGCTACTTTGACAGTGAGCTGGATGCATGGGTTGGCCTTCACAAGGATGGGTACATTTGTTCCTGCCAAGTGGCTTCCTGCACCGACGAAGGTACCATGCAACCTGACTGGAAGATGGGCAAGGAGAAACTTTTCCTCAAGCACTCGGGTGCCACCCTCACATACATGGGGAGCACCATGTTTTGCCTTGTTGAGAGTTTGGTACGTGAAGAACTGGAGTTAGATGATGCCTTTGGTGACTGTAATGGCTTCATGCTCTGCATCACCATTTTTGGTGTCAAGTACAATCGTGAGGGAGAGCTGCAAACCACCATCCGCCGCACCACCAAATCCTATCCAGTGTCTAAGCATGTCTCATCATTTTCTCCTGTGGCGTTCTGGTTTTAGCTAGGAACTAGATGACCCGTTGCGCCAATGGCGCAAAGGGCGAGAGCGAGCCAAGTATTCAAACCATGCAAGTAAGAATATTTAGAGACCGAAGATCAAAAGAAGACGTCAATGGTGTGGTCTTTGAGAGAAGATCGGCATCTTTTCTCCCTATTTCAGTTGATTATATAAAAAACTAAATGCAGCCGCTTAGGGACATATTCTTAATAGCATCAAAAGGGAAGCACTAAAGATCCAAAAGCAAGTGCATATCTATTTGTAGTGAAAAGAAAATATCATAATAAGCAAGCAACACTATGCAGTGCAGAAATCATAACCAGAATTATTCATAACTGAAACAAATGCCAAGTAGTAAAATTAAGCAACAAACATCATTGCCTAATCAATCATCCTTCAATTTTAGTTTTACTCTGCTGGGCTAACACGACCCAATCAGAAAAGAAGAATGGACCTGAAGGCTATAGGAAATGATTCAACATTGAAATATTCGGCATTGGAAGTTGAGTGAAACTAAAATTGGACAACAAAACGCCCCTGTTTCTGCAAGCTCAAAGAAATTTGGCAACCATATTAATACCTCACTTAGTATACACAGAGTTGTCTTTAAAGCACCAAAAGTTTACTTCCTGAATATTTACAGATGATCAAGAACTAACCATTTTAATACTTGTTTGTACTATGCAACCGAACAACCGCACGGGACACTGGACAATCTAATCTATCATGCTACCAAACCATGCCATTTCTTAATTTTCTTAAGAGTTTTAGAGAAGCCTCACCTTTGTTGGTGTTCGACAGCACCATGCCGCCCATGGAGAGCACCGCTACACACATACAGCTTGGCCCCAAAGAAGAATGGCTTTGGACCCTTCTGAGAAGCTTGATTTGAAAACCGAGCAAATCAGTCCTTTTTTTCTACAAATAACCTTAGAAAGATCAAATTTTCCTTTCATGAAGGTATATAGAAGCAGTAAGAAAACAAAAAAGAAAAAGGTTCTTTTATGTGCAAGCCTATGAGGAACACCAAAGCAAACAAAACCCATGATGTAGTCGTTCAGATTTTTTTCACAAGGCCATTGAGAAACACCGAAGGAAGAAAAGCTATCAGCCAGCATACTCGAAAATCACACACTTTCCCCCTAAAAGAAGAAACCCAATGTCCTAGCTCAACCAGCCGGAGAAGATAAAGCACAAGCAGGAAAACAAATAACCTGACAGAGGCTGATACTCAAGAGGATGGAGCTAATAACAGAGAGCCATTATCTATCAATTAAAGCAAAAGTATACTGCATAAAGGTGTTTGTACAGTAAAGTGACCATGTTGTTGTTAGGAACCAATGGAGAACAACTAAAAGACCGATGGCTTTCTAGTGCAAGAATTAACCTGGAAGACTGTTAGCAGAAAATACCGCACCTAAGACCAAATGCCCTTTGTTCCCTTTTGCAGCACATACTTGGAATGGCAAATAAAATGCGCGTTATGTACTTATCCTGACAGAAGCTCAGTCTCAAAGGCATTTTCCAAAGTATATCTTTAACAAATACTCCAAAAAATGTAGAACTGAATGAACGACTTTTCGTGCAGCGAGAAATAAACTAAGCAGGCTGCTGTTGAGGTTGGTTATTAATAAATAAACTGAGAGACGCCATCCCTCAAAATGCTTCTGATTTCCAGCAGTGGTGGCAAGAGGCCAGAAATATAGTCCATGGACCTAGAAGGAATTCCTTGAACACTATGGTACCACTAATTATATGGAGTATATGGAGGGAAAGAAATGGCAGAATTTTTGAAAACTCGCACACACCGCTTCAAGGCCACTAATTATATGGAGTATATGGAGGGAAAGAAATGGCAGAATTTTTGAAAACTCGCACACACCGCTTCAAGGAATCATCAATCAGATCAAGATTGACGCGATGCATTGGGCAGAAGCAAGTCTAGATCGTTTTGTATTATTTTAGTTTCATTCTATTTGAGGATTTTGTAGACAGTTGTGGTGGTCAGGGTTTTGGGTCTTTTTGTTTGCTGAAATTTAGGTTGTCCTTCTTGTAACTCTGATGGGCGTTGGTCGTGTATTTCTCCTTCTATCTTTAATATAATACATGCAGTCCTCCTGCATGGTTCAAAAAGAACTGAAAGAAATTTTGTGGTTTTATTCAGAAGGTAGAATAAGAAGGCAATGCTCAAGCATGCTATTATATGTTCTTCTGTGTGAAGATGGTAACAAGAGATTACAACTGTATCACGTGCAACAGCCAAAAGGAGTTGACAAATAAACGCTCTAAAGGGTACAAAACATTTTTGAGTAGTTTGATCCCACATCTCATTCTGCTACAAATTAGCTCACACAAAAAGATGACGACAATGGAAATACAGTTGATCTTGTACAACAACGCCAACAAAAATGAGTAACTTTCAAGGAAACAAACAATTTATAAGTAACATATAATCTGACATCTCATTCCCCCGAGATACTTGAACAAACATGTGATGGATAACCTGACTTTCTCGATGGAAACCTCAATCTCTGACAGGAAGCAAACTACCTCAATCCCTGTCGGAACCAGGCAACCTCATTGCAATGTTTTTGTAGAGATGAAGGCTTGTAACCACCAGGAGTAGTGCATAATTTACAACCACACTCACGACCTACATAACTATAGATGGGCTCTCTGCAGATGGCAGATAAGAAAATCATAATGAAAAGAATTGATGCATCGTTGTATGTTGATATGAGATAATATGAATGGAGTATTTTAGCACATATAAGCAACTTCTACCTTGCTACTGCACTGCCTACCACTGAAGCGCGACGACCATTGGCAAAGAGCTTGTCGATCAGGAGATTTGCAAGGATAACTTATTTTGCTAAATTTAATCAAGTCATCTGTGCATCGTCATTAGTGATCTACGTCACACAAATTCGGTACAGTTTAGTTGTAACTCTACATACTAATGGCGCGCCTCCTTAGCTTATTAACCAAGCACACCTACTCTGTCACCTCTTCCTGAACTCACACTGATGGCTTGCCTCCTTAGCTAACTATACGATCACGCGATCACAGAACGTCCTTCTCCAAGAAGGGTATATCTTGCGTCACTGCAACTAAAAAGGAAAGAATATGAATGAATTGAGAGGGTGGTGGATACATATGTTGACGCTGGCAAAGGAAGCAGATCACATACATGTTTGAATGAATATATAATCTATAACAGACCTTGCCAAGTAGAAACAGTGTGACAAGCTAGCAGAAGATGCATCAACTTATATATTATCAACCCCAGAAGGAGGGCACCAAAAAAACAAATGCACTAAATTTAAGAAGCAGACATAATGTAACTGAACTCGAGCTATATTTCAGTTAGAAGAAAAGTACCGAGTATTAACACATGTTTCCATGTAGGAGTAGCAACATATGAGGGCATGCATACCCATGAATGGTAGTCCTTTCTTTATAGGAAAGGAATTTCTAGGATAACAAATAGTGGATGTGATTTCAGGTTTGTAGTGTTATAAATTTGAATGGTATCAATTTTCTCTCCCGTAAAAGATTCTTCAGCATTTATTCAGCTCAGCAACAATCTTTTGTGGCATCCCAGCTCTACTGTGAGCTGCAGCAAAGTTGTCATGAACTGTGGAGATCCACAAGCAGCGCCGCATGTACATGGGCAGCAAATTTAATAAGAAATTTAGTTTTAGCCATGAATATCAATAGTAGTTGAGATATATATTTAATTCACCCAGTGTTCAATTAACATGTGAACACAACATGTGTAAGTGTGACCCTTAAAAAACTTTTTTGTATGTGAGAAAGAATAGTGTGCGTGTATCAGGATCATTCTCTAATGATGAAGATTTAACTGGTGTCACACATCATCAGATTTACTAACCTGCAATGTGCCTAACAATCAGAAGATTCCAATTCCATTAGCTCAAGCTAATACAGAAGCTGCTCAAACAAAAAATGCAGGCAGTAAACCAATCACCGCCACGTCACCTTCTTACCTGCAGCTTGGGAGCAGGCTGCCGCCATCGACCGCCGCTCTGCATCTTGGCGGCTGGATCCATCCCGCTGTGGTCATCGGTATCAATGGAAAGTGAGTGCTTGGAACGGCCCGCTGCCATCGACCACACTCACGTCACCTTCCCATGGTCTGCGAAGAGGTGGCCTAGGCGACGACACGGCGAAGAGGAGGAGGCCACGACGCGGCAAGAGGAGGAGGTACCGTCAGATTGGGAAGGCTTCCTGACTCATGCCCCTCCACCCCAGCTTGAAGTCTCAATTAGCATAACAAGGAGACATGAAAAGCCCATTCTCAAATATGTGATATATCACGGCCTGTGAAGGCCAGAAATCTCATCTATGGAACTACAAAAGTGGAAACATCTAACAATGTCTGTTGTGTGTCCTTCTCATATACTTTATTTGTCAAATGGACTGTAATAAATAGTATTAGGTATCTTTTGCCGAAGAAATCACATCACATACAAAAAAGGCAAGTCTTCATCTATGTGCTATCCTTGTGAAGTCACTAAATCCATGGCTGTGGATTTTCCTCGTTAGCTCTGCACACAGGCCTCTACACTGCATTATTAGTGTAAAAGTGGCAGCTCTTAGAAGCGTTATATTGTTCGGTAAAGCTTCACCCAAGAATTGTGCAAAAACATGACTTAATAGACATTAAAGGTCTCATGTTCCTCACCAAGTGCATGAACACATGTCAGGCCCGAAGTTCTCAAGATTTCAATACACGTTTTATAGATAAAAATCCATGTTCACAGGACCGCCAACTACACAACAAAGCATGGAGATTATCTTTGTAACAACAGCGAAACAACAACGAAGTAGCAATCGTGCATTTAAGGGCAAAGGCCAAATTCTGTTGCTACTGAGTTGTATCTTGTCTGAAACTGCACCTAGATACAATTGGTACAATTTGGTTCCAGGTGTGTAAAGGAAAAGGTAACCTCCTTATTTTTCAGTTAATATCAAATATATGGCTCTACATAAGACTTAATAGACCTACAGTGGTAGGTACTGAGATACAAGTTTAGATAATTTAATAAGCTAATGCCACGATCAAAGTGTGTCTGTATGTTGTGCTAAGTACACTTTAAGGCTCGAAGAAAATGCACATATATGTCAAACGACGTAACAATGAGTCCCATTCAGTAAAAAAAATGCAGCCAAGTATAGAACCAGCAAATTAAGCAATATCTGGATCCATCCTCTAAGAATAGCTATTTATCCAACATCATACCTTAGGTCATTGGTGTAAGCTGACGGCAAGCTAGGATAGCAAATAAAGAATAGATCTGCTACTTCTAGTAATTCTACCAGACATCTGCATGGAGAAAACATGGCATCAGAGGTGAACGATCAAACACATGGCAAGCATCAAGCAAGGCCATCAACCATTTAAGTAATACATGAAAAGAACCACCATATATGTTAAGGAGCGAGCTTTTGCGAAATAGAACATCGTTGGGGCAAGTTGGATAATGAGTTTCAGTTAGGATAGGATAAGAGTTAACAGTCAGTACATGATAAGACTTACAGTAGCATGCAAGCAGTATCAAATGAATCTAAAAAAGCAAGCCCACAGGCCACAGGTAGGCACAAGCTGAAGCAACTCTCAGTTTGACGAATGTGTGACCTCACTTAAACATGGATTGGAACTTTTAAACTACCAAAAGGGGTGAAACACTATCATGGATTGGAGCACATATGTAGGAATATGCAGAAAAACAATTTGGCTTGAGCAAGTCATCAAATAAAAAAGTATCAAAAGGGGTGAAACAAAACCTGAGAGTGTGTGGGATGACAAATGCACGCTCATCATGAAGCGTATCGGCATGGTGCAGATTTGGTTTTCTTAAATAAAGCATTAGCAATTAACTTTTTTTTTCATCACACATGGCCAGAGATATGAATGACCAACATATTAAATCTCCTTTTTAAAGCATGCAAGCCGGTGATATAGGTAGCAAACCATCAGCTAAAGTAAGATATTGGACACAAAATTTTATTTACATAGCAGCAAAATGCTCTGCTGTACAAAAAACATATAGCATCACAGAAAATCTCCCCAAAAGAAGCTAGTTTATTTTCACATGGCCAGTTTACCTTTCTGATAACTAAAGCAATGTGCCGATCAAACAAGAGAATAAAGTTATAACCAAATTGATCAAGAAACCTCTATTGCTTGCATATACACCAATGAAAGGTAGTTGGCAATCTGAAATTGCAAACCTGGCTAAAGGAAGTGAAAGCTCTAAACTGAAAGGAAACATGGGGGAAGCTGAGCAGTGATGGCACCATACCTCCAAGTGCCTCGCTGTTGTCGATAACTCCCTGTACCAAGAAGTAATCGCTGCTCTCTGTGGCCTCCTTTGAAGGATCATCTGAGACCACCGTACTGTATGCCAAGAAACAAATCAGAACGGGGAGCAAATATTTTTCAGATCAAGGACGACTCACCAGGGGGGAAGGAAGTGGAGCACCGCCAGCCACAACACGTGAAGGCCATGGGACGGGAACCTCCACCCCGTCCTGCTCCATCTGCTTGTTGTTTTCGATGGCATGAAACTAATCTAGCAAACTTTTTTTGACGCGTCAACGGCGGGCTTACGCCTGCCTGAACCTTTATTATCAACCGTCACGGGTGTTACATACCAGAGATACATGGGGTGAGAGGGTACAGAAAGAAGGAAAAATTACAACAAGCGGTGGGATTATAATCTCCCGGCTAGGTGGAACAACATGGAGCCCTAGTCACGGAGGCTAATTTGTTTCTGAATATTTTTACATCGGTGAGACCAGAGCCGAAGATCACAGCAGCGGAGCTAGCAATACTGTGGAGCTCGAGGTGTAAATTCCGGAAAACCTTGGCGTTCCGCCTTTTCCAAATATTCCACAGGACGGCCAAACTGAGCAGGGATAAATAATAGGCTATAGGAGTACATGTAGGCAGTGGAAGAAAACAACATCACACTGGTTAAAGTGCAAAGGAACACCCCTGGGCTAGAACGAATAGTTTCCTGTAAAGAAGCATCTTCAGACAGATAGATCCAAAGATGCACGGACATGCAAACAAATGACCTCTCATATTACGACACCTCTAGAAGCAGACTCCTCTGTACTTTCCCTACCAGCCACAACACTCCAGGCCGGACACAAGAGCCAGTTTCGATGTATAAAATTCAGAAAAATAGGCAGTGATACTTCAGAAAAATTCGGTTTATTTTTCTAAGCACCTAGTATTGTACAAGGCCTCATAAACCCCTGTATCTTCGCTTTGTCTGTTCGTCTTCTTGTTATCGACATAGGAGGGAGCGACAAAGGAGGGAGCGCCGCCGGGGTGATCTACGCCGGATGGAGCCACGTCCTCGGGGCATCGGCGAGTTTCCTCGAGATTACGGTATGAAATCAAGTTCTGCCGCCCTTTATGTGATGATTTGCTCCCTGTATCCCCTGTCTCCGCCTAGGGTTTTGATCGTGGGTGATCGAGCTTGAAATCAAGATGAGATGTGTTTCTTTTGGGGGCGTATGATTCAGAATTGGGTATTGATCTTTGTGATGTGTTGATATGTACAATGACGTTCAGTTTTGCTATGACTAATCTCGCAAAGTATCAAGCATCAAGAGAGGTTAAATCAAATAGTGTAATGCCTTAACCAGTGGGCTAATGCGAACATAAAAGCTTGGCGGGTATGTAGAAACATCAAAGGCGCTATCACGATTCTTCTTGCCTATGTTCAGAGGTTGGGCTTGACGATTCTCTTTTATTTTATTTTATTTTCGTAGGTATGCTTGCAGTTTACTTCAACACATACAAATTGTTGGCCCTATATTCTGAAATCTTATTCCTTGGTGTTCAGCTGCAGACTGGGTTCAGATCGTCTTCGTGCCAGAAACGAAACAGGTAATTACTAATTCACATCTAGATATTTTCTAAAGATATCACATCTAAGCTCTCACAAATACACATCAACAAAAAAAAAGGAAACTGAGACAAAAAAAAAAATAGACCACAAACATAGTGAAGATCAGGTTAGATGTGACATAGTTATGTCACATCTAGATGTGTCCTAGACAGACTGATTGATATAACCTCAGTAGCGTATGCTAAATTTCAAATAGAAGGTTGTCTAATATTTTACTTAGGTTCTTTCAAACATTTGTAGTTGATATGCATGTATTTCTTGTGTGTGCACACTTTGTTAATTATATATCTCTTTGATGTGAATTACTAGCAGAGAAAGTTTCCATGCTTTGAACTATAATCGATATTCACTTCTTAGGATGTCAGTTGCCAGCTTGGCTTCTTTTTAAATTTTAGCGCTGAGCTTGGCTTCTGTTTGAGGATACAGTTATGGTACCATATGCTCGTTCATTTCCATCTGATTTCCTTTTTGACATGGACATATACCATGTGGTATAATATTTAAGAAGAATGACTTGGAAATTTCAAGTAGATGGTTACTCTTACCCTGTAGTTTGTTTGGGAGTGAGATATGTATGCTGATATCATCTTAGAGATGTCCGCTAATCAATAAAAAAAGATCTGATGATGCGTTATATGTTGATGCTCTTACGTATATATTATGAGAAAATTAAGGCACATATGTTAATCTTGGACCGATAACCTTTCTTCTTGTCATATTTTTTATTCTCTAACAGATCCACCCCAGATGGTGCCGAGGGTGCAATGCAGTCTGTGCATTAGAGGTTTGGTATGGGATTCTGAAGAAAACAGTAGCCTCGTGATGCCCTGACTTTGATGCCATAAGATAATTAAAGTGGTTCAGGTCAGATCAGCTGCAATGGCCCCTCGTCCTCCCCTTTGCAACCCTGCGCTTGCCAGCTCCCATCTATCTTCGACGATTCACATATCCTAACAGCTGGTTGGTGGATGTGGGGGTTCAGGACTTTTGGGTTTTCATAACTGCAGTATTCCCGGTTCGGTCTTGCTTGTGCCGGGGAGTGCAAACTGTGAGAAACGTGTTCTTTTTATACTGTAATAATGTATTCATGGATTATGTGGTTATAATTTGGCGATGCTGGTTTTCTTAGGTTTTGCTAATTTTCCATGTCAAGCACATGCGCTTTTCTGCACTGTGTTTACTAATATTGCATGCTTGATCATAATTTTATACGTTTATGAATCAGAACATCTCAACATCATAATGAAAAGAAAAAAGTCCATATTTCAACCATGAACTAATCATGCGGTTTAATTTACAACTCTAAACCACGAAACCGGTCAAAATAGACCCTCAACTAACCTCAAAGTTCACAACTCAACCCTGGTCTTGGTTTTAAGCCAGTCAATCGGTTTTGACCCGTAGTCAATGCTGACTGGGCACTGCCAACTCAGCATGCACAAATAAAAAAACAAAGCTTCTCTCTCGTTCCCGACATAACCCCGAGCATAGACAGCTGCCGCCGCCGCCCCATCCCTGAAGACGCATGTCCTGATCCCACATGTTGCTCGGACTGCGCGGACCGCCAGGCGCCGCCCGTCCGCCACCTCCTTCTTCTCCTCTCCTCCACCCGCCCACCTGCCTGCTATCTCGCTCGCACGAACCGGCGCCGCTGCCGCCGGAGGCTGCACCCCGCACTACTAGGAAAAGGGCTATAGATGGAATTGACACTAATGGCGCACCAGACATGTGGTGCGCCATTAGTATATACTAATGGCGCACCACCCTCTGATGCGCCATTAGTGTTGAAACTACTAATGGCGCACCCTGCCCACGGTGCGCCATTAGTACCAATTTTTTTTTTGAACTAGTGCGCCTGTCCAAACATACTAATGGCGCATCCGCTGGTGGTGCGTCATTACTAGTTGTAACTAGTAATGGCGCACCAGCCAGAAGGTGCGCCACTAATGTTATTTTTTTTATTATTGGTTTTATTCATTTTTTTGCAAAAGTACTAATGGCGCACCACCAGGGGGTGCGCCATTAGTAACCTGGATTACTAATGGCGCATTTGTTGCTGATGCGCCATTAGTAAGTGGGCAGCAATAAGATATTTTGGACAACCTCTCCTCCCACACTCACTTTCTCCCCACTTCATTCTCTCCACCGCCTCCTCCTTGTCTCGGGTGCCTCCTCTTTTTCACCTCATTTCCACCATAGATTCATTCAAATTAAGTGGTTAAGTTACCTTGTTTTGCTAGGTAAGTAAGGGGGAAAGCTATATTTATGTTGTTCTCCCTACAACAATGTGCACATGCACTTTTTATGGCCTAGCTAGATCTATGTATATTCGTGGTGTTGCATATGTTTGTGGTGTTGCATATGTGTTTGTGTTTGGAGGTGTACCGGTATTTGAAATACGATAGTTGCCAATATTTTGCCGGAATATTGATTCATTCCCGTTTCGGCGAGAATTTTGACATTAAGCATTCTTTTTGGTCCTATTTTTAGGGAAAGTCATGCCAAATTTTTTTTGGTTCTAAAATATCGTTTTGCTCTACCCCGCAGGCGACCATGGTCCGCACGATGACCGAAGGCATCATGAATAGGTTTTTGAGGTCCGCGAAGGCCGAGATGCTTCAAAAGAACGAGACGGAGATAAGATGTCTGTGTCGAAGATGCAAGCTGAATAGCCTTATTGCGGACCCGAATTCCGGGCAGGTGCGGGACCACCTGCTCTTGCGTGGTTTCATGGATGGCTATCGGTGGCAAGGTGATGAAGATGACTACGAAGTCGTCCATGGGGGCCGGGCAAGAAATGAGGAAGGGCAGCAAGACAACCACCACGGCTCGGGGGGGGCAAGAAGACGAAGAATCCCCAGGAGATGATCACGACGGTGATGCTGTACACAGTCATCATGTAGAAGATGCAGGACATGATGATGATGCCGGCGGAGCAGACGACGCTGGACCATCGATGGGCTGGGTGCAGGACCCTCATATTCAAGAGCTGCTTCTCAAGCAGACGGATAACGCAAGAGCCGCCGCCCGAGAGAAAGCCAAGATGGATCAACTTGAGTTAGACGCGGTTACTCCATTGTATGAAGGATGCAGGCCCGAGGATACCCGCCTGAAAGTAACGCTCATGGCTCTGGAGATGAAGGTAAAACACAAAATGACCGACGCATGCTTCGACGAGAACATGTCATTCTGGCACGAACGTCTTCCCAAGGGGAACAAGTGCCTGACCAGTTTGGAGGAGGCGAAGAAAATCGTGTGTCCTCTGGATTTACCGCACGTGAAATACCATGTGTGCATGAACAATTGCATCATTTATCGGGACGAGCACGCGGAGTCTACCATATGTCCGGTGTGCGGTGTCACTCGATACAAGAAGAGGAAGAAAGCTCCTCGAAAAGTGGTGTGGTACTTTCCGATCACTCCTCGTCTGCAGCGGTATTTCGCGGACCCTAAGGTAGCAAAGCTCCTGCGTTGGCACGCGGATAGGGAGGAGAAGAAGCGAGAAGATGACATAAATGATCCAGAGATAGATAAAAAAGACAAGATGCTGAGTCACCCTAAGGATGCGAGCCAGTGGCAAGCGTTGAACTTCGAATACCCAGAATTTGGGAACGATCCAAGGAACATCATGCTGGGCGCGAGCACCGATGGAGTCAATCCGTTTGGCAGCCAGAGAAGCACACATAGCACCTGGCCTGTGTTCGTGTGGATGTACAACCTTCCCCCCTGGTTGTGCATGAAGAGGAAGTACATTCACATGAGTATGCTAATTGAAGGGCCGAAACAACCAGGGAACGACATCAATCTGTATCTGGGGCTGCTGAAAGAGGAGATTGACACGCTGTGGAAAACGCCAGCCAATATGTGGGACGTCGCAGAGAAAGAATATTTCCCTATGAGAGCCGCACTGCTCACGACGGTGCACGACTATCTCGGTTACGGATATCTTGCGGGGCAGGTAATCCACGGATTTTCTGGATGCGTAAGGTGCATGGATGACACAACGTATCGCCAGCTAGATAGAGATCCCGGGTCTTCGAAAACCGTGTTCATGGGACATCGAAGGTGGCTTCGCGACGATGACCCGTGGAGGAAACGCAAGGATCTATTCGATGGTGAAACCGAACCCCGAAAATGCCCGTGTACGAGGAGCGGCGAGGAAATAGACAAGCTGTTGAAAAATTGGAAAGACTGCCCACTGCCGGGAAAGAAGCAAAAGGCGCCAGAGCCGCTGCTGAAGGTATGGAAAACGAGGTCTGTTTTCTGGGACTTGCCGTACTGGAAGATCCACCGTGTGCCTCACAGCCTTGATGTCATGCATATCACGAAGAACGTGTGTGAGAGTCTGCTTGGTACCCTGCTCAACATGCCAGAGAGGACCAAAGATGGGCCGAAAGCAAGGGCAGACTTGAAATCAATGGGCATCAGGCAGGAGCTTCACGCTATATATGATGATGATGATGATGATGATGATGATGATGATGATGAGGCGAAGCAGGACACAGAAAGTCGTCGCAAAGGCAAAAAGGCCAAGAAGACCGGAAATGACTACCCTCCCGCGTGCTTCACTCTAAGTCAGGAGGAGATTGAGCAGTTTTTCACCTGCCTCCTAGGAGTAAAACTTCCTTACGGTTACGCGGGGAAGATAAGCAGATACCTAGACCCAGCGAAGCAGAAGTTCAGTGGGATGAAGTCTCACGACTGTCACGTGCTGATGATGCAGATACTTCCAGTTGCAATTCGTGGGATCATGGACGTGCACGTCCGTGAAACGCTATTTGGCCTATGCAACTTCTTCGACGTCATCTCTCGGAAGTCGATTGGCGTGAGGCAACTCAGAAGGCTACAGGAAGAGATCGTGGTGATACTATGCGAGCTTGAGATGTACTTCCCGCCCGCATTCTTCGACGTTATGGTGCATCTGCTGGTCCATATAGTGGAGGATATCATCCAACTCGGGCCGACGTTCCTGCACAGCATGATGCCGTTCGAAAGGATGAATGGTGTCATCAAAGGATACGTTCGCAACATGTCACGTCCAGAGGGAAGCATAGCCAGGGGCTTTCTGACCGAAGAGTGCATCTCCTACTGCACGAATTATCTAGGCATCGAGAACCCCGTTGGTCTGCCCGTCAACAGGCACCTCGGCAGGCTCGCTGGATGGGGTCACCATGAGGGTCGCCGCGAAATGCATGTCGACTTCGAGGGTCGACTC
>NC_041380.1:499426440-499455720 GCF_002162155.2 Triticum dicoccoides | reverse complement strand
CCCTCGCCCTCGCCCTCGCCCTCGATCCCCTTCCCCTCTCCTCTCCCGACGCCGCCGCCCCGCCGCCCTCGACGCCGGCCAGAACCGCCGCCACCTCTGCTCGAGCTGCTCCCATCGACCACGCCGCTGCTCGCGTGCTTCTTCTCTCCCGTGACCCCGCCATTGAAGGTCTCGCAAGGTCCTCTTCTCCTCCCCCTCCCCCTTTGTTCGATTCGATTGTGCCGCCGTCAAGGTTCCCTGATGATGCTGGTTCCTCTCGCGCGCAGGCTGCACGCACCTTGGACCGCGTGTGCCTAGTTCTTCCCGGGACGCTGCCCCGACCCTACTACCCACGCCATCAGGGGAGCTCGTCAAGGTATCATCCCCCCCTCTCTCTCTCTGCTCTCTCCATCTCTCATGCTCTGGCGTGTTTTTTTCCTAAGGGACGAAACTATGTTCTCTTGTTGCTATTGCTAGGTGTTTTTGTCTGCCATGTACGTACATACCTAGAGTAGTTGATTAGATGCAGAATTCTTTGTCAAAAAATATGTGATTTCCATTCTGCAGTGTTGAACTTGTTTTAGTGTTCGTGTCTGCTCTGTCAAAAAAATTGGGGAAAATCCTGCCAGTTAAGCTGGCTGATTAGTATATATTTAGTCATTTTTAGTGTTAATATATGTCACTCCGTGTGCATGATTTCTTCTCAACAAGTTCCAGAAACTTTGTGAAATACTATAATATACCACTTTTTATTCATGTATTAGAACTCTGTCCAAAGCTCAAAATACGAAAACAAATTGTTGTTTACTTGTGATGTTGATACAACTGTAATGGTCTGTGCAATTGGTGATTTTTTCAAAATGTTTTCTATTTCCATGGGGATAAATTTATCTTATGCCTTATGTTCATGCGATTCAGTTCATTTGTTTTGAGTTGCGCAGTAGGGCAAAGCGCCACACCCCCTGTTATATTTATTTAAATTAAGATTACAAGGCTACAAGTAGAAAATAAAATGCACATTAGAACTATACATGGAAGAAGGTGCCTTTGTGTTCTGGTAGTCCTTTAGAACTATACATGGAAACATAATCTTCCTTATCAAGACAAACATAATAGAAGCAGGTGCAGGAGCTGTAGTACTCCATTTGGAGACTTTAACTGGATCAGATTAGGTACTCCATTTGCTGTAGTACTCCAGTTAACTAAAACTAGTGACTCTGCTGCTGAAATTACCGTTGAAATCGAGGTAAAATCACTATTGAACTGGGTGTAAAATCACTACTGTTGATATTCAAATTTAAACTTGAAAATGAAAATTGAATTGGAGAATTAAATCACTGTTTTTAGTCCCCATTTCTGAACCTATGCTAACCTTGCAAGCAGCATAACAGGCAATGTACTCCAAAATACTATAAGAACTGGAGTAAAAGATGACTGCATCTCACAGAATATAAGAAATGGGGACTCTTGGCTAAGTATGGCAATGCCACAGAGTAATAATTAACTAACTGAAAATTTGACATTCTGGACTATGCTTGGCTCTGGTTTTGTGAAATCTCATCTCTTTTCTAGTGCCATGACTAGTCATGAATTTTATTTTACTTTCCCCACTTTATAACATTCAGAAATTGTTTACTAGCTCAAGCTTCTCCTTTGCACTTTATCACTTCAATCTGCTGCTACCTCAAGCTTCTCGTCTACACTTGTGCCAAGTAGCATTTTTTCCTTGTATAATTATATGGTGGTTGACTGAGCTGCTACTTTTTCCTTGTAGAAGATCGCAGGTCGAGTGGGAGGGATCCAGTTGCGACGACACCAAATCACTAGCAAGGCAGCTGCCTAGAATAATAGGTATTTTTGTTACGCTTTCAGTTTGTGTCAGCAGGGAGATATAATGTTTTACAATCTTTCTGGTTATATTGGAGTTAGGTTTTTTGAATATGAGTAGCAGTGACTTGGATATACCTTATGGAGTTGTAACAGTTCCTCTTGGTGCTTAGGTGCATTTTCTTTGTGTAACTTGGTAGTTCAAACGGAATGTATCTCATTTTGTAGACAGATTATTTTCTGGAATATCATATATTCAAATTTGTAATGAATGATGGCTTCTACCTTGGGGTGTGGTTTCATGGGCAGTCTCCTTGGCTAGCCTGAGTGGCTCTTGCTGCCCATGCTAGGCTGTCTCTTTCATAAATCAATGCATACTGATGTTCATATGTCATGTTTCATGCATGGAGAAAATTAGCTCCGTGCGGTCGCAAAGATGTACAAAATGGAGGATACCATCTTCTAACTCAAGGGGTTTTTTGTGATGCTATGAAAGATTATAAAAAGAGGAGAAATAATCCCACTAAGCCTGGTTAGTTTTGCATAGTTTCCTTGTCATTACAATGGCATGTGGCTTTCTGGCTTTACAAAACATCATCATCATCAAATCTAACTTTTGGCTAGCTGATTCCCAATATGCAGTATTTCTTTGTCACTTTTTCTAAAATTAGTTTGGTTCTATATATATTAGTATCAGACTGGCAGTGCAAAATATGTGAATGTGGCAGTTCACTATGCATAATGACATGTTAACATCCACACACACTCAAACCAGCTGACTGTTAACATCCACACACACTCAGATTTGTTTTATCAAACCAATAAAATTTCCTTTTGACTGTTTATTTGATAAGGGAAATAAGTACTAGCTTTTTTTCTCTGAGGAAAACAAGTAGCTTTGTGTGTCGATATTCAGCAGCTATCCACAAACACGCAAGGAACAGCACACACACACAGATTACCTGCAACTAAGATTGTGGTGCTAGTAGAGGCACATTGTGGCCTTTTCATCCATATGAAAGTAGAGGCACATTGTGGTGCTAGTTTGCTGGGTTTTGTCTCCGACCATCGTGTCGTGATGATATTGCAGGTACCCCGAGAGGCCCTTGAGTTTGCCGGAATGTCGATTAACTTCCGTTCCGGCAAATTCGGGTACTCCATATGTCCTATTTTCAGCAAAGGTCATGCTGAAATTTTCCGTGAATTTTAGCATGACTTTGCTAAAAATAGGACATATGGGGTACTTGTGACTAATGCATGGGCCGGGGTATCTTAGTAGTTAATTAAGTAGGATCAAGTGCCCCGACGTACTTGTGACTAATGCATGGCTTTTAGGGTGCCTCGGTGTCGATAAAAACCGAAATGATGAAAGGTTAGGCTTTTAGGGTGCCTTGGCGTCGAAAAACCCTCAATGATAAAAGCTTAGATTTTAGGATGCCTCGGTGTCGACAAACCCTAAATGATGAGACCATGATCTTGTTCCTTGACAATAACCAACTTTTTGACCAAACTTTGTTTCTATTTAGAGAGAAACATGGCCCACAATGATGAGGCCGGGGGTTCGGGCGGCAAGGCATTCTAGGAGCTGTCCCAGGAGATGGAGGAACAACCTCACTTGTATGAGGCCGCCGCCTTCCCCACCGATCCTGAGACCACGGATGGTGCCGCCGAGGATGACCACACTAATGCCACCACTGATGGTGCCGCCGAGGATGCCACCACTGATGACGGCGGCGCACGCACAGATGGCAGCCAACCGAAGAGGAAACAGAAGGACCGGCGCCCGATCGTGCTCCGCACCCTCAAGGAGGAAGTTACTGAAGTGGACTCCAACGGGAATCCAACGGCGCCCGAACGAATAGTCAAGGGGTACTCGCTTCAGCTCGGGTGCATTGTCCGGAGCACCGTCTCGATCAACACCGAGAACCTGAGGCATCCTGACCGAGGGAATTTGCGCAACCTCCTCTTCACGAAGCTGCACGAACGATACAAGTTCCCCGCTGAATTTGAAAACACAAGCCTCAAAGGGAATAAAGTGAACAATGCTGCCCTCACGAAGATGAGCAAGGCCCTGTCTACTTGGAAAAGCAATGTGAAGAGAATGATCGAGAAAGGTGAGAGTTATCAGAAGATCAAGGAGAAAAATCCTTCGATCACCGAAGATGACTACAACGACTTCGAGATCAATTGCTCGAGCACCGCAAGCTCCCAATCAAGTGAGTGGGGGAAACAAATGCGGGAGCTGAACATAGGGGAACACACACTCGGTCCCGGCGGTTACAGAGTGGCGGAGCCTATATGGGACAAGGAGGACGCGGACCGTGCCGAGCAAGGCCTACCGCCCCGCTTCGAGAAATACAGCGGTAACAAGCAGACTAGGAACTATGTCAGGGCCCGGTACAAGGAGGACCCGATAACAAAGGAGCTTACCACGGATCCGAAGACCAGGGCTCTTGAGCTTGTTCTGGTAAGGAATACACCCCCGCGTAATTAGCTCCATATGGTTGCATTCTAATTAATGAAGCCAAATTTCTAAATGGTTCACATTCCTTCCGCAGGCGACTGAAAGCAGTAGCGCGGAGTCGACTAAGAGCAACCCTTGGGACACCACTCTAAATAGGGGGCTGAATGTAATGAAGAACAAGGATAAGCTCAGTAAGCCGACGTCAGTTGGTCGTGTGGCCGGCAAAGGCTTGTCGACAAAATGAGGGTCATACTATACCGCTGGTGTGCGGAAGGAGAAAAAGACCAGCTCGGAAAGCCAGGCGCGAGAGGTTCAAGAACTCAAGGCACAGGTGGCGCGGATTCCGGAGATTGTCCAAGAGCAAGTGGAACAACGACTCGGAGCGACGATCACCGCCCTTGTGCCTACCTTGATCTCGGGGTTGAGTGCGTGGATTGCGGGCGGCCAATAGGGGCCGCCCCCGATTTCTAGCTTCACGACCAGCAACTCGCATAATGCGATGGCGGGGCCATTGGTGCCTCCGGCGGAGGCGGCATTGGTGTCTCCGACGCCGGCACGGGAGCTTAATGCACCCGGGTGTACGCCGGCCGACACCTCTTCAGCAAGCGGCCCCTCCGTCAACTGCACGCCCGCCGTTGGCGGTGCCTCGACATTAGCCGAGCTCGACGCCATCATCACGGTAACTAATTAAGCCTCTCTCGGCCAAGGACTTCATCTCCTTGCCTTTGACTGGGCATCCCTGACGCCCTACATGTTTTCGCAGGGCGCCGCCGACGTTCCGTGCACTCTCCTCCACTTCGTGAACAACGAGTTGGTCGATGTCGCCAAGGGCAAAATCGTTCAACCGGGCAACCCCTTGTTCCACGGTACCCAGATGCCACCCAACTTGTTTAGGGTTCAACTGGTTCGGGTGCTGCCAGGCTGCAACGACTTGTTACCTCCGATTCGACCCGTCGGGGCCGACGATGAAGACGTGATGACCCTCAGCGCCTGCCTGAGCTGGCCCCTGCTTTGGCCGAAGAGCCAGATTCGTTTGGGGGCGGGGGACACCACCCCAAAGACAACACCGCCAGTCGTGCCGGCGCCAAGTCGGCCCCATGGCAAGACCGCCGTAACGGTGCCGGACATCCCTATGCCACTGGATCCAAACATGCATATGGCACAGGATCAGAACGACGACGACAACGACGATGATACATTTGGCAACGTCGATCAGTACTTTGCCGATCATGGGTACGATGGCGACTTCATGGGGCCTCCTTCTCAAGAACCAAACCCAACAAAAGACGTGTGCGATCTAGCTGGTACCGCGGAGAAGCCAAGTTGCAACAGGCGCCGTCTGGCGTTCAGCTCTCAGGAGACGCCTCCAGCTGCCGACTTCACCGAGCCTCAGATAGGCGAGGTGCAAAATATTATCAGCCCCAACACACTCAAGAAGGCGGTCTGTGAGCAGAACTCGGTCCCATTACAGGAGAAGAAGAAGGCACGCAAAAGAAAGACTAAGAAGGGTGCGAGCCAGCCGGCACCGAGTACGATCCGTGCTCAGGACGGGCCACCTTCACCGCAGGATATCTCGAGGAGGGTGCATGTGGCGGGTAGGGCGATGCTACCGACAAATATGCTCAATGCTGCAACCGGTGCTATGCGGAGTCTGCATGACAGTGTTCTTGCTTTGGAGAAGCGGCGTCTCAGAGAGAAGGATGTGGCATACCCGGTTTTCGCGGCCAAGGTGCCAGAGGGTAAGGGCTTTGTGGATAACTCCATCGGGCGTACGATCGTCCTGCGTTTTGATGACATCCACGCTATGTTGAACCTTCATCCGCTGCACTACACCTTCGTTCGGCTATTTTCGCTGAGTATGGAGGTGCGGATCATTCGCGACAAGACCCCGGACATCGTGATAGTCGACCCCTTCTACATGCGTGCCAAGATCTTGGGCAGCGCTGGGGACCAGCAAGTCACGAGTTCTTACCTCGAAGGCGTCATTCTGGCAAACCAAGATAAGGATAACTTCCTCGTGCCTTACTTTCCCGAGTAAGTCCTCCCCTCAACCGGCCCGTAACATATGAATTCTTACATTTCGATCGTTTTTCTTTTAACATTCCGTGTTTTCTGCAGTGACACATGTTGCATGCTCATCCTCCTAAGCCCCAAATATTCCATGGCCACGTATTTCGACCCGGACCGTCAGTCGAACATAGACTACATAAATGTCAAGAAGGTTCTTGATGATGTTCTCCCCGGCTACGCCCAATCTGGAGGCACCTTCACCAGGCCTATTCGTAAGTACGGCAAGCACGTGTTCTCCCACAATACGACGTTCTGTTGCGTCAAGCAGCCGCCTGGCGGTCAGAAGGGTGCCTACTACGTCATCCATCACATGCGGGCGATCGTACGGGACCATCATCAACTTCTGCTACCGAGTAAACTCAAAGATTGGGCCGCGAGCGTGTCGGCAATCCAGGACGCGGACCCCCGACAAGAATTCTTTCGCATCCAGTCGGAGTTTGCGGAAATCATCCATCAAGATGTCCTTCGTACCTCGGGGCAGTTCTACCTCAGAAATCAACCATCCAACAGTGACATCGACACAATGCTACAAATGCAGGATGACAACGCCCGTTCTTTCATGACTCCCACGATAGACGGCGGCTTCATCCACGCTCCGGTCCCTTGAGTCGAGTTGTCTAGTTCTGAAACATTGATTGGCTCATGTTGTAATTAAACTTTAATGAACTTGTAGTATGCCTCTTTGGTTTCGAGAGTCGTTCAACTTAGATGTAATCGATGCTATTAATGTCTTGCTTTTCTCTTTCGATCGTTCTGTTGCATACTTATATATTGCTTATGTATTGTCTGTGAATTGGTACTAACGTTTCGTTTGGCTAGTGCATAGCGATGCCGACGTATGTCGTGTACAAGGGTAAGGTTCCCGGAGTCTACGATGACTGGGAGGAGTGTCGGAGACAGGTTCACCGATTCAGCGGTAACAGTTACAAAGGGTACACCACTAGGGCCGAGGCCGAATCTAGATACGCCCGCTATCTAGCGGGAGAGGGGAGGGAGCGTTGGAGGAACCGGATGAAGACGAGTTTTATCGTGATGATGCTCATCGTGATGACCGCAGCTCTCTTCTATGTGATGGTAGTTTAGATGATCGATATCGACTTGTAATGTGAAGACAGACTTGCTACTCGCGGTCTCGAGACTTGTAATATAATGTTCTATCTTTGTTCGGTCTTTTCAATTCGGAGACTAATATGATGAATTGTATTCGGAGACTAATATGATGAATTGTATTCAAAGACTAATCTTCTATTGTATTTGATGAATCTGTTGTTGATGTGTGCTGTCTATATTTTGTCAAATTATACATTTTGTAACCTGTGCAAAAAACAGAAAATAAAAAAATAAAAAAACCTAATATTCATACTAATGGCGCATCACATGACAGTGCGCCATTAGTATGACAGTGGATACTAATGGCGCATCACTGGGCAGTGCGCCATTAGTATGCCGCGGTTACTAATGGCGCATCCAGAGGTGGTGCGCCATTAGTATGCCAAAGCACCTGGGTATACATGGCCCCTGGAAGGCATACTAATGGCGCACCCTGGCCTATACTAATGGCGCACCCGAGATGCGCCATTAGTATACCAGATACTAATGGCGCACCAGGTGGTGCGCCATTAGTAAAAATTACTAATGGCGTGCTATTAATGGCGCACCACAGATGCGCCATTAATAGTCATACTAGATGCGCCATTAGTATGAGTTTTTCTAGTAGTGCCTAGCCGCCCCCTTGCACCACTGCCCGATGTTGCCGTCAGCCAGCACACCTCCGGTAGCCGGCGCCGCAGCTACCTCGCGGGCACGTGCCACTGACCGCCGGGATAAGACGACCCCACCAGCCTTGCGGCTCCTTCTCCGAGCAGCCCCGCGACCTTGCCTCCTAGACACTCGTGCAAGGTCGATGGCTCGCTCCGACTCATGCGGCACTGCAGCTCCTCATGGACGAGTTCCTCTTCTCAGTTCTCACCATGCGATGGCAATGCCATCGACATCGCCACAGTGCGAACCGTAGGCTGGAGAATAGCTTCGGTGGGCTTCACATCCCTGCCCTGCGCAACGCCGCGACGCCTTGTGCCGTGCTGGATCGATTGGACCGTCATGTGTGGGTGTTGGATCGATTGGAGCGTGTTGCGTGTGTTGCTGGATCGATCCATTAGCCTCCCAAAGTTATCCCGAAGTTGTTGTGTGTGCGTTGGATCAATTGGAGGTTGATGTATCATGTGTGTGTTGGATCGGCTGCTGACTGTGGTCGGCACCGCGGCCGGGGATGACTTTTTTTAAATATTATTTGCTGACTTGGCACTGTCCAGTCAATGTACAACACGGTTAAAACCACTTGACTAGGGTCAAAACCGGTTGACTAACTCAAAACCAAGACCAGGGTTGAGTTGCGAACATAATGGTTAGTTGGGGGTGTATTTCGACCGGTTTCGTAGTTCAGGGTTGTAAATTAAACCGTGTGGTTAGTTCGGGATTGAAATGTGGACTTTTCTCTAACGGAAAGGAGTAGAAACGATGGATAACATTGTTGTCATCTTAGTTTACTACAGGATCATGTTAATTTGCTGCTTTTCCAAGCATATGCATATACTCAAATTTGAACTAAATCTTTCTGGTGCAGATTGTAGATGGCGCGGGGCTAGAAGAGGTGATTTCTTTCCCTCGCGCTGTATTTGGACCTACCAATGGTGCATCATCTGGTGACATTATCAAGGAAAGGTATGGTAGCGCATTACAAATACGATGCTCTAAGCTCTGAGCTAAGTGGGCTTACATAACGAAAATAATGTAACAAATAAAAATAGGTATAGTATAGGAAATCCGTAAAATCTCAGATATTGGTTATTAATCTTAGCTATTAACTAGTTCTAAATTTGAAGTTCTACTTATAAAAATAAAAAAATACTAAAACATGATTTGTGCTAATAATTTACCATGAGAATTGAAGTATCAACCGTTAGATATATGTGTTGTATTTTCCTTGAAGGATTCTGCATGCACTATTTTCTTCCCGAATATACGTAGTATATAGAGTGATCCACTGTAGGTTATTTTCTGAGTATAATATAGCACACACTGACTTGGTTGGTAGCATTGGTAGAAAGATGGTGTTTCTTTACTTCCATCAACAGAAGTTTGGGAGTCGGTAAATGCTGCAACTGCAAGAATGGATTTGGAAGGGATGTTTCTGTTTTCAATGAACGAACGAAACAAGAATAAGGCAGTAATGAAGAAAATTTGATTCGCTTTTGTGTAACTTTAGTTCAGTAATCTAGATCATCCAGAATTAGTTTATGTTAGATGTAATATGATTGTGTGTGGGGTTTCCTTTTGTATTTGCAACTATACTACTTGTTCTTTTCTATAACAACAATACTACGCGTACTGTGTACATACATAGGAACTGCTATTTTTTGCACGAGAATGTTAACTGAATACATATTGTGTAATTCTCTCAATTAATTCAACTAGCTTGTGTTTGGTTTCTGAAAAAAGATGATATGCAACATAAGAGAGAACTATATAATTTCCAGGTTATATTTGGCTAACAGCGCTTTCTTATGGTCCTCGCGGAAGTGGCAGGAGTGCTGCAGTTGACTTACTAATTACAGCTGGATGAATCTACAGAGGGCAAGCATTCTACTCCCTCCGTCTCATAATATAAGATGCTTTTTTTACTCTAGTGTAGTGTCAAAAAACGTTTTATATTATAAGATGAAGAGAGTATTTCCTTAAAAAAGGAATGCTTCATTTGCACGGTTCTGTCGCCATACACATGTTTGGCGAGGATGACTTGGCGTAGGTGGTGCTCGAGCACTGTTAAACATAATAACATGTGAGCGAAGGCGTAGGTGGTGCTAGCAAGGCACGAGGGGGGTTTATCATTGCTGATACAATAAGATCAAATATTTACATATTTATTTGTTGTCATCAGGTAATGTATGTATACACAGCTTCTTTTAATGTGCTAGACATGTTGTTCCGTGTCTTGTATGGGAAAAGGCTTCCACCCTGCTATATATATAAAGCAAAGATTAACATCATCCGGTACAAACGCACGCCACCACTCAACACACCCAAAGCAAGATACATCGACGCTGAACGCAGCAACACCCCCTAGCACTACCACGAAGAGATGAAGCCGCATACGACGAACCGTGGACTCCAAAACGACGCCTTTAGGAAGGATACGACACCGGAGCGCTGCCACCGCCCGATCCAAGGATCAGATTTTTCCCTAGAGCCGCACGACGGGCAATGAGAGCGGCGACAACGCCTTCAAAAAGGGAACGAGCTTCGCCGCCGCTGGTCCGTCCGAAGATAGAAGTCATAGGACAGGTTTTCACCCCGGCCAACACTCACCGCCATCGAACGCCACATCCCTGCTGCCACGCCGCCCACACGGCCATGGCTACCGGGCAGCACCAAACCACGGTCTCTACCCAAGAGCACCGCGCTACCACCACCAGGGCCGCTGCTCCGGGATCCAAGACCTTGACACCACCTCACCCGAGACCCGTCACAACCCCAACCAAAGAGACGAGCGGAAAGGTCCCACCTTTCGTACCCCTGGGCAACCCCCAGCGTCGAGACCCAATAGGCCGACCAGCACTGGCATCCATCGGCCCATCCTGCAGCCCCGAGCGCGAGGTGAGCTCGGTCCGGCAGCACCATGAGGGGGACGAGGTCAATCCTGCTGCATCGGGCGCGAGACAAGCGATGGACAATATGTGAAAAGCTCGTAGGCATTGGATCGGTGATTACGTTGGATAATATTCATCATATAACAGCCATAACCTAGGGCGACACAGAACTAGCTCCGGTTCATAAATACAATGTAGGCATGTATTTCGTAAATAGTCATACGTGCTTATGGGAAATAACTTGCATGACATCTTTTATCCTACTCTCCCGTGGCAGCGGGGTTCATACGAAAACTAAGGGGTATTAAGGCCTCCTTTTTGATAGAGAACCGGAACAAAGCATTAACACAGTGGATACATGAACTCCACAAACTACGGTCATCACTGGAAAATATCCCAATTGTTGTCACCTTGGGGTTTATGGATCATAACATGTAATAGGTGAATATGACTTGCAAGATCGAATCACGAACATAGATATAATGGTGAAAACATAAACAGCTCAGATCTAAAATCATGGCACTCAGGCCCTAGTGACAGGCATTAAGCATAGTAAAGTCCAACATCATTCTCAGAACATAGTGGATACTAGAGATCAAGCCCTAACAAAACTAACTCGATTACATAATCAATCTCATCCAACTCCTCACCGACCAGCGAGCCTACGAAGAAATTACTCACTCCCGACGGGGAGCATCATGAAATTGGCGATGGAGAGTGGTTGGTGATGACAAAGACCGAAGACCTCCCTCTCTGAAGCCCCAAACGGGCTCCAGATTTGGCCTCCTGGTGAAGAATAGGAGGTGGCGGCGGATCCATATCGTAAAACGCGATGAAACTTTCTCTCTGGTTTTTTGCTGGGAAAATAGGATTTTATAGCATCGGAATTAGGGCCAACGGAGGCTCGTGGGCTCCACGACCCACCATGGCGCGCTAGAGGGGGGTGGCGCGCCCTGGTGCCTTGTGGGCAGCTGCCCCCCCCCCTCTCCGGGTCTTGGTTGCAGAAATTATTATATATTTTAAAATAATTCTACAAAAAGTTTTGTCCAATTCCGAGAATTTTTATTTCTGCACAAAAACAACACCATGGTATTTCTGCTGAAAAGAACGTCAGTCTGAATTAGTTTCATTCAAAACTTGCAAATTAAAGTTCAAAACAAGAGCAAAAGCGAAAAGCAGATACGATGGAGATGTATCATGGTGCAAGATGTTCCGAAGTACATGCATTTGTTGTTCAAAAAGGCCTAGAGCAACAGAGTTTATTGTTGCTCACTTTTATAAAACTGACTTTTCTTCTGAAGTACATGCTATCGATGGCTATTCACTGCAGAACTGAATTTTCTGCTGAAGTACACCTATTGAACATAGCAAAAAAGAAAAATCGAAAATAAGCAAGAGTCATGAGAGTCGAAACAGGACATGCCAATTAGGTATTCAGCTGTTTGGCCACTGAGCTAGGTGTAGGAGTACGAACATTGTGGCACAAACAAAAAATACATTTTGTGGCTTTTCCTATCCCTCCCAGCTACACACGGAAGCGCACGTCCCCGCTGTCCGTATGCCGCACGTCGCCGCCGTTCACGGCATGCAAATAGTGGCACACGACATTGCTCGTGAACCTCGCAAAAAAAAAAAACACTCATGAGGAAGCTACTCGTGCGTCAGGAGAGATGGGGATTTTAGAGAGATTGAGGACCGTGTTACATAATTTTAACATACAATGAGGACTTTCCTGCAGATGTTCATGTAACGTGAAAGTGCCTGCCCTACATGGCATGACACACAGGCGTTTCGGACAGATTTGTATGGAATTGTTCCCGCAAAGCAAATTTAGTGGCCGATTTGAATCATTTTGCAAGTTTTTGTCGGAAAATGTACACACGATGCAAGTTCATGTACTGTATATGTAATTGACTCTTTTCAATAGCTAAAAAAATCTGTCCTCTTCCAATTCCCCTCAAGGTCTACAAAAACATTTTGGTGGACCATGGATTCACCGCTAGTTGTTTTCATGGTTTCTTTTCATATTGGTGTTCACTGAATTTGCTCTATATGAAACACTTGATTTTCTAGGGTTGTCTTCATGTTTTAGCCATTCAGGATTCAAAGTGGCAGAACAAAATATCATGGGATCGACGTGCTGCTTGGTATAGAGATTTGTTTGATAAGTTTATTGCCTGCTAGGTTTTCTGACTCAATTGGTGGTGATAGTCCTTCAAATTTCTGTAATTGCTGAGTTATTTTGATTGAATCGGATTTTAGTTTAGTCTGGTTGCCAAACCTCAGCCACCGCGACGAGAAATCATAGTTCTGACACCGACGGGAAGCTACGAAGGAGAACCAGGCAAGGCTGGCGTCATGGAAGATCACCGAATGGTTTTCGACTTCAAAGCAACAAACCAGCCGATGCCATCCCACGAACATGCCGGAGAAGAGCCGACTACCTCAACCAGAGGCGCGTCTCCTACATCGTTCCCCGTGGCACCGTTGCCACAGAAGCCTTAGCGCCAACTTCATCGCCTCCCACTGGTCCCGCTTGTCGATGCCCAACTACAAAGATGAAGCCCTCGATAGATGAACTTTATCTCAAAATTGATGAACCTTTAAAAAAATCAAGGAACCTTTTCCATTTTTTTTCAGAATTGATGGACTTTTTCTCAAATTGGATGAACGTTTTTTTTCAAATCGATGATTTTTTCTCAAAATAGACGACCTTCTTTCAAAATAGATGAACTTTTTTCAAAAATGAATGAACGGTTTTTCAAAAGTGATGTTTTTAAAATTAAGTGAACTTTTTCAAAGTTTTATTTTTTTCAAAACGGATGAACTTTTTTGAAAAGCGGTGAACTTTTGTGAAAAAAACTGGTTACCGTTTTCCAAATTCATAAACTTATATCAAATTCATTTTTTCTTATTGAACGGACATTTTTACATATTCACATTTTTGAAAATAACAATCTTTTTTCTAGTTCATGAACTTTTTTAAAATTATTAATAGGAAAACCGCAACCAGTTTTTTTTAAAGACAAGGGTTTTCCACAAGTGTTCGCAAGGGAAAAAAGGCTAGCGAACAACCCACGCAGCGATAGGATCGGGCGCTGAAGTCGCCAACCAGGAGGAGGTCCAAAAACAAATAGACACGACATGCAAGGCCGGAACCAACGATCTGGGCCTCCAGATCAGCCCACACGCTCCCCGCCCACCGCGGCTTCTAGACCTGCCCGGCTCGCCTTTATAAGCGCACGAGACGTCCCCTCAGTAAACCCTGCCTCGCCGCGCCGCCTCTCCCTCAGGCCTCTGCCGCTCCTTCCCTCGTCACTTCTCGGTTTTTCATGCGGGGCGAAGTTCGCCGGAACAAATTCGCGCATGGTTCTTTCTTCTTTTGTTTTTTGCTGCCTTGTTTTTGAACCAATCTTGCGTGCGTCCTCGCTTGTTTCCGTCGCCTCTTCTTTCGGCTGCGAGAGCAAATCCACTCTCGGCGGCCTTGTTCTGGAGGCGCAGATCGACTGCTGTGCCGCAGGGGGCGAGGTGCATCACCCCGGCCGCCATCTCCTGCCGGGACGTTCTCCCCTGCGGCACGCACATCTGCAGCGCAACTCTGCATCCATATGTCTGACTTTTTGGTGCAGATCTCTGATTTTCCCGAGCTTCCATCTTGCTGATGTAACCGCGGAGCGTGATGACATGGATTTTTGTCGCCCCAGTCTTAGGATCCGGCTCGCCGGACCTGTGCTGATTGACATACGTTATCTAATCTGACTCTGCTATAAATCGCGTCAGCTGGCTGGATTTCATTATTTTTATCTTTCTTTCTTCCGGGGCCTGTGATTTCAACAGTTTGTCCGTACCATCTGATGCATCTGATGATTCACATTTGCTAATGCGTCTCTGAGGCCCTTCGATTTGACTTATGTTCTGTCTTGTTTATTGGCCTCTGCAGTGTTCAGGCAACAAATTAGAGTCTCTGATGCGCTGATTCCCGTAGCGACTTCGGTGCTGTACGTTGCCGAGAGCGATGCCCGAACAGGTTATCATCCGTGCGCCGTCCTGCGTACGGCGTGCGCATCCACTTGTCCGACAGTTTTTGGTCATGCTGATGTTCAGTTCTTAATGGTTTTTTCCGTCGCACATACCTGTTTACCATTAATTTATCTAATCATTGCATGATATAATTAAACACTGATTCCAGTCAAAACGTCAGGTCTCAATATACTTCATTGATCTAATAGCTGAACTATCGAATGATGACTAATTGATTTAGATCAATAATACACAAAAATGTGTGTAATTAGTTGATTGAATAGTTGAACTATTGAATGATTTTGTTTTTCCAATGTGACTGAAAGGGATTTGTATCAATAATACACTGAAACGTTCCTAAATATTTTCAGATGTACTCTCTCTGTTCCTAAGTGTAAATTCACTCATTTTGCTACGTTTGTAGTCATTTGTTAAAATATCTAAAAAAACAAATATTTGAGAACAGAGCGAGTAATGCTTAACCTCCACGAAGAGAAAACGGTGAGTTTGAAGTGGACATGAGTTGAGTATATAGTGGACATAGTTTTCAAACGTGACATGGAGAGAAGAACCACTCCCTAAGGCCCTGTGAACATTGTCACGCACGGGAACGCCACCAATGCTGCCATAGCGACCGTCAGAGAGCGAACTATGAGTTCAATCATATGAGGCCGGCTCCCCGGTGGATTGAGTGGGATAAGAACCGGGGACTACGGCCGCTGCCGAGCAAGCCTTCCCAGGCGAGCTCTAGCTCTGTTTGTATCCTTCAGTGTCAATGCAACAACCGGTGCAGCGACGCTTGCAGCTAATGGACCGAGCACACCCCTCCATCACGGCCAGGAGAGCGCCGCCACCGCGGACCATGAGGGAGGGAGGGATGTTGAGGGGGAAGGAAGGTTTTGGGAGGGCGCACTTACAAATCTCATGTGCTACGGGTGTAGCAACGCCATTGGCTTTGTGCAAACAATGTGAAAATTGAACAGTCAGAAGTAGTCCCTCCAAAGCTACAATAACCTTCAAACAGTCAGATTCAACAGTAATTTGATTGTAACATAGGGAAGTTACCAAAGATAGTTGTCGAGGCTTTCGTAGCATAGGGGAGCTCGGATGACCGCACCTATCCTCCCACCTCCTCAAATCCGCAAATCCATACAATCTCATGCAACATACAATATAATAAACAAACATATTTCAACTAGATCACACACATTAACATATGCGTATTTCACTATACATGCCATTGGACTACCAAAAATTGGCAATGTTCTAGAATTATGTTGAAAGTTCAGCACGGCTGCCCTTACCTTTATCCACTTTGTGGTCATAGCGATCAAAGACACAACACAAGTCAAGGCGGATATGATTGATGTCGGAGCTGAAGGGTCGGATGCTGCACCACCATCCTCCTTCATGGCCAGAGAGGGCACATACCGCCTGCCTTTCCTCCAGTGTAAGGACACGCGTGGCCCGGTCTTGCCGCTTCACTCAGGTGCGGGCATGGGTGTATTCGGCTGCCTTGGCCTTGGCCTTCGAGGCCTTGTCCAAAGCAGTGAGGTGTGACTAAGCCATGGCAGCGCTCCGCGCCTCCACCCTCACACAACAGGCACATCGCTCCTCGAACTTGTCGCCGCACCTGGGGCATCTAACGCATCTGAGGTAGTGCGCATTGACGTTATTGACCACAAACTCGGACATTGCCGTGACGATGAGCCAACACAAGGGTTCCGGGCTAGCCCAGGTTCATGCGGGGTGGAGTGGTTGTACCTCCAACCGCCCCTCACTAGATCTAGATTCGCCGCGTCGCGGCCTCGAGCCGCCTACGGCGGTGGATCCAAGCCCACTTGCGGGGACACAATAGATTCTCATCGCCATGACTCGGACGATGGAGCCCAAGACGGATGTGTCTCGGGATTGGGGTAGAGCCAGGCGAACGACAAACTTATCCTCGTCCCCAGGGACAAGGTCCCAATTGACGCATCCGGAGTTGTTGGGCTCGGATTCACTACCCGACATGCCAAAGAAGGTCGGAGAGTGGAGTGAAGTGGGAAGTGGCTAGGGTTTCGTCCTGATGTGGATATGGAGGGGATATTTGTGGGGTTGGGTGAACCAGCGTGGGCTAGATCGATGTGGCAAGCATGTCCGGGCCTACCCGTATTCGCCCCCTATATTAACTGGGTATGGAGGTTGTAGGAAAGCCTAGACATATAGGGGCGGTTTGAGAGGTTTGATTGGTCGCATTTTCTTGACTGGTCAATGATCAGGACATTCACTCGGGCATATAGGGAGGATATGAGGGGTCCGGTTGTGGATGCTCTAATCATGTTGTTGTTTTTGTGGTGGGTGTCCGTTGGATGTTAATGTCATCAATTTTTTTGTGAAATCTCTTATCATTCTTTTACGGATGAAACTTTGTAATGAAAATGGCTGTGTGCATCAATCAATGCCTATAGATCATTTTGATCGAGAGAAAAGTTTATGTTGGCGTGGCCATATCGGTCAACGATATTTTTTCCGCGGAGGCGGCGATGATCTTGCTTGGATGGTGATAACCCACAAGTATAGGGATCACAACAGTTTTCGAGGGTAGTGTATTCAACCCAAATTTATAGGTTCGACATAAGGGGAGCCAAAGAATATTTGAAGGTATTAGCAGCTGAGTTGTCAATTCAACCACACCTGGGGATTAATTATCTGCAGCAACGTGATTAGTAGCAAAGTAATATCATAATTTGATAATAGTGTCAGTGGCAATGGTAACGGTAACAATTACAACAATAGTTTTGTAGCAGTTGTAACAATAACAACAGCAATAGTAACTTAGTAGGAATAATACAAGATAAATTCGTAGGCATTGGATCGGTAACTTGTTGGATGATATTCATCATGAGACAATTATAACCTAGGGCGATATGACACTAGCTCCAGTTCATCAATATAATGTAGGCATGTATTTCGTAAATAGTCATATGTGCTTATGGAAAAAACTTGCATGACATCTTTTGTCATACACTCCCGTGGCAGCGGGGTCCTATTGGAAACTAAGGGATATTAAGGCCTCCTTTTAATAGAGAACCGGAACAAAGCATTAACACATGGTGAATATATGAACTCCTCAAACTACGGTCATCACCGGGAGTGGTCCCGACTATTGTCACTCTGGGGTTGCCGGATCATAACACGTAGTAGGTGACTATAACTTGCAAGATCGAATCTAGAACGTGGATATAATGATGATAACACAAATGGTTCAGATCTGAAATCATGACACTCGGGGGCCCAAAGTGACAAGCATTAAGCATGGCAAAGTCATAGCAATATCAATCTTAGAACATAGTGGATACTAGGGATCAGGCCCTAACAAAACTAACTCGATTACATGATGAATCTCATCCAACTCCTCACCGACCAGCGAGCCTACGAAGGAATTACTCACTCTCGGTGGGGAGCATCATGGAATTGGTGACGGAGAAGGGTTGGTGATGACGGAGAACGAAGATCCCCCTCTCCGGAGCCCCAAACGGACTCCAGATCTGGCCTCCCGATGAAGAACAGGAGGTGACGGCGGCTCCATCTCGTGGATCGCGATAATTCTTCCTCCCTATTTTTTTTGGAAAAATAGGTATTTATGGAGTTGCAATCAGGGGCTGCGGGGCCACCAGGTGGGGACAACCCACCTGGGCGTGCCAGGAGGGGGCGCCCTGGTGGGTTGTGCCCACCCAGGTGCCCCCCTTCGATGGGTCTTGGCTCCAGAAAATCTTGTTTATTGTATAAAAATTTCTCGCAAAGTTTCATTCCATTCCGAGAACTTTTATTTTCGCACAAAAACAACACCATGGTAGTTCTGCTGAAAACAGCGTCAGTCTGGAGTTAGTTTCATTCAAATCATGCAAATTAGAGTCCAAAACAAGAGAAAAAGCGTTAGGAAAGGTAGATACGTTGGAGACGTATCAGATGGCATGTGGTGGTCGTTTGTAGCGGCCTTGGTGGCTCGATCTGGAGCAGCCAGATCTAGCTGTCGGGGCTTGGGGCGCATGGTCCTATGGTGCTCGGTGCGGTCCAGGTGGAGTCGGGGTGACTAGGAATTCAACTCAGAGTTGGTAGGGTCCTTGGAGGTGGAAGACGGCGTCCAAGCGCATGTGTGGGTAGGCCCATGGTGTCAGGATTTGGCGCGATGGGCAACATTGGGTTGCGGGCGGATGCTGTGGTGGCGGTGTGACGTTGTGCCCCGACGTGCTCTGGCTGGCTGCTCCAACGTTATGGCGTTCGGGCTCCCTCGAGCGACGGCTAGGCATCCTAGTGCCACTATGTTGTCTTATGGACCAACGTCGAAGGCCACAGACGAGGTGTTGTGCAAGCTCACCTGGACCAAGGCTTGCCCGATGATGGCTGATATGTCTCTGTCGTATCTATTTTTCTAAACACTTTTTGCTCTTGTTTTGGACTCTAATTTGCATCATTTGAATGAAACTAACCTGGACTGATGCTGTTTTTAGCAGATCTACCATGTTGTTGTTTTTGTGCAGAAATAAAAGTTCTCAGAATTGGAGGAAACTTTTTGGAGTTTTTTTATGGAATATATAATAAATATTGGAGCGAAGATCCACAGGAGGGGACCCACTAGTGGACCACAAAGCACTTGGGCGCGGCCAACCCCCTGGACACGCTCTTGTACCTTGTGGGGCCCATGTGCCTCCGTTAACCCTAATCTCAAGCCTATAAATTACTATTTCCGAGAAAAAAATAAGAGAAAAAGTTTCATCGCGTTTTGCATCAAGGAGCCGCTACAACCTCATGTTCTTCATCGGGAGGCAAGATCTGGAGTCCGTTTGGGGCTCCAAAGAGGGGGATCTGTCGCCATCATCGTCATGAACCCTTCTTCATCATCAATTTCATGATACTCACCACCAAGAGCGAGTAATTCCTTCGTAGGCTTGCTGGACGATGATGGAGTTGGTTGAGATTTATCATGTAATCGAGTCAATTTGTTAGGGCATGTATAATGGTTGATAAGATAGTCTTATCTCAAGTCTTGCATGTAATTTAGAGATGACAAAAAATGTCTACAATGTGTCATCTCTTAGCCTTATCTTCAACAACTAGCTATTCCTAAAAAATATGGTGAGACATATTGTGCTAAGAGATCATCTCTTGTCTTCTCTTAAATAAGAGAAATAAGAGAAGACATGCCTTTTCTTATGAGTTCTCTCTCCTGCACCTCATCATTTATCCTATGTGGCACTCTTAAGATAGCACCATTGTACATGCCCTTAGGGCTTGATCCCTAGTATCCACTATGTTCTGAGATTGATATTGCTATGACTTTGGTATGTTAATACTTGTCACTAGAGCCCGAGTGTCATGATCTTAGACCCGAACCCTTTATGTTTTCATGAATATATTTGATTTCTTGATCCTATCTGACAAGTTATACGCACCTATACGTGTTATGATCCGCATACCCCAAAGTTACAATAGTTGGGATTCTTTCCGGTAATTACCGTAGTTTCAGGAGTTCATGTATTCACCATGTACCAATGCATTGTTCTCATTCCCTATTAAAAGGAGGCCTTAATATCCATTAGTTTTCTTATGGACCCCGATGCCACGGGAGGGTATGACAGAAGATGGCAAGTTCTTATCATAAGCACGTATGACTATATACGAATACATTCCTACATTACATTGATGAATTGGAGCTAGTTTTGTGTCGCTCTAAGTTGTGACTGTTACATGATGAATGTCATCCAACACAAATATCCATCACTGATCCAATGCATACGCTTTTCATATATTGAGCTTTGCTAAGTTACTTTCGCTGTTCCTACTATTACAATTGCTATAAAACAACTATTGTTACTGTTACCGTTACTGTTGCTACTGCTGGGAACGCAGTATTTCAAAAAATCTACCTACGGTCACACAAGATCTATCTAGGAGATGCATAGCAACGAGTGGGGAGAGTGTGTGTACGTACCCTCGTAGACAGAAAGCGGAAGCGTTTAGTAACGCGGTTGATGTAGTCGAACGTCTTCGTGATCCAACCGATCCAAGTACCGAACGTACGACACCTCCGCGCTCAGCACACGTTTAGCTCGATGATGTCCCCCGGGCTCTTGATCCAGTTGAGGCCGAAGGAGAGTTCCTTCAGCACGACGGCGTGGTGACGGTGGTGATCAAGTTATCGGCGCAGGGCTTCGCCTAAGCACTAGAACGATATATAACCAAGGTGTGTAACTGTGGAGGGGGGCACCGCACACGGCTAAGACAAATCTTGGAGTGCCTTTGGGGTGCCCCCTGCCCACGTATATAAAGGAGGGAGGCGGAGGAGGCCTGCCTGGGAGGGGCGTGCCTATAGGGGGAGTCTAACTAGGATTCCCAATCCTAGTTGGAGTCCCCTTCCTTTTCCAAGAGGGGAGAGAGGAAAGGAGTAGGAGAGGGAGAAGGAAAGAGAGGGGGCGTCGCCCCCTCCCTAGAGCAATTCGGACTTGCCATGGGGGGGGGGGCACGCGGCCACCACTTGAGGCCCTTCTCTCCTTTCCCACATGGCCCATTAAGGCCCACTACTTCCCCCGGCGAATTCCCGTAACTCTCCGGTACTCCGAAAAATACCCGAATCACTTGGAACCTTTCCGATGTCCGAATATAGCCTTCCAATATATCGATCTTTACGTCTCCACCATTTCGAGACTCCTCGTCATGTCCGTGATCTCATCCGGGACTCCGAACTACCTTCGGTACATCAAATCACATAACTCATAATACAAATCTTCATCAAACGATAAGCGTGCGGACCCTACGGGTTTGAGAACTATGTAGACATGACCGAGACACATCTCCGGTAAATAACCAACAGCGGAACCTGGATGCTCATATTGGCTCCTACATATTCTATGAAGATCTTTATCGATCAAACCACATAACAACATACGTTTGATGACGATTAATTCCAGAGATTAATTAAATAATTAATTAAATTCTAGAAATTAATAAATTATTTTGAAAATCATATCTTTTAATCCGTAACTCGGATTAAAATATTTTCTACATGAAAGTTGCTCAGAACGACGAGGCGAATCTGGATACGCAGCCCGTTCGTCCGCCACGCACCCTAGCATAGCGAACACAACTTTTCCCCTCCATTTCATGTGGCCGAAAACGCGAAACACCGGGGATATTTTTCCGGATGTTTCCCCCTTCACCGGTATCACCTCATACCGCGTTAGGGCACACCTAGCACCGCTACTTGTCATGTCATGCATCGTTATGCATCTGTTTGCATTGTATTCACTGTTTCTTCCCACTCTTCTCCCCGGTAGACTACGAGACTGACGCCGCTGCTGGTGCCTCGATCGACTACGCTGTTGACGACCCCTCTTTCTTGCCAGAGCAACTAGGCAAGCCCCCCCTTGATCACCATATATCGCCTACTCTTCTCTCTACTGCTTGCATTAGAGTAGTGTAGCATGTTACTGCTTTTCGTTAATCCTATTCTGATGTATAGCCTGTCATTGTTGCTACAACTGTTGATACCTTACCTACAATCCTAAATGCTTAGTATAGGATGCTAGTTTATCATCAGTGGCCCTACATTCTTGTTCGTCTGCCATGCTATACTATCGGGCCGTGATCACTCGGGAGGTGATCACGGGTATATACTTATATACATAGTATATGATACTTGTGGTGACTACAGTCGGGCTCGTTGAGTACCCGCAAGTGATTCCGATGTTGGGGGCTGAAGGGGCAGGTGGCTCCATCCCGGTAGTGGTGGGCCTGGGTTCCCGACGGCCCCCGACTGTTACACTGTGGCGGAGCGACAGGGCAGGTTGAGACCACCTAGGAGAGAGGTGGGCCTGGCCCTGGTCGGCGTCCGCGGTTATGTCAAAATAACACGCTTAACAAGATCGGGGTATTTGATATGAGTCTGGCCACTGGCCTATACGCACTAACCAACTACGCGGGAACAGTTATGGGCACTCGACGTCGTGGTATCAGTCGAAGCCTTCGTGACGTCAACAACTGAGCGACGCGCGCCGGGTTGGACTGGAATGCCTGCTCTTGTATAAGGAAGGCTAGGTCTGCTCGCCGGCCGCTTTCGCAACGTGCAGGTGTGCAATGGGTGATGGACCCAGACCCTGATACGTCTCCAACGTATCTATAATTTTTTATTGTTCCATGCTATATTATATCTTGTTTTGGATATTATTGGGCTTTATTATACACTTTTATGTCATTTTTAGGACTAACCTATTAACCAGCGGCCCAGCCCAGAATTGTTGTTTTTTTGCCTATTTCAGAGTTTCGCAGAAAAAGAATATCAAACGGAGTCCAAATGGAATAAAACCTTCAGGAACGTGATTTTCGGAACGAACATGATCCAGATGACTTGGACCCTACGCCAAGACATCAACCAGGAAGGCACGAGGTAGGGGGCGCGCCTACCCCCCAGGCGCGCCTCCACCCTCGTGGGGCCCATGTTGCTCCACCGACGTACTTCTTCCTCCTATATATACCTACGTACCCCCAAACTACCAGATATGGAGCCAAAACCCTAATTCCACCGCCGTAACTTTCTGTACCTGTGAGATCCCATCTTAGGGCCTTTTCCGGAGCTCCGCCAGAGGGGGCATCGATCATGGAGGGCTTCTACATCAACACCATAGCCTCTCCGATGAAGTGTGAGTAGTTTACTTCAGACCTTCGGGTCCATAGTTATTAGCTAGATGGCTTCTTCTCTCTTTTTGGATCTCAATACAAAGTTCCCCCCTCTCTTGTGGAGATCTATTCGATGTAATCTTCTTTTGTGGTGTGTTTGTTGAGACCGATGAATTATGGGTTTATGATCAAGTTTATCTATGAACAATATTTGAATCTTCTCTGAATTCTTTTATGTATGATTGGTTATCTTTGCAAGTCTCTTCGAATTATCAGTTTGGTTTGGCCTATTAGATTGATCTTTCTTGCAATGGGAGAAGTGCTTAGCTTTGGGTTCAATCTTGCGGTGTCCTTTCCCAGTGACAGTAGGGGCAGCAAGGCACGTATTGTATTGTTGCCATCGAGGATAACAAGATGGGATTTATATCATATTGCATGAGTTTATCCCTCTACATCATGTCATCTTGCTTAAAGCGTTACTCTGTTATTTTGAACTTAATACTCTAGATGCATGCTGGATAGCGGTCGATGTGTGGAGTAATAGTAGTAGATGCAGGCAGGAGTCGGTCTACTTGTCTCGGACGTGATGCCTATATACATGATCATACCTAGATATTCTCACAATTATGCTCAATTCTGTCAATTGCTCAACAGTAATTTGTTTACCCACCGTAATACTTATGCTCTCGAGAGAAGCCACTAGTGAAACCTATGGCCACCGAGTCTATTTTCCATCATATTAATCTTCCATCAACAAGATATTTCCTTTTCCGTTTATTTTTCTTTCTTTACTTTGCATCTTTATCATAAAAATACCAAAATATTATCTTATCATATCTATCAGATCTCACTTTCGTAAGTGACCGTGAAGGGATTCACAACCCCTTTATTGCGTTGGTTGCGAGGATTTTATTTGTTTGTGTAGGTGCGAGGGACTCACGCGCGGCCTCCTACTGGATTGATACCTTGGTTCTCAAAAACCAAGGGAAATACTTATGCTACTTTGCTGCATCACCCTTTCCTCTTCAAGGGAAAACCAACACAATGCTCAAGAGGTAGCAGACCCCTGCGCCATAGGATTTAGACCGGCGTGCTGACCTCTCTGTTGTGCCTAGGTAGGGCCGCGACGTGTTGATCTTCCGAGGCCGGGCATGACCCAGGAAAGTGTGTCCGGCCAAGGGGAATCGAGTGTGTTGGGAAATGCGGTGCACCCCTGCAGGGAAGTTAATCTATTCGAATAGCCGTGATATTCGGTAATAGGATGACCTGGAGTTGTACCTTGACCTTATGACAACTAGAACCAGTTATTTAATAAAACACACCCTTCCAAGTGCCAGATACAACCCGGTGATCGCTCTCTAACAGGGCGACGAGGGAAGGATCACCGGGTAGGATTATGCTATGCGATGATACTTGGTGAACTTACCATCTACTCTCTTCTCCTGCTGCAAGATGGAGGTTGCTAGAAGCGTAGTCTTCGATAGGACTAGCTATCCCCCTCTTATTCCGGCATTCTGCAGTTCAGTCCACATATGCTACCCCTTTTCCATTTGATACCAATGCATACATATGTAGTGTAGCTCCTTGCTTGCGAGTACTTTGGATGAGTACTCACGGTTGCTTTGTTCCCCCTCCCCCCCTTTCTATACCCGATTGCTGCGACCAGACGATGGAGTCTAGGAGCCAGACGCCACCATTGACGACGACTCCTACTACACTGGAGGTGCCTACTACTACGTGTAGGCCGCTGACGACGACCAAGAGTAGTTTAGGAGGATCCCAGGCAGGAGGCATGCGCCTCTTTCGATCTGTATCCTAGTTTGTGCTAGCCTTCTTAAGGCAAACTTGTTTAACTTATGTCTGTACTCAGATATTGTTGCTTCCGCTGACTCATCTATGATCGAGCTCTTGTATTCGAGCCCTCGAGGCCCCTGGCTTGTAATATGATGCTTGTATGACTTATTTTATTTGTACAGTTGTGTTGTGATATCTTCTCGTGAGTCCCTGATCTTGATCGTACACGTTTGCGTGTATGATTAGTGTACGATTGAATCGGGGGCGTCACAAGTTGGTATCAGAGCCGACTGCCTGTAGGAATCCCCCTTCCACACTCCTTAGCCGAAGTCGAGTCTAGACGTTACAAAACTTTTTACTAACATGGCTATGTGTCTTACGGGCCCACGTCGCCATTTGGATGGTATTAGGATCTTTTACTCCTCGATCCTTACTCTGGGACTCTGAACTCTCTTCTACTCAGGTTAAACGAATTTACTAACTCTAACATTAGGATCCCGTGACCACGTTCACCCCAAAGTTGGATAAGCCCTGGTTATTCCTTAGAGTAGTATATTGATCATTATCCACACTGTCATTTGACTCCTTTGATGCATCTTTGTTTCAGATGGAACCCACAAGATAGGTCGTGCGCCACACGACGGCCATTGGTGCCTCGGGATCACCTGCTGTGTTGGTTGATATGATGACCTATCTGGGTTATCGCTGGCACCCTGAGTACACCGTGTACGAGGAGTACCAGGACTTTAACCAGGAGCAGTACCGTGCCATCATCCACCTCTACTCTCAGGAGTATGACTCCACTACCGTGCTGCACACTGCTCATGGTATTGGAGTGACTATCGACATCGCAGTCCACAATGCTGCTTATGCTGCTCTGACACGTCTTTGTGGAGAGTATCGGGAGTTGGACACCTCCCCTTTCAGGCACATTGCTATCGCATCCGATGTTGGTGCGGAGGGATACTACACTGCTGCCTACTCCACTGTCACCCGAGAGCCCTTCTACCATCAAAACCTGGTTTTGCATGCTGATGGGTTGGATAGAGCTAATCGAGCTCTCCGCCACGAGTTGTACACCACCCATCAGCACATGTACTGTGCTCTGACGCTGTTGCACCCCTCTGTCCGATCTGGTGATCTGTCGCGTTCTGTGATCTACCCTGCCAGGACCGTGATGCCCCAGGGCCTCGGCTGACCAGATGTGGGAGGCTACTCTCCCGCACTTGGTCCTCTTCTACCACCTGCGCGTCGGGTTCTGCACCAGAGTATCCGCGGACCCCAGGCTACTCACGTCGAGGACTTCCCGTCGCGTCACTACCAGCTGTCAGGCTACACCTACCTCGACAGTTCCTCTTGGGACTGATGTAGGCTTGCTTGTTAGTGTTAGATGCATTCACTGCGAGCCTACGTGCTGCCTATGATGTTCTTAGTCTGTGTACTGAACTCTGTGTATCGAACTCTATGCATGATCCCTTTTGTAAGATATGCCAACTATTATGTAGTATCTATCATGTTCCTTCCATTATGCATGTTTCATCATGAATGATTCTTGTCCTTGCAAATTTCTCAATGTTGAACTACCCATGTTATATATTAGCAGGATGGTTAGACCAGGTGGTCGTGGTCGTGGTGGCCATCCCCCACCGCCGCCTGAGTACATGGCTGGGATGATGCATCAGTTCGAGCTAAATCGCCAGTTCATGGAGAATATTATGGCTCAGTTTCCTCGCCCCAATATGAACCAGCATCTGATGACCCACAAGTATAGGGGATCTATCGTAGTCCTTTAGATAAGTAAGAGTGTCGAACCCAACGAGGAGCAGAAGGAAATGATAAGCGGTTTTCACCAAGGTATTCTCTGCAAGTACTAAAATAAGTGGTAATAGATAGTTTTGTGATAAGATAAATTGTAACGAGAAACAAGTAAGAAAAGTAAATAAAGTGCAGCAAGGTGGCCCAATCCTTTTTGTAGCAAAGGACAAGCCGGAACAAACTCTTATAATAGGAAAAGCGCTCCCGAGGACACATGGGAATATCGTCAAGCTAGTTTTCATCACGTTCATATGATTCGTGTTTGATACTTTGATAATTTGATATGTGGGTGGACCGGTGCTTGGGTGTTTACTTGAACAAGAATCCCACTTATGATTAACCTCTATCGCAAGCATCCGCAACTACAACAAAAGTATTAAGGTAAACCTAACCATAGCATGAAACATATGGATCCAAATCAGCCCCTTACGAAGCAACGCATAAACTAGGGTTTAAGCTTCTGTCACTCTAGCAACCCATCATCTATTTATTACTTCCCAATGCCTTCCTATAGGCCCAAATAATGGTGAAGTGTTATGTAGTCGACGTTCACATAACACCACTAGAGGCTAGACAACATACATCTTATCAAAATATCAAACGAATACCAAATTCACATGACTACTAATAGCAAGACTTCTCCCTTGTCCTCAGGAACACACGTAATTACTCACAAAGCATATTCATGTTCATAATCAGAGGGGTAATAATATGCATATAGGATCTGAACATATGATCTTCCACCAAATAAACCAACTAGCATCAACTACAAGGAGTAATCAACACTACTAGCACCAATCCCGGACTTTGAGACAAGAATTGGATACAAGAGATGAACTAGGGTTTGGAGATGAGATGGTGCTGGTGAAGATGTTGATGGAGATTGCCCTCTCCCGATGAGAGGAGCGTTGGTGATGACGATGGTGATGATTTCCCCCTCCCGGAGGAAAGTATCCCCGGCAGAACAGCTCTACCGGAGCTCTAGATTGCTTCTGCCAAGGTTCCGCCTCGTGGCGGCGGAGTCTCGTCCCGAAAGGTTCCTTCTGATTTTTTTATCATTGAAAGACTTCATATAGCAGAAGATGGACGACGGAGAGCCACCAGGGGGCCCACGAGGTAGGGGGCGCGCCCTAGGGGGTGCGCGCCCCCACCCTCGTGAGCAGGGTGTGGGCCCCCTGGCCTTCATCTTTGGCGAGGATTTTTCTTTATTTATTTTAAGATGTTCCGTGGAGTTTCAGGACTTTCGGAGTTGCGCAGAATAGGTCTCTAATATTTGCTCCTTATCCAACCCAGAATTCCAGCTGCCGGCATTCTCCCTCCTTATGTAAACCTTGTAAAATAAGAGAGAATAGCCATAAGTATTGTGACATAAAGTGAAATAACAGTCCATAATGCAATAAATATCGATATGAAAGCATGATGCAAAATGGACGTATCAACTCCCCCAAGCTTAGACCTCGCTTGTCCTCAAGCGAAAAGCGGATAATAATAAATATGTCCTCATGTTTAGAGGTAGAGGTGTCGATAAAAATAAAATACGGACATGAAGGCATCATCATTATTCTCATAACAGCAACATATATAGATTTTCTCATATGATTACTTATGTTCAAGTGATGATCTATTCACAATGCAAGAGTATAAATCATAAACCTTATTGGGCTCCGACAAACTATAATCTCAGTCATTGAAGCAATTGCAATTTATCATAACATCGGAAAGAGTCTATGGCAGAGCTAAAAAGCAAGTACACATACTCAACTATCATTTAGTCCTCCATAATTGCTAACACTCACGCAATACTTGTTGATGGAGTCCTGGATTAGGGGGTGTTCGGATAGCCGAACTATACCTTCAGCCGGACTCCTGGACTATGAAGATACAAGATTGAAGACTCCGTCCCGTGTCCGGAAGGGATTTTCCTTGGCGTGGAAGGCAAGCTTGGTGATACGGATGTTCAGATCTCCTACCATTGTAACTGACTCTATGTAACCCTAACCCTATCTAGTG
>NC_041380.1:499389098-499426098 GCF_002162155.2 Triticum dicoccoides | reverse complement strand
CAACATACACATCAACAATCATACCATAGGCTAGCTTCTAGGGTTTAGCCTCTCTGATCTCGTGGTAGATCAACTCTTGTATTACCCATATCATCAATATTAATCAAGCAGGACGTAGGGTTTTACCTCCATCGAGAGGGCCCGAACCTGGGTAAAACTTTGTGTCCCCCGCCTCCTGTTACCATCCGGCCTAGACGCACAGTCCGGGACCACCTACCCGAGATCCGCCGGTTTTGACACCGACATTGGTGCTTTCATTGAGAGTTCCTCTGTGCCGTCGCTGTCAGGCTCGATGGCTCCTACGATCATCAATGGCGATGCAGTCCAGGGTGAGACCTTCCTCCCCGGGCTGATCTTCGTCTTTGGCGGCTTCACACTACGGGCCGATTCACTTGGCCATCTAGAGCAGATCAAAAGCTACGCCCCTGGCCGTCAGGTCAGATTCGAAAGTTTAAACTATACTGCCGATATCCGCGGGGACTTGATCTTCGACGGATTCGAACCACTGCCGAGCGCATCGCTCTGTCACGACGAGCATGATCTAGCTCTGCCGCCGAACAGTGCCCTGGAGGCCGCACCCGCATCGGCTCCGACCCTTAGTTCGAAGCCGACCGCGCCGATCGAGGATGGGCGGTTGGACGCCACCTCGGGGGCTGCGATCCCAAAGGCAGTTGAGCCGAACACCAGCCCCGTACTCATCAAGACTCGTGACTCCATGGAGCCGTATTCTTCTCTGGACTCCGAACTCTCCGCGCCCCTGCCGAGCATATTCGGTTGGGCGCCGATCATGGATTTCACGGCCGCGGACGTCTTTCAGCACTCACCTTTCGGCGATATCCTGAAATCACTAAAGTCTCTCTCTTTGTCAGGAGAGCCCTGGCCGGACTACGGTCAACAAGGTTGGGGTACGGATGATGAAGAAATTCAAAACCCACCCACCACCCACATGGTAGCCACTATCAACAACTTAACCAACATGCTCGACTTCGACTCCGAAGACATCGACGGTATGGACACCGATGAAGGAGATGATGAAGAACCAGCGCCCACTAGGCCATGGAAAGCCACCTCGTCATATGACATATACATGGTGGACACCCCAAAAGAGGGAGAGGGCGATGGAACAGCGGAGGATGACCCCTCCAAGAAACAGCAAAAGCGCCGGCGTCAGCGGCGCCGCTCAAAATCCCGGCAACACAAAAACGGCGATTCTAGCACGGGAGATAATAATACCCCGGAAAGCGCCGAAGAACATCCCCCCGAGCAAGATTTAGCACAAGAGGATGGAGAAACCAGCCCTCATGGGGGAGCGGCCGACAGAGAGGTCGAGGACAATAATTTTATGCCTCCCTCCGAAGACGAGGCGAAGCCTCGACGACGACGAATTCGCCGTGCCAGAGGATCCCGTCGAACAAGAGCGTTTTCAATGCAGGCTTATGGTCACGGCAAGAAGCCTCAAGAAAAAACAGCAACAGCTTAAAGCTGATCAAGATCGGCTAGTCGATAGATGGACTGAAGTCCTTGCGGCCGAAGAACATAAACCCGAACGCCCCTCCAAGTGCTACCCGAAGCACAGGTTGCTACCCCGATTAGAGGAGGAAGCACTCAACGCGGCCGACAGGCAACCTCGTGGCCGCGACAGAGAGGCCTCATGGCCCTCCACCCAAGCCGCACCCCGTACCAAGGCACGGGAATATGCGCCGGACTTACGAAACATGTTGGAGGACAAGACAAGGCAAACAAGATCGATTTACGGATCGCGTAGGCACCCCACGGCTCGAGACGACAACCATCACGCCGGCCACAAATTCGGCAGGGCCGAACACAATAGACAAAGCTCATTGGAGCTACGTCATGATATCGCCCAATACAGAGGCGCCGCACACCCATTGTGCTTCACAGACGAAATAATGGATCATCAAATCCCCGAGGGTTTCAAACCCGTAAACGTCGAATCATATGATGACTCAACAGATCCCGCGGTATGGATCAAGGATTATCTCCTTCATATCCACATGGCCCGTGGTGATGATTTCCACGCCATCAAATACCTCCCACTCAAGCTTAAAGGACCAGCCCGGCAGTGGCTTAACAGCCTGCCAACAGGGTCAACGGCTGTTGGGAGGACCTGGAAGCCGCATTCCTCGACAATTTCCAGGGCACTTATGTGCGACCCCTAGACGCTGACGACCTAAGCCACGTGATTCAGCAGCCAGACGAATTGGCCAGGCAATTCTGGACACGGTTCCTAACAAAGAAAAATCAAATACTCGACTGTCCGGACGCAGAGGCCTTAGCAGCCTTCAAGCATAATATCCGTGACGAGTGGCTTGCCCGGCACCTAGGACAAGAGAAGCCGAAATCTATGGTAGCACTCATGGCACTCATGACCCGCTTTTGCGCGGGAGAAGACAGCTGGCTTGCTCGTAGCAACAATATGACCAAGAACCCTGGTCGTTCGGACACCAGGGACATTAGTGGCAGGTCACGTCGCAACCAACAGAAGCGTCGCATCAACGGCGACAATGCTAAGATACAACAGTTAATGCCGGATTCAGAGGCTCTAAATCCGGTCAGCGAAAAAATCATTCAAAAGGAATCCCAGGGGCCCGTCCAGCTTGGACCGAATACTCGACCGCTTGTGCCAAATACATGGCACCCTCGAAAAGCCGGCCAATCACACCAACAGGGACTGTTGGGTGTTCAAGCAGGCAGGCAGATTAAGCGCAGACAATGAAGACAAGGGGTTGCATAGCGATGACGACGAGGAGCCCCGGCCACCGAACAACAATGTACAGAAGGGTTTTCCCCCACAAGTGCGGACGATGAACATGATATACACCACCCACGTCCCCAAGAGGGAGTGGAAGAGCGCGTTAAGGGACGTATACGCGGTAGAGCCAGTCGCCCCAAAGTTCAACCCATGGTCCTCCTGCCCGATCACCTTTGATCGAAGAGACCATCCCACTAGCATCCGTCATGGCGGATTCGCCGCATTGGTTCTCGACCCAATTATTGACGGATTTCATCTCACTAGAGTCCTTATGGACGGCGGCAGTAGCCTGAACCTGCTTTACCAGGATACAGTGCGGAAAATGGGCATAGATCCCTCGAGGATTAAGCCCACCAAGACGACCTTTAAAGGCGTAATACCAGGTGTAGAGGCCAGCTGTACAGGCTCAGTCACACTTGAAGTGGTCTTCGGATCTCCGGATAATTTCTGAAGCGAGGAGTTAATCTTCGACATAGTCCCGTTCCGCAGTGGCTACCATGCACTGCTCGGGCGAACCACATTCGCCAAGTTCAATGCGGTCGTGCACTACGCATACCTTAATCTCAAGATGCCAGGCCCTCGAGGTGTAATTACGGTCAATGGAAACACCGAACGCTCCCTCCGAACGGAGGAGCACACGGCGGCCCTTGCAGCGGAAGTACAAAGCAGCCTCTCTAGGCAGTTCTCCAGTCCGGCCATTAAACATCCGGACACAGTCAAGCGCACCCGGAGTAACCTACAACAAGACCGCCTGGCACATTCCGAGCAGGCGTAGCAATGCGGCCCCAACCCCAACCCCCGCCAAAAGGCGACGCCAGTACTTCGCGTACATAACTACGCCCTAGAAATACCATGGGCATAGGGGGAGGGGCACCATCACGACATGCCCAAAACACAACTTAAACCGCACCAGGGGCTGCCGACCTTTTTTATACTTTTCTCTTACTTCCAGGACTCTACTCTTCGGAAGGCTTGTTCGGCAGTTCAATTGCCGCACAAACGATGCCAGGACCAGGGGAGCAGACAAGCCATGCCGCGTTACGGAAATCCTAGTTGGTCTCTATCACGAGCAGTATACCTGTTTCGCATACTATCCCGCAGCTTGCCCCTGAAGCATACATGTTAAATAGTCCAACTTTTCGTTTATCGCATCACTTGTGTCATTCTGCTTTGATCGCAGCTATTTAAATGAACAATGCGTAGCTTTTGTCTATTTTTTGCATTACCTTTTTTTAATATATATATATATGTTACTTAATGACATGTTGCACCCATACACTTTGGTACGGCCAAAATACGCCAGGGGCTTCAGTACCCCTCAACATGGTGTGAGAAGTCCGAACACTTTAACAAGTGCGGCACCCCGAACTTATAGCATTATATGCATCGGCTCCGAATCATGTCTTGGGTCAATAGTTGGGTTTGCCCGGCTCCTATGTTTTGGTGCCTTACGTTCCGCTATATTGGCTAAGGTAGCACTAGGAGAACCACTGCGATTGTGCCCCAGTTGAGCTGGGCCGAACACCTCAGTGGAGAAAGCTAAAACTGACTGTCATGATGAAGCGAGAGCTGGTCGCTGTTCGAGAGGTTTTTTCGAGTCCCTAAAGACTTATGCCGCTTCGGGCGAGGAGTCGGCTCTGTCCGGCCAAGGCGTGGATAGCGCCCCGAAATCGGTCTTCTGAATACTAGGGGCTTCGCCGAAATTTAAAATTATAGAATTCTATGGCTAAGTGAGAGTGTTCACACATTATAGTCTGATTGCCTCATTCGTTGGGCTGAGCGCCTCCCTCGAAGGACCCAAATATGGGAAAAAGAGCGCCCAGGTTTATCCCCGAACACCCCAGCACTAGCGGCATGGGGGCAGAAGCCGACGACTCGCCATCTCTCAGTATTGATAAACAGCCGCACAGAAGGTAATATTTTAAATTCAAGAAGCATTGTTTAGCGCATATGAACAAGTTTTCAGCGCACAGGATAACACGAGCGAGTTTTACTCAAAAAATACATCCTTGGTACATTCATACGCAACAAGACGAGCACCGTTCAGAACATCCTTATAATAATTCTCGGGCTTGCGATGCTCTTTCCCCGGAGGTGGCCCGTCCTTCACAAGCTTCTCCGCATCCAGTTTGCCCCAGTGCACCTTAGCATGGGCAAGGGCCCTACGGGCACCTTCGATGCAGACGGAGCGCTTGATGTCTTCAAGCCTCGGACAGGCCTCCACCAGCCGCCGCACCAGCCCGAAATAGCTCCCAGGCGGAGCCTCTCCAGGCCACAGCCGAACTAGGAGGCCTTTCATGGCCTATTCGTCCGCCTTGTGGAGCTCGACCAGTTGCTTCAGCTGGTCGCTCAGGGGCACGGGGTGTCCGGCCTCAGCGTACTGAGACCAGAACACCTTCTCCGTCGAGCTGCCCTCCTCGGCTCGATAGAATGCGGCGGCATCAGATACACTCCGGGGAAGATCTGCGAATGCTCCTGGAGAGCTCCGGATTCGGGTAAGTAACAGGTAACTCACGTTTATGTGTTTGCTTTGCATAAAGAATGCCTTACCCGCCGCAATCTTCTTCACCTCATCCAAATCCTGGAGGGTCTTCTGGGACTCGGCCTTGGCAGACTTGGTATTTTCTATAGCTGCCGCGAGCTCGGACGCTCGCGTCTTCGAGTCAAGCTCCAAACTCTCATGTTTCTTCATGAGAACCCGGAGCTCTTGCCGCACCTTGCCAACCTCAGCCTCATACCTCTCTTGCTTAGTGCGCTCCACGGCCGCACTCTTCTTGGCCTCGAGCAATGCTTGCTTAAGGGTCGCCACCTCAGATGTGGCCCCTGCAATAGCCATGTCAATCCTGTCATTTTTTGCAATTGCACCTTTTTTATATACATATTCAAATAGGGTATTTCTTACCTTCCTTCTCCTCGAGCTGCTTCTTGGCACGCCCGAGCTCTTGCTCGGACTTCTCGAGACTCTGCTTCAGCATGTCCACTTCCGTAGTCAGTGCGGCGGACGCTAGCAGAGAAGCCTGCATACACATATTGACTCCTTTTGTTAGACTCCTGCGAATTCTTTGATCCTCGATTCGGCTTTTCTTCCCGAACGCCCAACAGAGCATCAGGGGCTACTGTCTATGCGGTACCATCATTTGAACATTTTTTACTTACCTCAAAGCCTGTTAAAAGGCTTGGATAAGCTTCAGTCAGTCCGCTTTTGGCGGACTGAACCTTCTGGATCACCGCACTCATAATAGTGCAGTGCCCCTCGTCGATGGAGGCACCTTGGAGCACCTCCAACATATTGTCCGGCGCCTCCGGTTGGACGGAGGTCACCGGCACGGTAGGCTTGCTCCTCTTGGAAGGAGGTCGCCCGCCGGACTCTGGAACCCTTGAAGATTCCGGAGCTGTGTCCGGCCTTAAGCCGGATTTGGAGCCCTGGGGGGTTTCATCCCCTTTACTCCTGGAGTCCGGGAGGTCGCCTTGCGGCGCCTCCAGGACCACCTCCTCCCGGCTTGGAACCTGTTGGTACAACACTTCGGTGTCGTCCGTAGGGCGGGGGGATGAAGCCGTTGGAAGCGAGTTCACCTCCGACGGGTCCAGTGAGCCACTCGACGATGCGTCGAGCCGGTCTTTGGGTGGGCTGCATAAACATATTCGACATAAGGAAAAGCTGTGCGAAAAACGAATACTATGAATTACCCCGGTATCCAGACACTTACGATTTTGCCAGGGGCTTGGCCCTGGGCTGCCACTCCTCTTCGTAATCATCGGCGTCGGTGGAGCAGTCCGGAGGAAGGGTTTTCCCCTTCTTGGACCCTCCGACCTCCTCAGAGAGGGCGGCTTTCCTTTTCTTCTCTCCTCCCGTTGGAGGGGGAGAGGTCTCTTCTTCTTACTCCTCGTCTTCACGAGAGGAAGGCGCTTCGGGGCCGTAGGATGACGAATCCGACACCTCCTGGCGCCGGGCACTCTTTCGAGTCCCCGTGGCCCTTTTCGTGGCCTTCTTCTCCGGCACCACATAGGGCGCCGGAACCAGCAACTTTGCTAAGCGAGCGTCCGCTGGGCCTTCGGGCAGAGGAGCCGGACAGTTGATCTGTCCGGACGTCGCCACCCAATCCTATCAAAGATAAGGGAACTCAGATCCCGCATAGAGTCAAACTATGAAAAACTGATATGCTGTAAAAGGACAAAAACGGCTTACCGCATGAGCGTGATGCTGAGTACTGAATCCGCGATCCTCGGCAGCAGATGCGGGAGCCTCGGCGCCCTTCAAAAGCACCCTCCAGGCATCTTTGTATGTCGTGTCAAAGAGCCTGTTTAGAGTTTGATGCTGCGCCGGGTCGAACTCCCACAGGTTGAAGGCCCGTCGTTGACACGGGAGGATCAGGCGGATGAGCATAACTTGGACTACGTTGACAAGCTTGAGCTTCTTGTCCACCAGGGTTTGGATGCATGTTTGGAGTCCGGTCAGCTCTCCTTTTTTACCCCACGACAGGCCGGTCTCCTTCCAGGAGGTGAGCTGCGTATGGGGTCCGGACCGAAACTCGGGGGCTGCGACCCATTCGGGGTCGCACGGCTCGGTGATGTAAAACCACCCCGATTGCCACCCCTTCAGGGTCTCCACAAAGGAGCCCTCGAGCCACAGGACGTTGGCCATCTTGCCAACCATGGCACTGCCGCACTCCGCCTGGCTGCCGCGCACCACCTTCGGCTTGACGTTGAAGGTCTTTAGCCATAAGCCGAAATGAAGGCGGATGCGGAGGAAAGCCTCGCACACGACGATAAATGCCGAGATGTTGAGGACGAAGTTCGGGGCCAGATCATGGAAATCCAGGCCGTAGTAGAACATGAGCCCCCGGACAAATGGATCCAGAGGGAAGCCCAGTCCGTGGAGGAAATGGGGGAGAAATACCACCCTCTCATGGGGCCTAGGAGTGGGGATGAGCTGCCCCTTCTCGGGGAGTCGGTGCGCGATGTCGCTGGCCAGATATCCGGCCTTCCTCAGCTTTTTTATGTGTCCCTCCGTGACGGAGGAGACCATCCACTTGCCTCCCGCTCCGGACATGACTGAAGAAGGTCGAGGTGGTAGTGCGGACTTGGGCGCTGGAGCTCGAGTGTGCAAGAATGGATAGGCAAAGGAGGAAGAAGGCGTGGGTGAAAAGGTGGATCCTTATCCCCTTATATGGGTGGGCGCGACTACATGCCCCCACCAGCCTGGTAAAACTTGCTTATCTCCAAGCGCCGTAATCAAAAGCGTGGTTGGGTTACCCACGCCCGTATTGATGAGAATCCCGAAATAAAGGGACACGATCTCTGCTTTGACAAGACGTGCCAAGGAAACCGCCTCGCATAACTCGCTGAGGCGGGATAATGAAATGATTTGGATAAAGGCTTGGCCATGGCGTGTCGCACCATGGAATACGTCAGCAGATTAGATTTGGTTAATATTATTATTCTCTCTATGGCAATATGTGGAAACTTATTTTGCAAAGAAGGACACTATCTTTGTGTTCAAAATCTTCTATGAAGTGCTTGGAGGAGTCTTCAATCTTGTTCTCTCTATGGCAACATGATATATGTCCAGGAGTCTTCAATCTTGTTCTTTCCAACATGCTGAGCTTGCCAAAGGATAAAATGAAAAAGAAAAGGTGAAGATCACCATGACTCTTGCATAAGGTAGAAGATAATAATAAAGGATAGGCCTTTCGCAGAGGGAAGCAGAGGTTGCCATGCGCTTTTATGGTTGGATGCACAAAACCTCAATGCGAAAGGACGTCACTTTATATTGCCCCTTGTGATATGAACCTTTATTATGCAGTCCGTCGCTTTTATTACTTCCACATCACAAGATCGTATAAAGCTTCTTTCTCCCACACCAATCAATCATACATATTTAGAGCAATTTTTATTGCTTTGCACCGATGACAACTTACTTGAAGGATCTTACTCAATCCATAGGTAGATATGGTGGACTCTCATGGAAAAACTGGTTTAAGGGTATTTGGAAGCACAAGTAGTATTTCTATTTGGTGGTGAGAATTTGGCTAGCATGAGGGGGAAAGGCAAGCTCAACAAGTTAGAGGATCCATGACAACATACTTTATCTCAGATATAAGGAAGACATAACTCATTATGTTGTCTTCCTTGTCCAACATCAACTCTTTAGCATGTCATATTTTAATGAGTGCTCCCAATTATAAAAGATGTCAATGATAATATATCTATATGCGAAAACCTCTCTTTCCTTATTACTTCCTATTAATTGCAACAATGACCAAAGCTATGTCTGCCAACTCCCAACAACTTTTAATCATCATACTCTTTCTATGTGAAGTCATTACTCTCAATAAGATCAATATGAACTTTTGTTTCTTTTTATTCTTTTCTTCTTTCTTTTATTCACCCAAGATCATGGCAAAATAATCAAGCCCTTGACTCAACACTAATCTTTATTATATATAGCTCACGGACTTGATTACAAAGAAAGATCATAAAGCAAAACTCAAAACTAGATCATGCCATAAACTTTATTCTACTAGATCAAGATACTACTAATAGGATCGAACTAAGAAAAATGATAAAGATAGGAGTTGTGATTGTGATATGATACCGGGGCACCTCCCCCAAGCTTGGCGGTTGCCAAGGGGAGTGCCCATACCCATGTGATTATATCTCCTTTGTCGGTGAAGAAGGTGGAGGTGTTGTAGATGATGCGGGCCTTGCATCCATCTTCCAAGGCATAGGTTCTCCATCATAGAAAGATGATCGAGTCTCCGGGATCCTCAAATCTGCAGCCAAACTCATCCTTTTGAATCTATATTCATACTCACAGTTTTGGTTTTGCAGGTCATAGATTTGGGCTTGGAGGTGCTCAATCTTCTCATGAAGCTTGAAGATAGTCTCCCCGATGTTGTCAGCATCCAACTTGTGGTTGCTAGTGAATTCCGCGATCATCATGTGGTTAGAGTTGAGTCCATGTTCCACCATCCCTTGGCACTTGAAAACTTGTTGCTCCACTGCTTTGAGCCTCGTCTCCATGCTTCCAGTCCCCTTTGGTCCCTCTTCATCGCGGATGTGCAACAAACCATCACGCAACTCAATGGTTTGAGGGTGTCGCAGCACCTCCGCGAGGTAAGGGTTGATGACCTTCTCGAAGAACTTGTCCTTGGAGGCGCTTGGGGCCGTCATGATAACCTAGATCTGTCAGAAAAACAACTCGAAACAAGAACAGAGGAGGTTTGCGTGATACGGGAGTCAAAACCTTCGGGAGGTTATATAATGAATTTTTACCGACCAAAATACGTAACGTGCAAGAAAACGGAGTCGAGAAGGCACACGAGGTGCTCATGAGGTAGGGGGGCGTGCCCACCACCCTCGTGGGGCCCTCGTGTCCTTCCCGGACTGCTACTTATTTTTCTATTTTTCTAAATATTCCAAAACAGAGAAATATTGCTTTAAAAATTGTTTTGGAGTCGGTTTACTTACCGTACCACATACCTATTCCTTTTCGAAGTCTGAAACGTTCCAGAAAGTGTCCCTTATGTATTCCTCCGGGGTTACGGTTTCAATAATATTGGTTTCAACATTTATGGGATTACCTGAGATATAATGTTTGATTCTTTGACCGTTTACCACCTTCGGATTTGTGCCTTCAAAGTTGTTGATCTTTATGGCACCGGAACGATAGACCTCTTCGATAACATAGGGGCCTTCCCATTTAGAGAGAAGTTTTCCTGCAAAAAATCTTAAATGAGAATTGTATAGCAATACATAATCACCTACATTAAACTCACGCTTTTGTATCCTTTTGTCATGCCATCTTTTAACTTTTTCTTTAAACAACTTGGCATTTTCATAAGCTTGGGTTCTCCATTCATCAAGTGAGCTAATATCAAATAACCTCTTCTCACCGGCAAGTTTGAAATCATAGTTGAGCTCTTTAATAGCCCAATACGCCTTATGTTCTAGTTAGAGAGGTAAGTGACATGCTTTTCCATAAACCATTTTATACGGAGGCATACCCATAGGATTTTTGTATGCAGTTCTATAAGCCCACAATGCATCATCAAGTTTCTTGGACCAATTCTTTCTAGACCTATTAACAGTCTTTTGCAAAATTAATTTGAGCTCTCTATTGCTCAACTCTACTTGACCACTAGACCGAGGGTGATAAGGAGATGCAATTCTATGATTAACATCATACTTAGCAAGCATTTTACGGAACGCACCATGAATAAAGTGTGATCCACCATCAGTCATTAAATATCTAGGGACTCCAAACCTCGAGAAAATAACTTCCTTAAGCATTTTAATAGAAGTGTTATGATTAGCACTACTAGTTGGAATAGCTTCTACCCACTTAGTAACGTAATCAACAACAACTAAAATATGTGTGTATCCATTAGAGGCAGGAAAAGGTCCCATATAATCAAAGCCCCAAACATCAAACGGTTCAATAACAAGAGAATAATTCATAGGCAGTTCTTGACGTCTACTAATATTACCAATTCTTTGACATTCATCACAAGACAAGACAAACTTACGGGCATCCTTGAAGAGAGTAGGCCAATAAAAACCAGATTGCAATACCTTATGTGCAGTTCTATCTCCAGCGTGGTGTCCTCCATAAGCCTCGGAATGACACTTGCGTAGGATCTGTTCCTGTTCATGCTCAGGTACACAACGTCTAATAACACCATCTACTCCTTCTTTATAAAGATGTGGGTCATCCCAAAAGTAATGTCTTAAATCATAGAAAAACTTTTTCTTTTGCTGGTATGTGAAGCTAGGTGGTACAAACTTAGCAACAATATAATTAGCATAATCAGCATACCATGGAGTACTACGAGAAGTACTTATAACATTTAATTGTTCATCAGGAAAGCTATCATTAATAGGTAGTGGGTCATCAAGAACATTCTCTAACCTTGACAAGTTGTCTGCAACGGGGTTCTCAGCTCCCTTTCTATCAACGATATGCAAATCAAATTCTTGTAGCAAGAGAACCCATATAATAAGTCTAGGTTTAGCATCTTTCTTTTTCATAAGGTATTTAATAGCAGCATGATCAGTGTGAATAGTTACTTTAGAATCAACAATATAAGGTCTGAACTTATCACAAGCAAATACAGCTGCTAAAAGCTCTTTTTCAGTAGTAGCATAATTTCTTTGAGCATTGTCTAGAGTCTTACTAGCATAATAAATAACATTTAATTTCTTATCAACTCTTTTCCCTAGAACAACACCTACAGCATAATCACTAGCATCACACATAATTTCAAAGGGTAAATTCCAATCAGGTGGTTGAACAACAGGTGCAGAGACTAATGCTTTCTTAAGTATTTCAAATGCTTCTACACAATCATCATCAAAGACAAATGGTATATCTTTTTGCAATAAATTAGTCAGAGGCCGATAAATTTTTGAGAAGTCCTTAATGAACCTCCTGTAAAATCCAGCGTGGCCAAGGAAACTTCTTATACATTTGATGTCCTTGGGACATGGCATCTTTTCAATAGCATCGACCTTGGCTTTATCAACTTCAATACCTCTTTCAGAAACTTTATGCCCCAAGACAATACCTTCATTAACCATAAAGTGGCACTTTTCCCAATTCAAGACAAGATTAGTTTCTTCACATCTCTGCAAAACTCGATCAAGATTGCTCAAGCAATCATCAAAAGAGGAACCATAGACGGAAACATCATCCATGAAAACCTCACAAATCTTTTCACAAAAGTCAGAGAATATAGCCATCATGCATCTTTGAAAGGTAGCAGGTGCATTACATAGTCCAAAAGGCATACGTCTATAAGCAAAAGTACCAAAAGGGCATGTAAAAGTAGTCTTCGATTGATCTCTAGCCGACACAGGTATTTGAGAGAAACCAGAATAACTATCTAGAAAGAAGTAATGTGTATGTTTGCATAATCTTTCTAGCATTTGATCAATAAAAGGTAAGGGCTAATATCTTTCTTAGTAGCCTTATTTAATTTACGGAAATCAGTTACCATCCTATAACCTGTAATAATTCTTTGTGGAATCAATTCATCTTTATCATTAGGAACAACAGTAATACCTCCCTTCTTAGGGACACAATGGACAGGACTTACCCACTGACTATCAGCAATGGGATAAATTATACCTGCCTCCAGAAGCTTGAGTATTTCTTTTCTTACCACTTCTTTCATTTTAGGATTCAGACGTCGTTGAGGATCACGAACTGGTTTGGCATCTGCTTCCAAATTTATTTTATGTTGACATAGAGTGGGACTAATGCCCTTAAGATCATCAAGAGTATATCCAATAGCAGCACGATGCTTCTTCAGAGTTTTCAATAATCTTTCTTCTTCATGCTCTGAAAGGTTAGCACTAATAATGACAGGATATATCTTCTTTTCATCAAGATAAGCATATTTAAGATTATCAGGCAAAGGTTTAAGCTCAAACACGGGATCACCCTTGGGTGGAGGAGATCCCCTAAAATTTCAACAGGCAAATTGTGTTGCAGAATAGGTTCCTGTTTAAAGAATACTTCATCTATTTCCCTTCTTTCATTCATGAACATATCATTTTCATGGTCTAGCAAATAGTATTCTAAAGGATCACTAGGAGGTACGGCAATAGAAGCAAGACCAATAATTTCATCCTTACTAGGTAATTCTTCCTCACGATGTTGTTTACTAAATTTAGAAAAATTAAACTCATGAACCATATCATCCAAGCCGATAGTAACAACATTATTTTTGCAATCTATCCTAGCATTAACAGTGTTCAAGAAGGGTCTACCAAATATAATGGGACAAAAGCTATCTTGCGGAGAAGTAAGAACAAGAAAATCAGCAGGATATTTAGTTTTCCCACACAAGACTTCAACATCTCTAGCAATTCCAATTGGTGAAATAGTATCTCTATTGGCAAGTTTAATTGTGACATCAATACCTTCTAACTCAGCAGGTGCAATTTCATTCTTAATTTCTTCGTATAAAGTATGCGGTATAACACTAGCACTCGCACCCATATCACATAAGCCATGATAACAATGATCTCCTATTTTAACAGAAATAATAGGCACGCCTACCACAGGTCTATGTTTATCTTTAGCACAAGGTTTAGCAATTCTAGCAGTTTCACCTTCGAACTGAATAACATGCCCATCAATATTATCAGACAAGAGATCTTTAACAATAGCAATATTAGATTCTACTTTAACTTGCTCAGGAGGTGTATAAGTTCTAATATTGCTTTACGAACAACAGTTGAAGCTTTAGCATGATCCTTTATTCTAACAGGGAAAGGTGGTTTCTCAACATAAGAAGTAGGAACAATAGGATCATTATAAGTGAAAGTATTTTCTTCAACTTTAATAGGTGCATCTACTTTTACTTCTATGGGAGGATGATATTTAAACCACTTAGCAAAAGATTCACAAAAATAAGCCACTATCTCAGAGTCAAGTCCATATTTAGTGCTAAACTTACGGAAAATATTGGTGTCCATAAAAGATTTAACACAATCAAACTTAGGTGTCATACCTGACTCCTTACCTTCGTCAAGGTCCCAATCTTCAGAGTTGCGTTTAATTCTATGCAATAAATTCCATCTGAATTCAATAGTCTTCATCATAAAAGAGCCGGCACAAGAAGTATCGAGCATGGTGCGATTGTTTTCAGAAAGCCGAGCATAAAAACTTTGCATAATTATTTATCTAGAGAGCTCATGATTGGGGCATGAATATAACATTGATTTAAGCCTCCCCCAAGCTTGAGCGATGCTTTCTCCTTCGCGAGGCCAGAAACTATATATATAATTGCAATCACGATGAACAAGATGCATAGGGTAATACTTTTGATGAAATTCCAATTTCAATCTTCTATAGTTCCATGATTTCATATCATCACATAGCCTATACCATATCAATGCGTCTCCCTTCAAAGATAAAGGGAAGACCTTCTTCTTAGCAACATCATCGGGTATACCTGCAGGCTTAAATAATCCACAAACTTCATCCACATATATTAAGTGCTCATCAGGATGCTTTGTTCCATCTCCTTTAAAAGGGTTAGCTAGCAGTTTTGCCATCATACCTGAAGGAAATTCAAAAGGAGTTTCATTTTCAATAGGTTCAGTAGGTTGAGGAGCAACTCTTTGCTCTACTGGACGGGGTGAAGATACCCCGAACAAGCCCCTGAGAGAATTACTTTCCATAGTAGCAAGTGACAGTAAATTTCAGCACACTATATAAAATTTTCCTTACCAAATTCCACCTACCAAAGGCGCTACACTCCCCGGCAACGGCGCCAGACAAGAGTCTTGATGACCCACAAGTATAGGGGATCTATCATAGTCCTTTCGATAAGTAAGAGTGTCGAACCCAACGAGGAGCAGAAGGAAATGATAAGCGGTTTTCAGCAAGGTATTCTCTGCAAGTACTGAAATAAGTGGTAACAGATAGTTTTGTGATAAGATAAATTGTAACGAGCAACAAGTTACAAAAGTAAATAAAGTGCAGCAAGGTGGCCCAATCCCTTTTGTAGAAAAGGACAAGTCGAAACAAACTCTTATAATAGGAAAAGCGCTCCCGAGGACACATGGGAATATCGTCAAGCTAGTTTTCATCACGTTCATATGATTCGCGTTCGATACTTTGATAATTTGATATGTGGGTGGACCAGTGCTTGGGTGATGTTCTTACTTGAACAAGCATCCCAATTATGATTAACCTCTATTGCAAGCATCCGCAACTACAACAAAAGTATTAAGGTAAACCTAACCATAGCATGAAACATATGGATCCAAATCAGCCCCTTACGAAGTAACGCATAAACTAGGGTTTAAGCTTCTGTCACTCTAGCAACCCATAATCTATTTATTACTTCCCAATGCCTTCCTCTAGGCCCAAATAATGGTGAAGTGTTATGTAGTCGACGTTCACATAACACCACTAGAGGCTAGACAACATACATCTTATCAAAATGTCAAAGGAATACCAAATTCACATGACTACTAATAGCAAGACTTCTCCCTTGTCCTCGGGAACAAACGTAATTACTCACAAAGCATATTCATGTTCATAATCAAAGGGGTAATAATATGCATATAGGATCCGAACATATGATCTTCCACCAAATAAACCAACTAGTATCAACTACAAGGAGTAATCAACACTACTAGCACCAATCCCGGACTTTGAGACAAGAATTGGATACAAGAGATGAACTAGGGTTTGGAGATGAGATGGTGCTAGTGAAGATGTTGATGGAGATTGCCCTCTCTCGATGAGAGGAGCGTTGATGATGACGATGGTGATGATTTCCCCCTCCCGGAGGAAAGTATCCCCGACAGAACAGCTCTGTCAGAGCTCTAGATTGGTTCCGCCAAGGTTCCGCCTCGTGGCGGCGGAGTCTCGTCCCGAAAGGTTCCTTCTGATTTTTTTATCATCGAAAGACTTCATATAGTAGAAGATGGACGTCGGAGAGCCACCAGGGGGCCCACGAGGTAGGGGGCGCGCCCTAGGGGGGCGCCCCCCACCCTCGTGAGCAGGGTGTGGGCCCCCTGGCCTTCATCTTTGGCGAGGATTTTTCTTTATTTATTTTAAGATGTTCCATGGAGTTTTAGGACTTTTGGTGTTGCGAAGAATAGGTCTCTAATATTTGCTCCTTTTCCAGCCCAGAATTCCAGCTGCCGGCATTCTCCCTCCTTATGTAAACCTTGTAAAATAAGAGAGAATAGCCATAAGTATTGTGACATAAAGTGAAATAACAGTCCATAATGCAATTAATATTGATATAAAAGCATGATGCAAAATGGACGTATCAGCATCCTGCCCAGGTGACTCTGCAGGATTTCATGCGCCTCAACCCAACTGTGTACCGCAGCTCAACTCAGCCTCTGGATGCTGATGACTCGCTCTGTGACATCACCTATGAGATGGAGTTTGCTGATGTAGCCCCTGCCAGCTATGTCACCTTTGCTTCCTTCTTCCTGATAGGACCCGCTGCTCAATGGTGGGACAACCACAGGCGTACTCTGTCAGTTGGAACAATCATCACCTGGCCAGACTTCCAAGCTGCTTTCCGTGCCCGCTTCATTCCTCAGGGAGTCATGGACCAGAAGAAGTGCAAGTTCCGCAGCCTCACCCAGGGCAACAAAATTGTGGAAGCTTATCAGCGGGAGTTTCTGGACTTGTCCCGCTATGCTGAAGAAGACATTGCAACTGATGCACGCAGACATGAGAAGTTTCGTGATGGCCTTCAAGCTGACATCAAGCTTGCACTTCTAGTGCATGACTTTGCTGATTTCGCCACCTTGGTGAACAAGGCCATCAATATAGAAACTGGTCTGCAAGAACACCAGAGCTTTCATAGGCGCAACCATGACACGGGCTCATCTTCAGGTCCGTCCTCGCAGAAGCGTAGGATATGGATTCCCAACAGCATGTACCAGCCAGCTGCACCTGCTCCAAGGCAGTTCTATGCTGCACCACGTCTACCTCCCCCACCAACCAGGCAGTCAAGACTTCCAGCTCCACCACCCCGAGCTCATGTTCCCACTCCCAATAATGGTCTGTGCTTCAGGTGTGGTCAACCAGGACACCGTGCTAGGGATTGCAACCAAAACCAGAATCAACTGGCCCTCCCTGCAGCTGGCCGTGGAAGCAACCAGCCTCGCAACAACAATGCCAGGTCTTATGGTCATGTTCATGCCAACCACGTTGATCTGACTGAAGTTCTAGACCAGCCTGCTACTGTGATGGGTACACTCCTCGTAAATTCTGTACCAACATCCGTTTTATTTGATATAGGAGCATCACATTCGTTCATATCAGCTGAGTTTGCATTCATGCATGGCATTAAATATGAAGAGATGAACACTGAGGTAGTGGTACACACTCCCGCGGGCCAATGTCAAACCTCTATGGTTAGTCACAACGTTCCCGTTGAAATTCAAGGACTGGAATTCCTTGTCTCTCCCATCGTACTGAAGTCATGTAGCATTGACCTCATTCTAGGAATGGATTGGTTGAAAGTGCATACTGCTTCTATAGTTTGCGCCACTAAGACCACCCATCTGCTACACCCTTCTGTTGAAATAATTGCTTACCAAGCTCATCTAGTTCAGAACGTCGAGGCACGACTTTATGCCTTGAATGCATTGAATGTTGCACCACTCAAGGGCATTGAAAACATTTCCATCGTTCGTGAATTCCAAGACGTCTTTCTAGAAGAACTTCCAGGGATCCCCCCTGCTAGAGCTGTTGAATTCATCATCGACTTGAAACCAGGCACCACCCCTATAGCCAAAGGACCCTACAAGATGCCGCCACATGAACTCATTGAGCTTAAGGAGGAAAGCGACAAATCTCTTAGCAAATGTTTCATTCGCCCTAGTTGCTCCCCTTGGGGAGCACCTTCTCTCTTTGTTAAGAAGAAGGATGGGACAAACCGATTGGTCCAAGATTATCGACCTATTAACCAAGCCACTATTCAAAACAAATATCCCTTCCTCGGATCAATGATCTTTATGATCAACTGGTTGGTTCATCAGTGTTCTCCAAACTCGACTTGAGGTTGGGTTACCACCAGATCCGTGTTTGTGAAGAGGATATCCCAAAGACCGCCGACTCGGTATGGATCATACGAGTACACCGTCATGTCATTCGGCTTAACGAATGCTCCCGCCACCTTCTTTCATCTGATGAACTATATATTCATGGATTACCTCAACAAGTTCGTCATGGTTCATCTGGACGATATCCTTGTATTTTCCAAGAACAAGGAGGAACATGTTGAACATCTTCGTCTTGTGCTGGAAAAGTTATGGGAGCATCAATTGTATGCTAAGTATTCCATGTGTGAATTCTGGCTCCCCGAAGTAACCTATATTGGGCATGTCATCTCCAAGGGTTGTATTGCCGTCAACCCTGAACGAGTTCAGGCTATTCTCGATTGGACTCCTCCGAAGAATGTCAAGCAAGTCCGGAGTTTTCTCGGTCTCACCAGCTATTGCCGTCGATTCGTCGAGAACTTCTCCAAGATCGCTAGGCCTCAGACTAACCTGTTGCATAAGGGCGTCAAGTTCCAATGGACAGATAAATATCAGGAAGGTTTCCAGGCACTAAAAGACAAGTTGACTTCTGCCCCAGTGCTTGCTCCACCCGATACTGATGTCTACTACACAACCTTCTTCTTGTAGACGTTGTTGGGCCTCCAAGTGCAGAGGTTTGTAGGATAGTAGCAAATTTCCCTCAAGTGGATGACCTAAGGTTTATCAATCCGTAGGAGGCGTAGGATGAAGATGGTCTCTCTCAAGCAACCCTGCAACCAAATAACAAAGAGTCTCTTGTGTCCCCAACACACCCAATACAATGGTAAATTGTATAGGTGCACTAGTTCGGCGAAGAGATGTTGATACAAGTGGTATATGGATGGTAGACAAAGGTATTTGTAATCTGAAATTATAAAAACAGCAAGGTAACTAATGATAAAAGTGAGCATAAACGGTATTGCAATGTGTTGAAACAAGGCCTAGGGTTCATACTTTCACTAGTGCAAGTCCTCTCAACAATAATAACATAATTGGATCACATAAATACCCCTCAACATGCAACAAAGAGTCACTCCAAAGTCACTAATAGCGGAGAACGAACGAAGAGATTATGGTAGGGTACGAAACCACCTCAAAGTTATTCTTTCCAATCAATCCGTTGGGCTATTCCTATAAGTGTCACAAACAGCCCTAGAGTTCGTACTAGAATAACACCTTAAGACACAAATCAACCAAAACCCTAATGTCACCTAGATACTCCAATGTCACCTCAAGTATCCGTGGGTATGATTACGATATGCATCACACAATCTCAGATTCATCTATTCAACCAACACATAGAACGTCAAAGAGTGCCCCAAAGTTTCTACTGGAGAATCACGGCGAAAACGTGTGCCAACCCCTATGCATAGGTTCATGGGCGGAACCCGCAAGTTGATCACCATAACATACATCAAATGAATCACGTGATATCCCATTGTCACCACAGATACACACGACAAGACATACATCAAGTGTTCTCAAATCTTTAAAGACTCGATCCGATAAGATAACTTCAAAGGGGAAACTCAATCCATTACAAGAGAGTAGAGGGGGGAAGAAACATCATAGGATCCAAATATAATAGCAAAGCTCGTGATACATCAAGATCGTATCACCTCAAGAACACGAGAGAGAGATCAAACACATAGCTACTGGTACATACCCTCAGCCCTGAGGGAGAACTACTCCCTCCTCGTCATGGAGAGCACCGGGATGATGAAGATAGCCACCGGAGCGGGATTCGCCCCTCCGGCAGGGTGCCGGAACGGGTCTAGATTGGCTTTCCATGGCTACGGAGGCTTCTGGCGGCAGAACTCCCAATCTATTGTACTCCTGGATGTTTTTAGGGTATATGGAGATATATAGGCGGAAGGAGTATGTCAGGGGAGCCACGAGGGGCCCACGAGGGTGGAGGGCGCGCCCAGGGGTGGGCGCGCCCTCCTGCCTTGTGGCTTCCTCGTTGACCCCCTTACGTGCACTCCAAGTCTTCTGGGTTTCTTCTGGTCCAAAAATAAGTTCCGTGAAGTTTCAGGTCAATTGGACTCCGTTTGATTTTCCTTTTCTTCAAAACCCTAAAATAGGCAAAAAAAAACAGAAACTGGCACTGGGCTCTGGGTTAATAGGTTAGTCCCAAAAATCATATAAAATAGCATATAAATGCATATAAAACATCCAAGGTTGATAATATAATAGCATGGAACAATCAAAAATTATACATACATTGGAGACGTATCAGCATCCCCAAGCTTAATTCCTGCTCGTCCGAGTAGGTAAATGATAAAAACAGATTTTTTTATGTGGAATGGTACCTAACATATTTATCCATGCAGTTCTCTTTATTGTGGCAAGAATATTCAAATCCATAAGATTTAAGACAAAAGTTTAATATTGACATAAAAATAATAATACTTCAAGCATACTAACTAAGCAATCATGTCTTCTCAAAATAACATGGCCAAAGAAAGCTATCCCTACAAAATCATATAGTCTGGCTATGCTCCATCTTCACCACACAAAGTATTTAAATCATGCACAACCCCGATGACAAGCCAAGCAATTGTTTCATACTTTTGATGTTCTCAAACTTTTTCAATATTCACGCAATACATGAGCGTGAGCCATGGACATAGCACTATAGGTGGAATAGAATGGTGGTTGTGGAGAAGACAAAAAGGAGAAGATAGTCTCACATCGACTAGGCGTACCAACTGCCTATGGAGATGCCCATCAATAGATATCAATGCGAGTGAGTAGGGATTGCCATGCAACAGATGCACTAGAGATATAAATGTATGAAAGCTCAACAGAAGAAACTAAGTGGGTGTGCATCCAACTTGCTTGCTCACGAAGACCTAGGGCATTTTGAGGAAGCCCATCATTGGAATATACAAGCCAAGTTCTATAATGAAAGATTCCCACTAGTATATGAAAGTGACAACATAGGAGACTCTCTATCATGAAGATCATGATGCTACTTTGAAGCACAAGTGTGGCAAAAGGATAGTAGCATTGCCCCTTCTCTCTTTTTCTCTCATTTTTTATTTGGGCCTTTTCTCTTTTTTATGGCCTCTTTTCTCTTTTTTTATTTGGGCTTCTTTGGCCTCTTTTATTTATTTATTTTTGTTCGGAGTCTCATCCCGACTTATGGGGGAATCATACTCTCCATCATCCTTTCCTCACTGGGACAATGCTCTAATAATGATGATCATCACACTTTTATTTTCTTACAACTCAAGAATTACAACTCGATACTTAGAACAAGATATGACTCTATATGAATGCCTCCGGCGGTGTACCGGGATGTGCAATGATGCATGAGTGACATGTATGAAGAATTATGAATGGTGGCTTTGCCACAAATACGATGTCAACTACATGATCACGCAAAGCAATATGATAATGGAGTGTGTCATAATAAAGGAACGGTGGAAGGTTGCATGGCAATATATCTCGGAATGGCTATGTAAATTCCATAATAGGTAGGTATGGTGGCTGTTTTGAGGAAGGTATATGGTGGGTTGAAGGTACCGGCGAAAGTTGCGCGGTACTAGAGAGGCTAGCAATGGTGGAAGGGTGAGAGTGCGTATAATCCATGGACTCAACATTAGTCATAAAGAACTCACATACTTATTGCAAAAATCTATTAGTTATCGAAACAAAGTACTACACGCATGCTCCTAGGGGGATAGATTGGTAGGAAAAGACCATCGCTCGTCCCCGGCCACCACTCGTAAGGAAGACAATCAATAAATAAATCATGCTCCGACTTTATCACATAATGGTTCACCATACATGCATGCTACGGGAATCACAAACTTCAACACAAGTATTTCTCAAATTCACAACTACTCAACTAGCATGACTCTAATATCACCATCTCCATATCTCAAAACAATTATCAAGTATCAAACTTCTCATAGTATTCAATGCACTTTATATGAAAGTTTTTATTATATCCCTCTTGGATGCCCATCATATTAGGACTAAATTAATAACCAAAGAAAATAACCATGTTGTTTAGGACTCTCAAAATAATATAAGTGACACATGAGAGTTCATCTATTTCTATAAAATAAAACTACCACCATGCTCTAAAAGATATAAGTGAAGTACTAGAGCAAACAACAAACTACTCCGAAAGATATAAGTGAAGATCAATGAGTAGTTGAATAATTATGCAACTATGTGAAGACTCTCTAACATTTAAGAATTTCAGATCTTGGTATTTTATTCAAACAGCAAGCAAAACTAAATAAAATAAAATGACGCTCCAAGCAAAACACATATCATGTGGCGAATACAAATATAGCTCCAAGTAAAGTTACCGATGAACGAAGACGAAAGAGGGGATGCCTTCCGGGGCATCCCCAAGCTTAGGCTCTTGCCACTCCTTATTCCATAATCCATCGAATCTTTACCCAAAACTTGAAAACTTCACAACACAAAACTTCAGAGAAAACTCGTAAGCTCCATTAGCGAAAGAAAACAAAACACCACTTCAAGGTACTGTAATGAACTCATTATTTATTTAGAATGGTGTAATATCTACTGTATTCCAAGCTCTCTATGGTTCATACCCTCCGATACTACTCATAGATTCATCAAAATAAGCAAACAACACATAGAAAACAGAATCTGTCAAAAACAGAACAGTCTGTAGTAATCTGGATCAAACGTATACTTCTGGAACTCATAAAAATCTCAAATAAATTTCTGGACGTGAGGAATGTATCTATTAATCATCTTCAAAAATAATTAACTAAATAGCACTCTCCAAATAAAAATGGCAGCAATTCTCGTGAGCGCTAAAGTTTCTGTTTTTTACAGCATGATCGCAAAGACTTCCCCAAGTCTTCCCAAAGGTTCTACTTGGCACAAACACTAAATAAAAGCATAAAACCACATCTAAACAGATTCTAGATGAATTATTTATTACTAAACAGGAACAAAAAAACAAGGGATAAAAATAAAGTTGGGTTTCCTCCCAACAAGCGATATCGCTTAACGCCCCTAGCTAGGCATGATGATTTCAATGATGCTCACATAAAAGATAAGAATTGAAACATAAAGAGAGCATCATGAAGAATATAACTAGCACATTTAAGTCAAATCCACATCCTATGCATAGGGATTTTGTGAGCAAACAACTTGTGGGAACAATAATCAACTAGCATAGGAAGGTAAAGCAAGCAAAACTTCAAAACTTTAAGCACATAGAGAGGAAACTTGATATTATTGCAATTCCTACAAGCATATTTTCCTCCCTCATAATAATTTTCAGTAGCATCATGAATGAATTCAATAATATAACTACCACATAAAGCATTCTTTTCATGATCTACAAGCATAGAATTTTTATTACTCTCCACATAAGAAAAATTCTTCTCATGAATAATAGTGGGAGCAAACTCAACAAAATAACTATCATGTGATTGAAAATTAAGATCAAGATGAAAAGTTTCATGGTTATCATTATTCTTTAAAGCATACGTGTCATCACAATAATCACCATAGATAGGAGGCATGTTTTCATCATAGAAAATTTGCTCATCAAAGCTTGGGGGACAAAAAAATATCATCTTCATCAAACATAGCTTCCCCAAACTTGTGCCTTTGCATATCATTAGCATCATAGATATTCAAGGAATTCATACTAACAACATTGCAATCATTCTCATCATTCAAATATTTAGTGCCAAACATTCTAATGCATTCTTCTTCTAGCACTTGAGCACAATTATCGGAATCCTTATTTTCATGATAGGTATTAAAAATATGAAGCATATGAGGTACCCTTAATTCCATTTTTTGGTAGTTTTCTTTTATAAACTAAACTAGTGCTAAAATAAGAAACAAAAAGATTTGATTGCAAGATCTAAAGATATACCTTCAAGCGCTAACCTCCCCAGCAACGGCGCCAGAAAAGAGCTTGATGTCTACTACACAACCTTCTTCTTGTAGACGTTGTTGGTGTTGGGGAACGTAGTAATTTCAAAAAAATTCCTATGCACACGCAAGATCATGGTGATGCATAGCAACGAGAGGGGAGAGTGTTGTCTACGTACCCTCATAGACCGTTCGCGGAAGCGTTATATCAACGCGGTTGATGTAGTCGTACGTCTTCACGTCCGACCGATCCAAATACCGAAAGCACGACACCTCCGAGTTTTGCACACGTTCGGCTCGGTGACGTCCTCGCCTTCTCGATCCAGCAAGAGGGGCGAAGTAGTAGATGAGTTCCAGCAGCACGACGGCATGGTGACGATGTTGGTGAATAACAATCTCCGCAGGGCTTCGCCTAAGCACTACGAAAACTATGACGGAGGATAAACTGGAGGGGACGGGGTTGCCGGCACACGGCTTGGTGTTTCTTGATGTGTCTTTGGTGCTAGCCCTACCCCTCTATTTATATGTTGAGCCCTGGGGTCGAAACTTGGAGTAAAAGCCTCCTCAAAGTCGGTTTCACCCGAAAGGCAAGAGTCCTTCTCGGACTCCAGGGCTAGACGCCAGGGTTCCCGGCGTCTACCCACTAGACGCCAGGGTTCCTGGCGTCTAGCCTCTGGTCTCCGCAAAACTTCCTTTTGCACTTTCCAAAAGCCTCCTGGGCTTTCCCCTTTGGCCCAGATAAAGTGTTCTCGTGCCCAAACATTTTGGGAAACATCCGGAACCCCTTCCGATGAATTCCGGAACCCTTCCGGAGATCAAACACTACTATCCACATATCAATCTTTACTTCTGATCCATTCCGGAGTTCCTCGTCATGTCCGTGATCTCATCCCGGACCCCGAACAACATTCGGTCATCAACATACATAACTCACAGTACTATATCGTCAACGAACGTTAAGCGTGCGGACCCTACGGGTTCGAGAACTATGTAGACATGACCGAGACACCTCTCTTGTCAATAACCAGTAGCGGGACCTGGATGCCCATATTGGCTCCTCAATATTCTACGAAGATCTTTATCGGTCAGACCGCATAACAACATACGTTGTTCCCTTTGTCATCGGTATGTTACTTGCCCGAGATTCGATCGTCGGTATCTCAATACCTAGTTCAATCTCATTACCGGCAAGTCTCTTTACTCGTTCCGTAATACATCATCCCGCAACTAACTCATTAGTTGCAATGCTTGCAAGGCTTATAGTGATCTGCATTATCGAGTGGGCCCAGAGATACCTCTCCGATAATCGGAGTGACAAATCCTAATCTCGAAATACGCCAACCCAACAAGTACCTTTGGAGACACCTGTAGAGCACCTTTATAATCACCCAGTTACGTTGTGACGTTTGGTGGCACACAAAGTGTTCCTCTGGTAAATGGGAGTTGCATAATCTCATAGTCATAGGAACATGTATAAGTCATGAAGAAAGCAATAGCAACAAACTAAACGATCAAGTGCTAAGCTAACGGAATGGGTCAAGTCAATCACATCATTCTCCTAATGATGTGATCCCGTTAATCAAATGATAACTCATGTCTATGGTTAGGAAACATAACCATCTTTGATCAACGAGCTAGTCATGTAGAGGCATACTAGTGACACTCTGTTTGTCTATGTATTCACACATGTATTATGTTTCTGGTTAATATAATTCTAGCATGAATAATAAACATTTATCATGATATAGGGAAATAAATAATAACTTTATTATTGCCTCTAGGGCATATTTCCTTCAATCTCCCACTTGCACTAGAGTCAATAATCTAGTTCACATTGCCATGTGATTTAACATCAATAGTTCACATCACCATGTGATTAACACCCATAGTTCACATCGACATGTGACCAACACCCAAAAGGTTTACTAGAGTCAATAATCTAGTTCACATCGCTTATGTGATTAACACCCAAAGAGTACTGAGGTGTGATCATGTTTTGCTTGTGAGAGAAGTTTAGTCAACGGGTTTGCCACATTCAGATCCGTAAGTATTTTGCAAATTTCTATGTCAACAATGCTGTGCATGGAGCTACACTAGCTAATTGCTCCCACTTTCAATATGTATCCAGATTGAGACTTAGAGTCATCTGGATCAGTGTCAAAACTTGCATCGACGTAACCCTTTACGACGAACCTTTTGTCACCTCCATAATCGAGAAACATATCCTTATTCCACCAAGGATAATTTTGACCAATGTCCAGTGATCTACTCCTAGATCACTATTGTACTCCCTTGCCAAACTCAGGGCAGGGTATACAATAGGTCTGGTACACAGCATGGCATACTTTATAGAACCTATGGCTGAGGCATAGGGAATGACTTTCATTCTCTCTCTATCTTCTGCCACGGTCGGGTTTTGAGTCTTACTCAACTTCACACCTTTGTAACACAGGCAAGAACTCCTTCTTTGACTGTTCCATTTTGAACTACTTCAAAATCTTGTCAAGGTATGTACTTATTGAAAAACTTATCAAGCGTCTTGATCTATCTCTATAGATCTTGATGCTCAATATGTAAGCAGCTTCACCGAGGTCTTTCTTTGAAAAACTCCTTTCAAACATTCCTTTATGCTTTGCAAAATAATTCTACATTATCTCTGATCAACAATATGTCTTTCACATATACTTATCAGAAATGTTGTAGTGCTCCCGCTCACTTTCTTGTAAATACAGGCTTCACCGCAAGTCTGTATAAAACTATATGCTTTGATCAACTTATCAAAGCGTATATTCCAACTCCGAGATGCTTGCACCAGTCCATAGATGGATCGCTGGAGCTTGCATATTTTGTTAGTACCTTTAGGATTGACAAAACCTTTCGGTTGCATCATATACAATTCTTCTTTAATAAATCCATTAAGGAATGCAGTTTTGTTTATCCATTTGCTAGATTTCATAAAATGCGGCAATTGCTAACATGATTCGGATAGACTTAAGCATAGATACGAGTGAGAAACTCTCATCGTAGTCAACACCTTGAACTTGTCGAAAACCTTTTTTGCGACAATTCTAGCTTTGTAGATAGTAACACTACTATCAGCGTCCGTCTTCCTCTTGAAGATCCATTTAATCTCAATGGCTCGCCGATCATTGGGCAAGTCAATCAAAGTCCATACTTTGTTCTCATACATGGATCTCATCTCAGATTTCATGGCCTCAAGCCATTTCGCGGAATCTGAGCTCATCATCGCTTCCTCATAGTTCGTAGGTTCGTCATGGTCAAGTAACATGACCTCCAGAACAGGATTACCGGACCACTCTGGTGTGGATCTCACTCTGGTTTACCTATGAGGTTCGGCAGTAACTTGATCTGAAGTTACATGATCATCATCATTAGCTTCCTCACTAATTGGTGTAGTAGTCACAGGAACAAATTTCTGTGATGAACTACTTTCCAATAAGGGAGCAGGTACAGTTACCTCATCAAGTTCTACTTTCCTCCCACTCACTTCTTTCAAGAGAAACTCCTTCTCTAGAAAGGATCCATTCTCAACAATGAATATCTTGCCTTCGGATCTGTGATAGAAGGTGTACCCAATATTTTCTTTTGGGTATCCTATGAAGACGCACTTCTCCGATTTGGGTTTGAGCTTATCATGTTGAAACTTTTTCACATAAGCATCGCAGTCCCAAATTTTAAGAAACGACAGCTTAGATTTCTTGCTAAACCATAGTTCATACGGTGTCGTCTCAATGGATTTAGATGGCCCTTTTTAATGTGAATGCAGCTGTCTCTAATGCATAACCCCAAAATGATAGTGGTAAATCGGTAAGAGACATCATAGATTGCACTAAATAAAATAAAGTATGGTTATGATGTTCGGACACACCATTACGCTATGGTGTTCTAGGTGGCGTGAGTAGTGAAACTATTTCACATTGTTTTAACTAAAGGCCAAACTCGTAACTCAAATATTTTACTTCTGCGATAATATCGTAGAAATTTTTATTTTTGTTACGATGATTCTCCACTTCATTCTGAAATTCTTTGAACTTTTCAAATATTTCAGACTTGTGTTTCATCAAGTAGATATACTCATACCTGCTCAAATCATCTGTGAAGGTCAGAAAATAACGATACTTGCCGTGAGCCTTAACACTCATCGGACCGCATACATCAGTATGTATTATTTCTAATAAGTTAGTTGCTCGCTCCATTGTTACGGAGAACAGAGTCTTAGTCATCTTTCCCATGAGGCATGGTTCGCAAGCATCAAAATGATTCATAATCAAGTGATTCCAAAAGCCCATCAGCATGGATTTTCTTCATGCGCTTTACACCAATATGACCTAAACGGCAGTGCCACAAATAAGTTGTGCTATCATTATTAACTTTGCATCTTTTGGTTTCAATATTATGATATGTGTATCACTATGATCGAGATCCAACGAACCATTTTCATTGGGTGTGTAACCATATAAGGTTTTATTCATGTAAACAGAACAACAATTTATTCTCTTACTTAAATGAATAACCGTATTGCAATAAACATGATCATATCATATTCATGCTCAACGCAAACACCAAATAACACTTATTTAGGTTCAACACTAATCCCGAAAGTATAGGGAGTGTGCGATGATGATCATATCAATCTTGGAACCACTTCCAACACACATCGTCACTTCACCCTTAACTAGTCTCTATTCATTCTGCAACTCCCGTTTCGAGTTACTACTCTTAGCAACTGAACCAGTATCAAATACCGAGGGGTTGCTACGAACACTAGTAAAATACACATCAATAATCTGTATATCAAATATACCTTTGTTCACTTTTCCATCCTTCTTATCCGCCAAATACTTGGGGCAGTTCCGCTTCCAGTGACCAGTCCCTTTGCAGTAGAAGCACTTAGTCTCAGGCTTAGGACTAGACTTGGGCTTCTTCACTTGAGCAGCAACTTGCTTGCCGTTCTTCTTGAAGTTCCCTTTTCTTTCCCTTTGCCCTTTTCTTGAAACTAGTGGTCTTGTTAGTCATCAACACTTGATGATCTTTATTGATTTCTACCTTCATCGATTTCATCATCATGAAAAGCTCGGGAATCGTTTTCATCATCCCTTGCATACTATAGTTCATCACGAAGTTCTACTAACTTGGTGATGGTGACTAGAGAATTCTGTCAATCACTATTTTATCTGGAAGATTAACTCCCACTTGATTCAAGAGATTGTAGTACCTAGACAATCTGAACACATGCTCACTGCTTGAGCTATTCTCCTCCATCTTTTAGCTACAGAACTTGTTGGAGACTTCATATCTCTCAACTCGGGTATTTGCTTGAAATATTAACTTCAACTCTTGGAACATCCATATGATCCATGACGTTCAAAACGTCTTGGAAGTTCCGATTCTAAGCCGTTTAAGCATGGTGCACTAAACTATCAAGTAGTCATCATATTGAGCTAGCCAAACGTTCATAACGTCTCCATCTGCTCCTGCAATACGTCTGTCACCTAGCGGTGCATTAAGGACATAATTCTTCTGGTGCAGCAATGAGGATAATCCTCAGATCACGGATCCAATCCGCATCATTGCTATTAACATCTTTCAACTTAATTTTCTCTAGGAACATATCAAAAATAAAACAGGGGAGCTAAACGCGAGCTATTGATCTACAACATAGATATGCTAATACTATCAGGACTAAGTTCATGATAAATTAAAGTTCAATTAATCATATTACTTAAGAACTCCCACTTAGAAAGACATCCCTCTAATCTTCTAAGTGATCACGTGATCCAAATCAACTAAACAATAACCGATCATCACGTGAAACAAAGTAGCTTTCAATGGTGAACATCAATATGTTGATCATATCTACTATATGATTCATGCTCGACCTTTCGGTCTCAGTGTTTCGAGGCCATATCTGCATATGCTAGGCTCGTCAAGTTTAACTTGAGTATTCTGCGTGTGCAAAAACTGGCTTGCACCCGTTGTAGATGGACGTAGAGCTTATCACACCTGATCATCACGTGGTGTCTGGGCACGACGAACTTTGGCAACGGTGCATACTCAGGGAGAACACTTTTATCTTGAAATTTAGTGAGAGATCATCTTATAATGCTACCGTCAATCAAAGCAAGATAAGATGCATAAAAGATAAACATCACATGCAATCAATATAAGTGATATGATATGGCCATCATCATCTTGTGCTTGTGATCTCCATCTCCGAAGCACTGTCATGATCACCATCATCACCGGCGCGACACATTGATCTCCATCGTAGCATCGTTGTTGTCTCGCCAATCTTATGCTTCCACGACTATTGCTACCGCTTAGTGATAAAGTAAAGCATTACATCGCAATTGCATTGCATACAATAAAGCGACAACCATATGGCTCCTGCCAGTTGCCGATAACTCGGTTACAAAACATGATCATCTCATACAATAAAATTTAGCATCATGTCTTGACCATATCACATCACAACATGCCCTGCAAAAACAAGTTAGACGTCCTCTACTTTGTTGTTGCAAGTTTTATGTGGCTGCTACAGGCTTAAGCAAGAACGGTTCTTACCTACGCATCAAAACCACAACGATAATTTGTCAAGTTGGTGTTGTTTTAACCTTCGCAAGGACCGGGCGTAGCCACACTTGGTTCAACTAAAGTTGGAGAAACTGACACCCTCCAGCCACCTGTGTGCAAAGCACGTCGGTAGAACCAGTCTCGCATAAGCATACGCGTAATGTCGGTCTGGGCCACTTCATCCAACAATACCGCCGAACCAAAGTATGACATGCTGGTAAGCAGTATGACTTATATCGCCCACAACTCACTGGTGTTCTACTCGTGCACAACATCAACGCATAAAACCTAGGCTCGGATGCCACTGTTGGGGAACGTAGTAATTTCAAAAAAATTCCTACGCACACGCAAGATAATGGATGCATAGCAACGAGAGGGGAGAGTGTTGTCTACGTACCCTCGTAGACCGTTCGCGGAAGCGTTATATCAACGCGGTTGATGTAGTCGTACGTCTTCATGTCCGACCGATCTAAGTACCGAAAGCATGGCACCTCTGAGTTCTGCACACGTTCGGCTCGGTGACGTCCTTGCCTTCTCGATCCAGCAAGAGGGGTGAAGTAGTAGATGAGTTTCGGCAGCACGACGATGTGGTGACGGTGTTGGTGAAGAACAATCTCCGCAGGGCTTCGCCTAAGCACTACGAAAACTATGACGGAGGATAAACTAGAGGGGACAGGGTTGCTGGCACACGACTTGGTGTTTCTTGATGTGTCTTTGGTGCTAGCCCTACCCCTCTATTTATATGTTGATCCCAGGGGTCGAAACTTGGAGTAAAAGCCTCCTCAAAGTCGGTTTCACCCGAAAGGCAAGAATCCTTCTCGGACTCCAGGGCTAGACGCCAGGGTTCCTGGCGTCTACCCCCTAGACGCCAGGGTTCCTGGCGTCTAGCCTTTGGTCTCCGCAAAACTTCCTTTTGCACTTTCGAAAAGCCTCGTGGGCTTTCCCCTTTGGCCCAGATAAAGTGTTCTCGTGCCCAAACATTTCGGGAAACATCCGGAACCCCTTCCGGTGAATTCCGGAACCCTTCCGGAGATCAAACACTACTATCCACATATCAACCTTTACTTCCGGACCATTCCGGAGTTCCTCGTCATGTCCGTGATCTCATCCCGGACTCCGAATAACATTCGGTCATCAACATACATAACTCATAGTACTCTATCGTCAACGAACGTTAAGCATGCGGACCCTACGGGTTCGAGAACTATGTAGACATGACCGAGACACCTCTCTTGTCAATAACCAATAGCGGGACCTGGATGCCCATATTGGCTCCTACATATTCTACGAAGATCTTTATCGGTCAGACCACATAACAACATACGTTGTTCCCTTTGTCATCGGTATGTTACTTGCCCGAGATTCGATCGTCGGTATCTCAATACCTAGTTCAATCTCGTTACCGACAATTCTCTTTACTCGTTCCGTAATACATCATCCCGCAACTAACTCATTAGTTGCAATGCTTGCAAGGTTTATAGTGATGTGCATTACCGAGTGGGCCCAGAGATACCTTTCCGACAATCGGAGTGACAAATCCTAATCTCGAAATACGCCAACCCAACAAGTACCTTTGGAGACACCTGTAGAGCACCTTTATAATCACCCAATTACGTTGTGACGTTTGGTGGCACACAAAGTGTTCCTCCGGTAAATGGGAGTTGCATAATCTCATAGTCATAGGAACATGTATAAGTCATGAAGAAAGCAATAGCAACAAACTAAACGATCAAGTGCTAAGCTAACGGAATGGGTCAAGTCAATCACATCATTCTCCTAATGATGTGATCCCGTTAATCAAATGACAACTCATGTCTATGGTTAGGAAACATAACCATCTTTGATCAACGAGCTAGTCAAGTAGAGGCATACTAGTGACACTCCGTTTGTCTATGTATACACACATGTATTATGTTTCCGGTTAATACAATTCTAGCATGAATAATAAACATTTATCATGATAGAAGGAAATAAATAATAACTTTATTATTGCCTCTAGGGCATATTTCCTTCAGTTGGGCCTCCAAGTGCAGAGGTTTGTAGGACAGTAGCAAATTTCCCTCAAGTCGATGACCTAAGGTTTATCAATCCGTAGGAGGCGTAGGATGAAGATGGTCTCTCTCAAGCAACCCTGCAACCAAATAACAGAGAGTCTCTTGTGTCCCCAACACACCCAATACAATGGTAAATTGTATAGGTGCACTAGTTCGGCGAAGAGATGTTGATACAAGTGGTATATGGATGGTAGATAAAGGTATTTGTAATCTGAAATTATAAAAACAGCAAGGTAACTAATGATAAAAGTGAGCATAAACGGTATTGCAATGCGTTGAAACAAGCCCTTGGGTTCATACTTTCACTAGTGCAAATCCTCTCAACAATAATAACATAATTGGATCACATAACTATCCCTCAACATGCAACAAAGAGTCACTCCAAAGTCACTAATAGCGGAGAACGAAGGAAAATATTATGGTAGGGTACGAAACCACCTCAAAGTTATTCTTTCCAATCAATCCGTTGGGCTATTCCTATAAGTGTCACAAACAACCCTAGAGTTCGTACTAGAATAACACCTTAAGACACAAATCAACCAAAACCCTAATGTCACCTAGATACTCCAATGTCACCTCAAGTATCCGTGGGTATGATTATACGATATGCATCACACAATCTCAGATTCATCTATTCAACCAGCACATAGAACCTCAAAGAGTGCCCCAAAGTTTCTACCGGAGAATCACGACAAAAACGTGTGCCAACCCCTATGCATAGGTTCATGGGCGGAACCCGCAAGTTGATCACCAAAACATACATCAAGTGAATCACGTGATATCCCATTGTCACCACAGATACGCACGGCAAGACATACATCAAGTGTTCTCAAATCTTTAAAGATTCAATCCGATAAGATAACTTCAAAGGGGAAACTCAATCCATTACAAGAGAGTAGAGGGGGAAGAAACATCATAGGATCCAAATATAATAGCAAAGCTCGCGATACATCAAGATGGTATCACCTCAAGAACACGAGAGAGAGAGAGAGATCAAACACATAGCTACTGGTACGTACGCTCAGCCCCGAGGGAGAACTACTCCCTCCTCGTCATGGAGAGCACCGGGATGATGAAGATAGCCACCGGAGAGGGATTCCCCCCTCCGACGGGGTGCCGGAATGGGTCTAGATTGGCTTTCGATGGCTACGGAGGCTTCTGGCGGCAGAACTCCCAATCTATTGTACTCCCAGATGTTTTTAGGGTATATGGAGATATATAGGCGGAAGGAGTACGCCAGGGGAGCCACGAGGGGCCCACAAGGGTGGAGGGCGCGCCCAGGGGGGTGGGCGCGCCCCCTGCCTCATGGAATCCTCGTTGACCCCCTTACGTGCACTCCAAGTCTTCTGGGTTTCTTCTGGTCCAAAAATAAGTTTCGTGAAGTTTCAGGTCAATTGGACTCCGTTTGATTTTCCTTTTCTTTGAAACCCTAAAATAGGCAAAAAAGCAGAAACTGGCACTGGGCTCTGGGTTAATAGGTTAGTCCCAAAAATCATATAAAATAGCATATAAATGCATATAAAACATCTAAGGTTGATAATATAATAGCATGGAACAATAAAAAATTATAGATACGTTGGAGACGTATCAGATACTAAGAAGGACTTCGTCATTTACTGCGACGCTTCCCGTCAAGGATTAGGCTATGTCCTAATGCAAGAGCACAGAGTGATTTCTTATGCCTCTTGTCAACTGCGCCCTCACAAAGAAAACTACCCAGTTCATGACCTCGAGCTTGCTGCTGTCATTCATGCTCTGAAGCAGTGGCAACACTACCTTCTCGGTAATTGTTTACTCAACCAGACTTGAACCTCCGTCAGCAGAGATGGATGGAGACTGTTGCAGACTTTGACGTGGGTATATCCTATACCCCGGGCAAGGCTAATGTAATGGCTGATGCCTTGAGCCGCAAGTCTTACTGCAACCACCTCTAGGTTCACAAAGTTCAGCCCTCGCTTGTTGAAGAATTCAGAAAGGTGAACCTTCATATTGTCCCCCCTGGAGCACTCGCTCCCCCTCCCCCCGAGTTCCAAAAGATGAACCTTCGTGTTGTTACTAAGGGTTCTCAAAATACCCTGGCTGTCGTACCAGATCTTGTAGATGGTATAAAGACTATTCAAGGTTATGACTCTGAAGTCCAAAAGATTAAACGCCATCTCGCAGAAGGAAAGCCCTCATTCTTCACTATCGCCGATGATGGCGCCCTGTACTTTAAAGGCCGCCTAGTGGTACCATGTTCGAGGAAAAACCTGGATCAGACTAAAAAGGTTATGAAAGAAGCTCATCATACGCCTCTGTCCATCCATCCTGGTAGTACAAAGATGTACCAAGACATCCGTTAGAGATTCTAGTGGTCTAATATGAAGCAAGACATTGCTCGATATGTTGCTGAGTGTGACATTTGCCGTCGTATCAAAGCTGAACATCAAAGGCCTGCTGGAACTCTACAACCTATCACTATTCCTAAATGGAAATGGGACCATGTTGAAATGGACTTCGTCACTGGGTTTCCCAAATCGCAGAAAGGTAATGATGCTATTCTTGTCGTCATTGACCGGCTTTCTAAAGTTGCACATTTTCTGGCGGTCAAAGAAACAATCACTGCTAGTCAGCTCGCAACTCTCTACATGTCCAGAATTGTCTCACTTCACGGTATTCCACTGGTTATCAGTTCAGACCGTGGCGGCTTGTTCACTTCAAGATTCCTGGCTAGTTTCCAAGAAGCTATGGGAACTCATTTGTCATTCAGTACTGCATTTCATCCTCAGTCACAAGGACAAGTTGAACGTGTCAACCAAGTTCTCAAGGACATGCTTCGAGCTTGTGTAATTTCCTTCGGCAAGAAATGGGAGGAATCTCTTCCGTATGCCGAGTTCTCTTATAATAATAGCTATCAAGCTAGTCTGAAGTTGTCCCCCTTCAAAGTGTTATATGGACGAAAGTGTTGGACCCCTCTGAACTGGTCAGAAACTGGGGAACGTCCACTCTTCGGTCCAGATATTATCCAACAGGCCGAAGAACAAGTCTGCATTATTCGCGAGAATCTCAAGGCTGCTCAGTCACGTCAGAAGAGTCAGTATGACCGTCATCACAAAGACATGGTCTATCAACCTGGCGAAAAGGCTTATCTTCGAGTTACACCAATGAAGGGTGCTCACCGCTTCGGGATCAAGAGCAAGCTAGCTCCTCGCTATATTGGCCCATTCACTATTCTCGAAAGGCGTGGAAAAGTGGCATATCAACTGAAGCTTCTGTCCAACCTTTCTCAGGTTCACGATGTGTTCCATGTGTCACAGCGCTGCCGTTGCTTCAAGGATCCAATCCGAGCAGTGGACATGAAGTGCTCGAATTGCAACAGGACCTCTCCTATAAAGAGTATCCGGTCCGCATTCTCGACCAAACTGAACGCCGCACATGTCAGAAGGCGATCAAATTCCTCAAGGTCCAGTGGTCGCATCACTTAGAAGATGAAGCCACTTGGGAACGTGAGGATGCGTGCGTGATGAATACCCCGCACTGTTTCCTTCTACCTCCTAAATCTCGGGACGAGATTTCTTGTACTGGAGGAGTTTTGTAACGCCCGGGTAATCATGCTACAGTAATCCCACGTTAACGGTGCCACGTCACCCCGGTTACTATTGCTAATCTTGCGTTGGATCAAAAACTTTTCAAAATTCAAAAGTTTAAATAAATGTCAGATGTCAAACTTTTCAAAAGTTAAAACAAAATTGTTCGGGAGGTGCCATATTTTGCATATGTAAATATGGTGTAATAAACACATTTTTATAAAATGCCTAAATAATTTAAATTGAAATAAAACAGAAAAGAAAATAAAAGAAAGAAAGCAAATACAAAAGAGAAAACCAAACAAAATAAAAAAAGAGGAATGAGAAGCCCCCTGCCCCCTGGGCTTCGGCCCAGCAAGCCACAGGCCCAACCGGCCGAACCCCCCACTTCCCTTAACCCCCACTCCCCCCGGTCCAACCCTAGCCACCACCCACTCCCCCACTCTCCCCTCCCCCTGATCCAGATCGGATCGGGGCACGACCTCGCCGGTGCCTCCTCCCCGACGGTCTGCCTCCTCTCTGCCGGGTCGTCGCCGTCGTCCTCGCCACCCACC
>NC_041380.1:499351463-499388638 GCF_002162155.2 Triticum dicoccoides | reverse complement strand
TGCGCGCGGAGCTGCACGCTTGTGCCCGCCTCGCCTCAGGTCGACCGAGCCCCCTGGCTCCACCGCGCCCCGCCTGGAGCTCTGCTCTCGCGCGCGCCCGCGCCCCTTACTGCAACTCGCCGGACCCGCCGCTGCTGCAGATGCCGGACCCTCCGCTAGCCTCCGCCCTGATGGTAGCTCCACCGCGGCCACCTGTGCCTGCCTCCGATGCACCACCTCCTGCTCGACCCTGCAGCCGCCGCCGCCTCATCGTTGCCTCGCCGCGCCGCCCGCACTGGCCACCCCTTGCCGCCCTGTTGGGGATATTACTATCAGTTATGACCCGCCCAGGAGGGGCCGGGTCAGTCCCAATGGCGGGTTACACAAGAAGCCCAGTAAACATTCAAGATTATAGTTTATTAAGTCTTATAGAAGGCCCAAAGGCCTGAAGGTGGTTTAAGGCCTGATATTGTGAACCGCCGTATATAAGGAAAGACTTGTAAAGAAAGACATGTAAAGGAAGTCACCGAGCCGGACACGATTATGAGCCGGCCGGGACTCTATAGGCCGCGAGGCGTCAACCCATGTATATAAGGGGACGACCCGATGGCGGCTTAGGGCAAGAAACAACAAGTCGATAACCAAGCCGGCGAGTTGAACCTCTTGGTGATCGAAACCCTAGCAATACCAATCCCAACTAGACGTAGGCTTTTACCTTCATCGTAAGGGGCCGAACTAGTATAAAACCCTCTCGTGTCCTTTGTCCCGATTAACCCCTTTAAGCTTCCTAGTGCGATGGCCCTGCGACTAAGTCCTTGCTCTAGGACATCTGCCGTGACAATTCCATGATAGTTGGCGCCCACCATGGGGCCAGCGCACGGTGGATTTGAGTTCTTGAAGGACAGCTTCGAAGGGCTCAAGGGATACGCTGTGGGCTGGATGAGCAAGAGTTGCCGCGGCAAGCTCTACATCAATGACGAAGGCTGGGGCCCCGAGGCCGGCTCAATTGAGTATGGGTACCGGGCCCCCTTCGGCGGAATTCACGTCTTCGTCGGCCAGATCGGTGAGTCAGGTCCTGAGCCGGACGTCCACACTGACCTCGTCGAAATGGCTCGGCGCGCGAGGACCGCCTGTGTTCAATCTACCGTGAAGCATGCCTTCGTAGGCTGCATCCACGGCGGTGAATACTCTAAAGGATCGGTGGAGGGTGGTGAGACGGCCGTCTGTTCTGACGCTGCATCATCAACGGGCGAGACGGACTCTTTGTACCAGCTGCAAGACGGCATGCTCGGGGCTGTTCCGATGGCAGCAGTATTCTGGACCCTCTTGAGGCGCCGAATTGGGCCGGAGTCTTCATGGTAGGGACACAGCCCGAGCGGAACTCTACAGCAGCGGCGGCAACAGCTACCGGGTCGGCTGCAGCCGGGTCAGGAGACCCCCCGCGCCCCCCGGCTCAGATATTGATGGACCTCATGGATAAACTGACGACTCTATTGACTGCCATGGTAGAGCCGGCATGTTAAGCCCAGCACGACGCAGATGTGGCACGCGTACGTGAAGAGATGGTGCAAGCTAAAGAAAATCTAGCTGCAGAGGAAGTCAGGATGGCAGCAGAGCGGGCGGCTTTGGACGTTCATGCTCAACAGCTTCAAGCGGAGACCTTCGGCTCTCGGTGGATCTGAACACGTCGAACGAGGTCATGAGGAGGAGGCATCAGAAATCCCAATCACGTCTGCCTCTGACGCTCGATCCTAGGAATCTTGTTTACACACCTGGAGCCAGGGGAAGTAACCCGCCGGAGGCACCCCGGATTACAACACCCGGCGCACCGGTCCAGCCGCGTGCCATGGATCCAACTCGTATAATTACCGCTCTGCCTCATTATGTCCCAACGCCATCGGGTCACTTCTCCAACCCTTTGGAAAATCTCATCGTAGCATCGGCTCGTCTGGCGGCTCTTTCGATGGAAGGTGACTCGCCAGCGGCAATTGAGACACGGAGGGTAAGAGAACTTCTTCAAACAGCTCTGGCGCAGCAGGATGCATACTCCTACAGTCGAGATAGGATCCATTCAACTCCTCGCCCAAGCTGGAGCCCGAGTTACAATAGGCATATGGAATCCGCAGATATGTCAAGCAATGCTCAACGCCACAACCGGCCATACAGGCATGAGCCGGTGCGGGCTAGGGCCCTTAACTTGGCGGATCAGGAGAGGATTCGTCAAGAGGCGGAGCGAGCAGTTCAAATGGCAGCAGATCAGGTGGCTCATCAAACTTTTCCGGCTTATCCAGCAACCTTGGTCGAGGCAGGAGTGGCCATAAGAACCGGAGGCGTTCCTTGCTTGGTGCCGGCCATACGTAATGAGCGTTTGCCGAAGGACTTTAAGGGGCCTCGTAAGGTACCTAATTATACCGCTGACTTACAGCCCGGGGCTTGGATTGAGAGTTATGAGATGGCTATGGAGCAACGTTGGAAAAAGCAGTAGGCGTAAGCGAGGCAGTTGGCCTTCGCCTAGTGCCTAGGCGGTGCCTAAGCGCCCTAGGCATGGCCTAGGCAGTAATATTGTTTTTACTCGTAGTGTATTTGTGATTATTATATGGGTGTTGATATTATTTTAGGGCATATAAATAAGTTAATTACCGTCTACTACATTGGAATATAACGTGTTTGGCACATCAGTGCAATATGATGCATGATTTCTTGCTTGGGTAGGCAATTCCTTGCTTGCCCTGCCTAGACCTCCATTTATGCCCTAGGCAAGGCGTTTGGCCATTGCCTAGCGCCTAAGCGTGCCTAAGCGCCTCCTAGGCACTGCCTTTTCCAACAGAGCTATGGAGTTATTGGAGGTCAGCGATGTAGCAATGGCCAAGTATTTCACTATGATGTTAGATGGAACAACTCGTACTTGGTTGAAGGGATTGCCACCCAATTCTATCGGCTCATGGGCGGAGTTGAAGGCCCGGTTCATCCAGAACTTTAAAGACACGTGTAAGCAGCCTATGTTGATTGTGGACCTGACCAACTGCAAGCAAGAGGATGGTGAATCCACAACCCATTGGGTGCGCCGGGTCAAGGAGATAGTACATTCATCTGATAAGATGGATGCCGGCTCAGCGGTCTTAATGTTGGAGAAAATTGCCGTTTCGAACCTCTGAAGTAGAAGCTATGGCGGCTCAAGCGTGACTGTAATGACATGGGAACATTAATGGCGGCTCTCATCAAGTATGCTGATTCTGATACTACCAAGGACCCGGTGTCTGACGAAGAAAAGGCAACGAAGGGAAAGAAGAACGGCAACGGCAAGGGTCACCAGCATAACCCGACAAATCAAGGAGGTAATAAACGTAAGGCTGATGAGTTTGTTGCTAACACCAATGCATAGGGCGGAAATCAATGGCGTAAGGGTAGACAGCCCCCTTGGTCGGGCAGGTCAGGTCCCACCCTTGAGCAATTATTGAATGAGCCTTGTCCAAGACACGACACCCGGGAGAAGCCAGCCACCCACCCATGGAAAGATTGTACGATCATGAAGGCGTTTAAAAATTCAAACGCGTTTGATGGAGGTCACGGCCCAGGTGGAGGCTTAGGTGGAGGCGGTTTCCAAGGCCCGGGCGCCGGCTCAGGTGGAGGAGGATTCCACGGTCAGGGTCATCCTGGTAACCAAGGAGGGTTTAATCCGCAACCCGGCCAAGGTAATCAACAACAGCAGTCCGGATATCAAAGCAATCTGAAGCAGCCAAGTAGTGGGCAATATCATGTATTCACCACCAGTTTATGCAAAATGGACCAGAAACTTCATAAGAGAGCGGTCAATGTTGTTGAGCTGACGGTTCCACGTTACTTACGTTGGTCAGAGCAGCCTATTGTCTGCAGCAGAGAGGATCACCCACCCCGGGTCGATAATCCGGGTCACTTGGCTTTGGTGGTGGCACCTCAGGTTGGTGGATACAAATTCACTAAAGTACTCATGGATGGAGGCAGCAGCATCAACATCCTCTATTATGAGACGTTCCGCCGGATGGGATTGACTGATAAGAATCTTAAACAATCCAACACTATTTTTCATGGTGTGGTTCCTGGCAAGTTGGCATATCCAGTGGGTAAGATTGAACTGGAAGTAGCCTTTGGGGATGAGTATGACTCCAGAGCAGAAAAATTAACCTTTGAGGTGGTTAAGATCAAAAGCCCGTATCATGCTCTGTTTGGACGGCCGGCTTATGCCAAATTCATGGCTCGGCCGTGTTATGTGTATTTGCAGTTTAAGATGCCAGGTCATAAGGGCACCATCACAGTACACGGGAGCCGGAAAATAGCCTTGGAGTGTGAAGAAGGTGATGCTGCCTATGCTAAATCTGTCTATGCAACAAAGGAGTTAAAATTTTACAAAGATCATGTTGACCCAGCAGACATGACGTCATTAAAGAAACCAACAACAGAGCATGAGCCGGTGTTGAAGTTCAAATCAACTGATGACACCAAGATGGTTGACTTTGTGCCTGGCGACTCATCCAAGCAGTTCATCATCAGTGCTAACTTGGATCCAAAATAGGAAAGCGCGCTCATCGAGTTCATCCGTGAGAACCAGGACATCTTCACATGGGAACCTTCAGACATGCCGGGTGTCCCGAGGGAACTCGCTGAGCACACTCTCAATATTGATCCAAAGTTTAAACCTTTCAGACAGTTTCTCCGACGGTTCAATGAAGAAAGGCGCATGGCCATTGGAGAAGAGGTGGCCCGACTCTTGGCGGCCGGGTTCATTGTGGAAGTCTTTCACCCAGAGTGGTTAGCCAACCCGATGCTTGTACTCAAAAAGAACGGCACCTGGCGTATGTGTGTGGATTACACCGATCTGAACAAGGCTTGTCCGGCTGATCCTTTTGCCCTCCCCCGTATTGATCAAATCATTGATGCTATGGTGGGTTGCGCACGTTTGAGTTTTTTGGATGCGTATTCTGGTTATCATCAGATCAAGATGGCAGTCAAAGATCAGGAGAAGACGGCTTTTATCACTCCTTTTGGAGCTTTCTGCTATGTGTCTATGCCTTTTGGGCTGAAGAGTGCCCAGGCGACTTACCAACGGTGTGTGCAGAATTGTCTTCATGATCGAATTGGACGCAGTGTTCATGCTTATGTGGATGATATAGTGGTAAAATCCAGGAAGGAGGAAACCTTGGTCACAGATCTGAAAGAGACTTTCGATAATCTCTGGGTCTATAAAATGATGCTTAACCTGGCCAAGTGTGTTTTTGGAGTCCCAGCCGGCAAACTCTTGGGTTTTTTGGTGTCTAACCGAGGTATTGAGGCTAACCCGGAGAAAATCAAGGCAATTACATCCCTGGCCAAACCAACATGCATCAATGACGTTCAACGACTGGCGGGTCGTGTCGCTGCTTTGAGCCGGTTCATAAGCAGATTAGGGGAGAAGGCAATGCCCCTGTATCAGATGATGAAGAAAACGGATGATTTTGTTTGGAGCGATGCTGCAAACTCTGCTTTTGAAGATTTGAAGACACAGCTTGTTGAGCCACCGATCCTGGCTGCTCCCGTTGAGAAAGAGCCGCTGCTGTTATATGTGGCCGCCAACTCACGAGTTGTTAGTGTGGCTATTGTGGTGGAGCGCAAGGAGGCTGGCAAGGAGCATCCGGTTCAACGGCCGGTTTACTACGTCAGTGAGGTGCTAATTAAATCCAAGCAACGATATCCACATTGGCAGAAGCTCGTATATGGGGTGTTCATGGCAAGCCGGAAGCTTAAGCATTATTTTCAGGGACATCCAATCACCATGGTTAGCTCTGATCCTTTGGGAGACATCATTAAAAATAGAGAAGCCACTGGGCGAGTCGCCAAGTGGGCAATTGAGCTTGGGTCTCATGGGTTGAAGTATGTGCCATGTACTGTGATCAAATCTCAAGCACTGGTTGACTACATTAATGGCTGGACGGAGATGCAGATGCCAGAAGAGAAACCAGACAACACGTATTGTACTATTCATTTTGATGGGTCCATATAATTGGAAGGCTCGGGGGCTGGAGTTGTGTTAACCTCCCCGCGAGGTGACAAATTTTGTTATGTGTTACGGTTGATGTTTCCTTGCACTAACAACGCAATAGAGTATGAAGCCTTGCTCCATGGTCTTCGAGTGGCAAAAGAGATGAGTTTGAGTCGGGTCAGATGTCTTGGCGACTCAGATTTAGTGGCTCAACAGGTATCAGGCAAGTGGGATTCCAAGGACCTCTCATGGCGGCTTATCGCCGGGAGGTTGACACTGTTGCAGGGCATTTTAAAGGCTATCAGGTGGAGCACATTAACCGTCGAAAGAACGAAGCAGCTGATGCTTTAAGCCGGCTGGGGTCTCAGCATAAGCCAGTACCTCCTAACACCTTTTTGGATGTTTTGAATAACCCGTCTGTCAAGTTGCCCACAGAAGAAGATTTAGTTGTTCCTGACCCGGAGGCGCAATTGGTGGCGGCTCTCCATGTCATCCCAGATTGGACAGTGCCGTTCTTGGCTTACATGAGCCGGGGAGAGTTGCCAACGGATGAGACCCTGGCTCGACAGATAACCCGGCGGTCTAAGTCAATGAAGATTTCGGATGGAGAATTATACCATCGCAGTGTCTCCGGAGCGTTTCAGCGGTGTGTTTCCCCCGAAGAAGGTCAAGAAATACTTTGTGAGATCCATGAAGGCGATTGTGGTCATCACGCCGGGTCAAAATCTCTGGTGGCCAAAGCTTTTCGTCACGGTTTTTACTGGTTGACGGCTCACGCTGATGCAGAGGATCTGGTCAGCAGATGTGATGGATGTCAAAAATTTGCACGACGAGCGCATGTGCCAGCTCAAGAACTCCGGATGATTCCAATCACTTGGCCATTTGTGGTCTGGGGGCTTGACATGGTGGGACCTTTCAAAATGTCTAAGGATAAAAAGACACATCTCTTGGTGGCAGTTGATAAATTCACTAAGTGGGTTGAGGCGGAGCCAGTGAGTAAGTGTGACGCGACCATGGCGGTTCAGTTCATGAAAAAGGTGATCTTCCGTTTTGGTTTTCCACATAGCATTATCACTGACAATGGCACTAATTTGTCCCAAGGGGCTATGGAGGAGTTTTTTCAACGTGAGCACATCTGGCTTGATGTTTCTTCTATAGTTCATCCTCAATCCAATGGTCAAGCTGAGAGAGCAAATCAGGAAATTTTAAAAGGTCTCAAACCCCGGCTTATGGTTCCCTTACAGCGAACGCCGGGTTGCTGGGTAGAGGAATTACCCTCGGTGTTGTGGAGTATCAACACCACGCCTAACAGGTCTACAGGTTACACACCTTTCTTCATGGTTTATGGAGCAGAAGCAGTGTTGCCTAGTGACATCCGTCATGACTCGCCCCGTGTGGCGGCTTATGTTGAAGCTAATAATGAACAAGCCAGACATGATGCACTTGACTTGTTGGATGAAAAAAGAGATTTAGCAGCGGCTCGATCAGCAACTTATCATCAGGACCTACACCGTTATCACAGCCGTCGGGTCAAATCCAGGACTTTTCAGGAAGGCGACCTGGTGCTCCGGCTCATCCAGGATCTGTCAGATGCACACAAGCTATCCCCACCTTGGGAAGGACCCTTTGTGGTCAGCAAGAACTTAAACAACGGGTCGTATTACCTCATTGACGTTTGAGAACACAAAGATTCACATAAGTCGGAGGAGGAGACCCGCCGGCCATGGAACATTGCTCAACTTCGGCCATACTACACCTGAGCCACCGCCTCTCATCATGTACACAGTTCAACATTGTATATACCATGATAATTTATAAAGTAAGACCATCGGTCTCTTTTCTTTTCAAAGATTATGCATCTTTGTTATTTCTTATTCTCAAATGAGTATTAACGAGCTGATCATATTTGAATCAAGTCTAACCTTTTTTGGCCCGGCTTATGATCGTATTCGAATCTAGCTTCAATTATCACGGTCACTTGGGGGCTTCCTGTTCAAACATAGGTCATATTCGAACCAAAGAGAACATAGATGTCGTAACCCTCTTGATCGGCTCAAGGCTAAACTCACTAGGGGGCTTCTTGATCGTATCCGAATCATAGCTTAACCCCTTTTGGGTCCGACTTGGATCGTATGCGAATCAGGGTTGTTAAAAATCTCTCAAGGTCATTTGGGGGCTTCCTGTTTGAAAGAACATGCGGTGCCCCCATGTTTGGTTTTGGTAATTGATGACAATCTCTATGGACTAATGGTTGCCTTGAGTTATATTTGAAGGTTTTGTCCATAGGCTTTTCTTGGAGTACATGTGTTGGTTTCAAGGAGAGTTTGTGTCGACGAAGGTGCTATTCAAGGAATTACCTAAAGATTGGTCTCGTGAGAGGTTGATCAAGACTAAGTCAAAGAGTGAATCAAGTTGATCAACCCACAAAGCATAGAAGATGTACCGAGAGGGATCAAGTGATCCCATGGTATGGTAAGCATTGTCAATTACGCGTTGTGTACTAACCCATGGTCTTCGTGAGGGTTCTTTGTGGGGTTAGGTTGCGGTGTGCAAGTTCAAGTGGAGCATCACGAAGAGATCAAATTCTTTAAGCTTGCCATCCTTTGTGGTGACAATGGACTTGTGAAGATGTGCCGAAGAGTGGCTCACCCATAGTGGAGTATGGGGGAGCAATCAACTAGTCTTCATCAAGTCAACACAATCAAGAAAGGTGGTCCAACTTGAGGGAGTCAAGATCATCATCATATAGCTCAAGTGGACCATGTGCAAGGCAAAGGTTTGCCCTTGATAGGTTTTCTATTTTACCGGTCTCATGATGGTAGTTGGGAGACCGGGTTATAGGATTGATTGCTGTACTATCAAGGGGGGCTCTCGATGAGTAGCTTGATCGTATCGTTCATTGAGAGCTCAAACCATTGCATCCTTGCATCATCTTTCTTGGTTCTTGTTTGGTTCTCTTTGTGAGTCTTAGAGCTTATGCTCATCTTGATGACAAGCTCGAGTTCATCAAAAATGGAGTTCACATGCATCTTCTATGATGTTTTCGATGTTGGAGGTTTTGTCGGTTCTTCTCGGTTGGAGGTTTCACTCCTCTTTTTGTTAGGCATACCTCCCCCGCCTCTTCTTTCTATGATGTTTTGATGCTACTCGTCGTCTTGTTTCCAACAAGCTTGAGTTTGCTCAATTCGGAGCTCATATGCACAAGTTATGGCAGTTCTTGGTAGTGGCTTTTGTCTGGTCCCAGCGGTAGTACCGCGAGCCCAAGCGGTAGTACCGCTTGGAGCTCTCAGACGTAGTACCGCTGCAGTGCCGCTCTTCTTCCGCCTCGATTTTGGGTCCTGCTCTTTTCGTGTCGGGTTTAGCAGTAGTTGCACGGCATAAGGCACGGTAGTACCGCTCCGGTCGGGCGGTAGTACCGCTTCTGCATTTCTGCCGTCGTACTCTGCTCTGCCCTGCCTCTTTTGGTCCCGTGTTCTGCTCCTCCAGCGGTAGTACCGCTGGGGTGAGCGGTAGTACCGCTCATATGCGGTACTACCGCCCCAAGGTTCATGTTTTGTTGCTCCATTTCCCTGTTTCTTCCGCCCGAGCGGTAGTACCGCTCGTGTGCGGGCTGAGCACATAATGGTTAGATTTTCCCCCTCCTATAAAAGGGGGTCTTCTTCCCCAATGAACCTTATCCTTTGAGCTCGTGTTCTTCCCCCATTGTTGACCATCTTCGAGCTTGCTAACTCTCAATCCCTCCATGGATTCTTGCTAGTTTTTGAGGGAAAAGAGAGAGGAGATCTAGATCCACATTTCCACCAATCACTTTTTCCTCTATGTGAGGGGAACCCCTTGGATCTAGATCTTGGAGTTCTTCGTGTTCTCTTCTTTGTTGTTCCTCTCATTTTCCTCCCTAGCATTTGTTGCTTCGGTGGGATTTGGGAGAGAAGGACTTGGTGTAAGTGCATCTAGTGCCCCTTAGTGATTTTGGTGTATTGAAAACTTATAGGTTAAGGGACTAATGTGTTTGTGAGTGTACACAGATCTATAAGTCTATGAGGAGTTTGATATTTACAGAGAAAGTCGACCCCTAAAAATGAAGTTTCTTCGACTGAAGACTTTGAATCTCTAAAGACTTTCTGAAGACTTTGAAAGTGAAGAAATTGGTGTGACCGTGAAGACTTGGCATTCATTCAAGGAACATGAAGCGTGAAGACTTTTGTTTTCGTAGTTTCATTTCCCCTTTCTTGAGTCATAGGAAACACCGTACTGTTAAAGGGGGTCGAGGAAATACTAAGGAAATTTTTTTATGTGATGCTCAACTCAAAATCCTACACCTACCAATCCCTTCGAGTGAAGCCATTGGAAATCTCATACAGTTCAGTCAATTTCTTCAGTGACAGAGACGAAGTTCTTCTAGTCTCTGAGGAATTTGTTCTGACCGAGGAGTTAGGAATTCGCCAGTGCAGATTACCTACACAGTGAGGAACATGATAGCCCTGAGGATTTTGCTACTCAAAATTCCGACCGTTGTTGTGCTATGCGCCAGCTGTCCCAAAATATCTATCCACCTAACGATCATATCATTGAAGGGCATTTATGTCTTATCATGTCGGGCTGCTCCCTAGGCTATAACTAGCCGCCCCCCTACAACCACTAGTTGGTTGGCTGCTCCGAGAGAAACTGACACTTGTCATTTGAGAGCAACCCATCCTCCGAGGACTTTGAGCGAAAACCATCGAGTGAGGAAAAACCCAAAACCCAAACACCTACAAACCCCAAGTGATTGAGCATCACCGAAGAGATTGATCCTGCGTGGATCCGACGCTTGTTACCTTTGACTGTGCTTCTTCCAGACGGTTAGGCGTCATGGTCTAGAGCATCCAAGAGGAATTGTGGATCTCCGAGTGACCAAGTTTGTGAAGGTTTGGAAGTCACCTGAAGACTTACCATGAGTGATTGGACGAGGTCCGTGTGACCTTAGTTCAAGGAGAATACGGTGAGCACTGGGTGTCCTGAGCTGCTATTCAGGACTGGGTGTCCGGGACTGTGTGTCCTCGAGTTTAAATACTCAGCCGCTCCAACCAGACGTACAACTGAGACAGCAGTTGGAACTGGTCTACCAAATCATTGTCTTCACCAAGCTTACTGGTTCCATTTCCTCAACTCTTTCATTTCCTCATAATTGAGTTGTGTGCTTGTTCATATCTGTTTTGAAGACTTTGACTGAAGACTTTCTCAATTTCCTCAGTTCAATTTCTTCAGTCTGTTTGTCTTCATCCTGTGTTATCCTGTGCTTACGCTTCCTGTACTCTGTGTCTGTCTTCATTTCATCATGATGACCATGCTTGTATTCTGTTATGTTTACTTTTGAGTACTTATTCCGCTGCTAGTAGTTCTTCGCTAAGGAATTTCCTCACCGGCAAATTCCTCAGTGAAGAATTTCATAAAAATCGCCTATTCACCCCCCCTCTAGTCGATATAACGCACTTTCAATTGGTATCAGAGCAAGGTACTCCCTTGTTCTGTGTGATTTTGGTTTAACCGCCTGGAGTTTTAGTTATGTCGACCGCAGGTATGAAGAAAGTGACATGCCCCATCTTTGACGGTCATGATTATCCCAAGTGGAAGGCCATGATGAGGAAGCGCCTCATGGCAATGAACAGTGAGTTGTGGACCGTCACTGAGATTGGTCTTACCGATCTATGCAAGCTGGCGGACACTGATGATATTCGCAAGTACACTCGACTTGACATCATGGCGAAGGATATCATCTGTTCCTGCTTATCCAGAGATGAATTCAGGCGCATTATGCATCTTTGCAATGCGAAGCTTATCTGGGACTGAATCTCTGATGTCTATGAAGGTCATCGAACTTGTCATGATCCCTGGTTTGAGTATTTCAAGGAATCACTCAAAATGATGACTTTCGAACCTGAACCATCATCTTCTGCACCATGCCTCATGGCAAAAGGTGCCAAGGTAACTGAATGTTCCTCATCCGAGTCTAGTGATGATGAATCTGATGATGATTTTGGACCTAGCTATACAAAGCTTGTTTATATTGCCACTAAACAACAAAAGGCCTTGGAAAAGGTTCAAAACATGCTAGACAAAAGTGATGATATGTTGGGTGAAGAAATGGATCGCACTAAAGCCTTGAGTGAAAATCTTCAGAGACTTCAGACTAGGTTTGACAATCTTCAAGGTCATCATAACACTCTCTTATATGATCATGAGAAGCTTTCTTATGAATTTCTTCAAAGAAAGCAAGACCTTGAGAAGCTAAGAGTGAGTTATGAAGATCTTCAGAAGGAGCACGATTCATTACTTTCTTAACAAATCAGCGCTTCTCAGGAAGAATTTGTTCCTCCATGCTTGAAATGCATTGAACGTGAAACTGCTAATTCTTCACTTGAATGTTCAAATGCTGCTAATGTTTCAAATTCTTCACATGCCTCTGCTATCACTAACGATGCAGGGCTGAAGGAATTGTACACGACATGCATGTACAAAAGCCTCAAAGGGCATCGGGCTCTTTGTGATGTGCTTAAAAAGCAGATCCTCAATAGGAACCCTAGGAAAGAGGGTATTGCCTTTGAGAGGACACTCAATGCTGATGGTACATATTGGAAGCCTGAGCAGTACCCCAAAACTACGTGGGTTGCTGCAAAGGGACCTCCAGTTGATCCATCTAACTTATCTAGATTTGCATGTGAATCTCCTCGTTCTGATGACGAGTCATTTGACTCCAACTATAAACTATTCAAAAATCAGAATGGTGAAGTATTTGCTAGATATGTTGGCACTAACTGCAGGAACGGCTCCCCTATGAAGAAAATCTGGGTTCCCAAAAGATGCCTTGAAAATCTTCAGGTGAATGTCATCATGACGCCACCTGTGAAGAATAGGAACCCCAGATCAAATTCTTCATATGGACCAAATTCTTCATATGGATCCAAGTCCTCATACGGACAAAACTCCTCACATGGATCATATTCCTCAAAAGGATCAAAGTCCTCTTATGAACATCATCGTGCTAACCCGTCTGTTTCGCAGGGAAGATCTAAGGATTATGGATATGTGCATTATTCTTCAAATTAATATGTCCATAAGTCCTCGAAGAATTTCTCTGCTTACTCTTATGCTTATTCTAACCCCTCTTATGTGAAACGAAATGGACTGGCTTCTATGCCATACTTCTCATATGGATCTCGCAAAATGATGAACTCTTTGCCACCCCTTCAGATGTGGGTGGTGAAGAAAAAGAACTAATCTCTTCTGCAGGGTCAGGTCTCCAGACGTACGTAATCGTCTGAAGAATTTGCTGGAGACCTGAGCATGCCTGATAGGACGTAGACTAATCATGAAGAAATGAACTTTCATTTCTCACGTCCTCATATTGCTTTATCTGTTCTTTTGCTTGATGAAATTGATCTGATGAATTGTATTCTTCATTGATGAAGTATATGAGTTTGTAAGCTGCACTATTTCATCTGCAGGATGATCAACCCAAAGCCACTGAGTGCGTCCTCGATAGTGGATGTACAAACCACATGACTGGTGACAAGAATCTATTGATGGATGCTCCATTATCTCCGTCGCATCTGAAGCATATCATCTTTGCTGACAAAGGCAAAAGTCAGGTATTGGGTCTAGGTAAGGTTGCGATCACAAAGGATCGACACATGGACAAAGTCATGCTTGTTGAGTCCTTAGGATACAACCTTATGTCTGTCTCAATGCTTTGTGATCTTGATATGGTTGTTGTATTTGGCAAGTACCATTGTGTTGTGGTTATGGAAGCTGATAGTTCCAAAGTCTTCGAAGGCTTTAGGAGGGGAGACCTGTATATTGTTGATTTCTCTACAGGATCACAACCAGCCGTGTGCTTACTTGCAAAAGCTTCAGAAGGCTGGCTCTGGCATCGACAACTTGGTCATGCGGGCATGAGGAATTTGCACACGCTTGCGAAGAAGAAGCATGTCATTGGCATTGAGAATGTCAAATTCCTCAAGGATCACTTATGCGGAGCCTGTGAAGCTGGAAAGACGACCAAGGCCAAGCATCTAGCAAAGACTATCATGACCACTACTCGCCCATTTGAATTGCTTCACATGGATCTCTTCGGTCCTAATCATTATTCTGCTATTTCAAATGAAGCATCTCAGCTTTGTTATTGTTGATGACTACTCTCGTTATACATGGGTACACCTTGTTACTTACAAACATGAAGTGCAGGAGGTCTTCAAACGATTTTCCTTGAGGGCTTAAACCAACTTTGGTGTGAAGATCAAGCACATCAGAAGTGACAATGGCACTGAGTTCAAGAATTATGGTCTTGATGACTATCTTCATGAACTTGGTATTACTCATGAGTTATCTGCTCCTTACGCTCCTCAGCAGAACGACATCGTGGAGCGCAAGAACAGGACTCTTGCTGAGATGGCTCGCACTATGCTTGATGAATACAAAACGCCTCGTTGGTTCTGGACTGAGGCAATTGATACTGCGTGCCACATCATCAACAGAGTATATCTTCACAAATTCTTCAAGAAGACTTCCTATGAACTCCCCACTGATAAGAAACCCAATGTAAGTTATTTCAAAGTCTTCGGTGCTAAATGTTGGATAAGAGATCCTCATCAAACTCAAAATTTGCACCAAAAGCACATGAAGGTTTTATGCTTGGTTACGGAAAGGACTCGCACACCTACAGAGTCTTCAACAACATTCTTCACAAGGTTATTGAAACTGTAGATGTGCGGTTCGATGAAACTAATGGCTCGTAAAGAGAGCACCTACCTACTGTGATAGATGAACCAGCACCTGAGGAAACTATCAAGTTCAAGGCTACTGAGGATGTCATTCCCACTGAAGAATCTGCTGAAGAATTCATTCCAGAACATGAAGAACGTCGAGCTAATGCACCTGAAGAAAATGGTGCTGAAGAAAACGCTGATCAAATTCTTCAACGGCAACCAGCTCATCCTCGTATTGCAAAAGAAGTGCAAGTTGAAAAGATCATCAATGACATCAAAGCGCCAGGTCCTCTCACACGCTCAAAAGCTTCACATTTATCTAACTTTTGTGGGCACTATGCTTTTGTCTCTATTACAGAGACCACTAAGGTAGATGAAGCATTTCTGGAGCCTGAGTGGATTCAGGCCATGCAAGAATAATTACATCAGTTCGAGCTCAACAATGTCTGGGAACTAGTCAAACGTCCAGATCCTCGCAAGCACAATATCATCGGCACAAAGTGGATCTACCACAACAAGCAAGATGAAAATGGTCTTATGGTGAGGAATAAGGCACGGCTTGTAGCTCAAGGCTACACACAGGTTGAAGGAATTGATTTCTATGAAACTTTTGCACCTATTGCTAGACTTGAGGCTATTCGCATATTACTTGCTTATGCTAACCATCATGATATCACTTTATATCAAATGGATGTGAAAAGTGCATTCCTCAATGGTAAGCTTGAGGAAGAAGTATATGTTGCTCAACCCCAGGTTTTGAAGATCCAAAGAATCCTGACAAAGTCTTCAGACTCAACAAGGCCCTCTATGGCCTCAAGCAGGCCCCACGGGCATGGTATGATACGTTGAAGGAATTCCTCATGATGAAAGGCTTCAAACCCGGTTCACTCGACCCTACTCTTTTCAGTAAATCTTATGATGGTGAATTGTTTGTGTGCCAAATATATGTTGATGATATTATCTTTGGCTGTACTGACCAACGTTATAGTGATGAATTTGCCTATATGATGAGTGAAGAATATCAAATGTCTATAATGGGAGAGCTGAAATTCTTCTTAGGACTTCAAAATCTTCAACAACGCAATGGCATATTCACATCTCAGGAGAAATACCTCAAGGATGTACTGAGGAAATTCGGCATGCAAGATTGCAAAGGCGTCAAAATTCCTATGCCCACAAATGGCCATCTGTGCACTGATGAAAATGGTATTGACTTCGATCGTAAGGTATACCGCTCCATGATTGGCTCTTTATTGTACTTATGTGTATCTAGGCCAGATATAATGCTTAGTGTTTGCATGTGTGCCCGATTTCAAGCTACACCGAAGGAATCACACCATAAGGCTGTGAAGCATATTTTTCGATATCTAGATCACACACCAACACTTGGATTATGGTACCCCAAGGGCTCGGCTTTTGATCTCATTGGATATTCTGACTCTGACTATGCTGGTGATCGTGTGGACCGCAAGTCAACATCTGGTACATGTCATTTCCTCGGACGATCTTTGGTCTGTTGGTCCTCGAAGAAACAGAAGTGCGTATCACTATCTACTGCTGAAGCTGAGTATATTGCCGCTGGTTCTTGCTGTGCCCAATTGCTATGGATGAAGCAAACTCTCAAGGACTACGGCGTCAACATGAAGAATGTGCCTCTCTACTGTGACAATGAGAGTGCCATCAAGATTGCTCACAACCCAGTTTAGCACTCGAAGACAAAGCACATTCAGATTCGTCATCATTTTCTTCGTGATCATGTGTTGAAGGGCGACATTTCTATTGAGCATGTGAAGACTGAAGAACAGCTAGCCGATATCTTCACAACGCCCTTGGATGAGAAGAGATTTAGCAAGTTGCGGTGTGAGCTAAATATCCTAGAATCTTCGAATGTTCTTTGAAAAGGACACTCACCCTAACACTTATGCAAAATTGATGACTTAGATGTGCAACACATGAAGACACGTTTTTCTTCAATCAATGAAGAATAACACTCTTAGTGTGAAGAAATTAACGAAGAATTTGATTCTCAGAACCCTACGATAATTGTACGCGGTGTCTGAAATCATCATTCTTATATGGTGGGTCACTCCACCACCAAAAGTTGAAATTCCTCAGTTATTGATATTCTTCAACTTTGCATTGTCTTCACTGTTTCCATCGTTTTTCTTCATTGGCTATATATATATGAGTTTATGTCCTCTACAGCATTCACTTATTGCTAATTCTTCAAGTTGGTTTTTCTGCTAAGTGAATGTGATCGGACCCTTTCCCTCTATGCTATACTCAACCCAATCTATTCACAAATTCTTCATGTGCGTTCTATTTGAAACTCGTTCAAAATCTTCACTGTGTCCTTGTTAGCTGAAGAAATTGCGAACGGAACTTTAAAACCTATCTTATCTAAATTTTCGGCTTTGCCGCTCAAACCGTTCTGCATCCCACGATATACTTATCCACTCACCCACGATCTAACACGATCTCCACTTCTCACTACGTGGGTGACACATGTCATGCGAATGAGAAGGGTTAGGGGCACGTTCGTCCAATTTCTTCGGGCGAGCAGTTTTTCACCGTGGCTATAAATATCCCTCCTTCCCTTCCTCACTTCTTTTACTCCGCTCAATCTCTCTCTCTAGCTCGAGCTTCTCAAACCCTAGCGCCGCTGCTACTTCATCGCCGCTGGTGAGGAAGAGCTTCACTGCCTCGACCTCGTCGCCGACGTACTCGCGCCGACCGCGGAAATCTTTACTCCGCCGCCGCCGTAGCCGTCTTCCTCCGCCGAGTTAGGGTGTGGAAGATCTACACAGACGAACTTCATCTCTACACCTCACTGTTCGTCGTGTTCTTCATCCAGGGTAATTAAAAGTTACTTTTACTTTCCTTGTTGATTCGAATGATTATCTTCAAAATCTTCAAAGGTGTTTTTCTTCATAGCTTCACACACTAAACACCTCACAAGTCATCTGTTCTTGATTCGTTTCTCTAAGCATCATTTTTCTTCAAGATTCCTCAATTGTGTGGATCTTCGATCTATACAACTCTGGAACCTAAGACAAAGAACGCTTAGTGAAATTCTTCAAGACTCATCTGGTCAAATTCCTCAAACTTGTTCTTTTTGAAAAACCCTCTAAGAACGCATATGACCTCTCCAAATTCCTCGCAACTATACTCTGTTCACAGGTACACATGCCAGCTGCTGAATCACTAGGTTCTCATCAACTTAACTCATTTGCAGCGTTCCTTGATGCATACTTCTTCAGAGAATTCAATTTTCCAAATTCCTCAACTGAAGAAAATGGCTGACGGTAAGAAGCACAGAAGGGAGGAAAGAGGCCTGAGGTCAATACAGCATTTGAGATCCCTGATGAAATATATGCTGGGTACTGCACACCTACTGCGGAAACCAAGAATGAGCGCAAGGTGCGCATTCAGAAAATAGAAAGGAGATGGGCAAGAGAGTGGAGGGAGTACAGGTATGTAACTCCAAAGTACATGAAGAAATTCACACTCAATCCTCCATGCCCAAGAGCTCCATTGGCACCTGGCCAAGTCGCTGATCCCACCAGCCTCAAGCGCGGTGAGGACTATCCTGATGAATGGGACAAGTGCCAAGCCAAGTTGGCTAAGCAAGCCAAAGAAGCAATGAGGAAATTCAATGAAGACTCTGCTGCTGCTGCTGCCTCTGCTGAGGCCTTTGCTGTCAAGCCAAAGAAGGCTATGTCAAAGAAGCCTACGCGCAAGCCAAGTGCTTCACCAACAATGACCTCAAGGCCAAGTTCCTCAGCAATGCCCTCACGGCCAGGATCATCAAAGCCCTCACGGCCAATTCCTCATGCTGCTCCTGTTCCTCCAAAGTCCTCAGCTCCTCCGCCAAAGCCCTCAGCTGTTCCGACTAAATCCTCAGCACATGTGCGTATCGCCTCGTGCCAAAGGATTGCAGGCATCTTCATTGCCTCAGGTGTCTCAGCTAGTTCCTCAGCTACACCAAGTTCCTCAACTGGCCCCTCACTGCTGAAGACAAAGGCCACTGCTGGACGAGGTCCTCGCCCAAGTCCTCAAAAGAAACAAGTCGCTTTCCAAGTGCCGTCTGAAGAAGACGAAGCTGATGATGATGAACTTGCAGAAATCATAAGAGACAGGCAAGTCAGGGCCGCTAGAGCCAAAGGAACAGAGGTTCCACTGCTTTTGGATCCCAAGTTGATCCTCGACTACATTGATGTTTGGCACAAGGACCCCAACACTCCCATGCCTGACTTCAAGCTGACTCCTAGCCAAAGTCACATGTTGACCCACTTCATTCAAGAAGAAAAGTGGAAATTTGAGAAGGCCAGGTAGATCAAGAAAGCGCAGTACAAGAAAGAGCGTTATCTGAAGAAAAACGTTATCTCTATGACAACTGAAGAACTTGTCACTATTCAGACTGAGATCAAGAAACTCAGTGATGACTTTGACGCATATCGCGCTGATTGGCTTGGAGCCAAGGTTCGTTTTGTGAAACTTGCGGATAACTTCACTTCCAATGTTGCAGCCCCAATGCAACAGGAAATTCCTTAGGCTGAAGCATCTGCTCAGCCTACTGAAGAAAATGTGAGCACCGCTGATGACAATCAGGCTGCTGAAGAAAATGTGAGTTCCAGGGCTGATGACTGCATTCCAGCCGCTGAAGAAATTGCCAGGGCACCCACTAGTGGTGCACCTGAAGAAAATGAAGAACTCAGGGCAACTGCATCAGTTGTGCCTGAAGAAAATCAACCAGATTCCTCAGCTGCTCCTGCACCAACTTCAACTCCAATCCTTCCATCTGCATCAGATGTGAAGAAGACCAAGGCTGCAGAGCATGCTGTAGTGAAGAAAAGGAAAGCATCAGCTGCTTCAGATTCTTCAGCTCTAAAGAAAATGAAGCCTATGACAAGTTCATTTGCTAATCCGATTGATGTTGTTCCCATCTCAACCAGGCCATCAAAGGACCTTGTTCCTTTTGATGAAGAATATGTGATCCCCAGCGGATCTGATGAAGAAACTCCTTCTGCTGCTTCGTCTGAGCCGTTGGATGAAGAAATTGAAGTGGATGCGATCCCTTCAACACCTATCACCTCCTCGCCCATGCCTCAGTTAATAGCTTAAGAGGCTGGCGTTGAAGAAATGGAAGATGAAGATGTGGACGTTGGCTGCTCCACACCCGTAATCAGTGATGAATTCTGGGAAAGCCAGCATCCAAACTCTCCAATGTTCACACCACTGCAGCAAATACTTCAGTCGCCTGCACCAACTGTTCAAATGGGCTTTGAAGAAACTCATCCCACTGCATCTGTCCATGAGGAAATTCCAGCCACTAGCGCTGAAGAAACTGCTGCTGCTGAACAACCAACGACGTAGACTGCCACTAAGGAGGAACCAGAAATTCCTCAGCCTGAAGAACCTGCGATTGAGATTCTTGAGGTCGTGATGCAACTCACTGACACTCCTCTGCCGAAGCCAAAGGATCCATTCTCACGCAAGCAAAAGTTCAAGGCTGATGATTTCTTCGGCGAGCATGTATTCTTTGAAGATTACAACCCATATGACGCTGCTTGCATTAGGAAGAGGCGTTTCTGGACTGCTAGTCAACCCAATTTGTATTCCTCAGTGTTGTTCAACAAGGAGAAAATCTTCTACCATGAGCATATTCCTCACATGGATATGGAATCTCTGTCGTGCTTCGCACCAGTCCTCAGTGTTCTTCACGATGCTGGACTGCTAAACTTTCGCTCTGACATCTGCGATTGGAATGAAGAACTGATTCTTCAATTCTATGCAACGCTGCACATCACCGGAGATGCTGAAGATGTGAATTCATGGGTGCTAGACTGGATGTCTGAAAACACTCACTACACTGCACCAGCCTCTGAATTGCTTCGTGCTCTACCACTCAGTCCTCCCCTTGAAGAAGCTCGTTGCATCTACAGTGAACCTGAGCTCACACATCATTACATGCAGGTGCTGATGAAACCTTTGAAGCCAGGTCAAGCACCAAGAACCAAATTCCTCGTGAAGGAATTGTTGTACGTGCCCAGAACTGTCTATCGTATTCTTACGAGGACAATCAGTCCTATCAAAGGCCACGACTCATCTGATGAGGAAATTGTTGGCATCATGAAGAATCTGGTATTCAACATCGTTCATGGCATCCTGTCAATTATCACAATTTCTTCATGAGGACTATGGCAAATGTTGCACTGTCTCCGTTTGAGCTAAAGCCTTATGCACCTTGGATTATGAGATTCCTCAGGACAAGGTCTTCACTCAACTACAAAGCTGATTTCCAGAATCACCTCAGCTACTTGCCCCCAATTGAAGTCCTCAAGCAGACATATTCCTTAGTTGATGGAAAGGGCAAGGCACCAGCTGTAATAGATGAAGGCATTCGTCCATTGGATGGTCAGTTTCACAAAGTAGCATCTTATTCCACCAATGATGACTCTGCCACACATGACTCTGCCAACGCACCCAAGTCCACCCCTCAAGCCACTGCTCCGCGCGTGATGACTGACTGTGAACTTCTGCTTAGTCTTCACCAGAAGGTGGATCAAAATCACAAATGGGTTAAGCGTCAGTTTGGTTCACTTCTTCACAACATGACTGCCACACACAATGCAGTGAAGAAAAACCATTACTACCTCCATCAAGTCTTCGGTCGCACCTGGGTAATCCTGTCACATATGTATGGTGAAGAAGATCTGAAGAAAATGGGTCTCAATGAAGATTTTGACTGGTCTACACCTCCACCGAAGAAATTCAAGAAGGTCAAGGTTCCTTCTCTGGTGGCCAGCTCATATTCTTCATCGCGCGACACTGATGAAAATGAAGACTTGGACGACACTGCGGCAGGCCCTACTACGACAAATGACCCCAACAACGTTGGCGCTCCTTCATCAACTTGATATTCTTGAGGGGCGTTAGTCCTCATATTTGATCCTTTTGGTCATTTGATGACAAAGGGGGGGAATTTTGAGTTAGTCTTCAAGCGGGTCTTTCTATATGGGCATTTTTTTTGTTAAGTTACAACTCTCGTTCTTCTGAGACTTTATTGGATCGAGTTGTAAACTTAAACCCGATGGTGCTCTGATCCTCTTGATACGTTTTTCTGCATGCTTATTCCTCGTTAATATTATTGCACGCATTCTGAATTACATCAGTCACCATATTTCATCATGCATTTCAAATTCTTCACTGTTATATGTCAAATGTGTGTATGAATTACAAGATATAGGGGGAGATCTCCATGATTCAACTCTTCAAGTGTGCATTGCTTCAAAAGCAAATTCCTCACTGTGCACATCTTCAGGGGGAGTTCTTATATATCTTGCAATCAAATTCCTCAATATCAGTATTTACACTTCATATGTTTATCCCCGTTGAAAACTTAACCTATATTGTCATCAATCACCAAAAAGGGGGAGATTGTAAGTGCATCTAGTGCCCCTTAGTGATTTTGGTGTATTGAAGAGTTATAGGTTAAGGGACTAATGCGTTTGTGAGTGTACACAGGTATTTAAGTCTATGAGGAGTTTGATATTTACAGATAAAGTCGACCCCTAAAAATGAAGTTTCTTCGACTGAAGACTTTGAATCTCTAAAGACTTTCTGAAGACTTTGAAAGTGAAGAAATTGGTGTGACCGTGAAGACTTGGCATTCATTCAAGGAACATGAAGCGTGAAGACTTTTGTTTTCGTAGTTTCATTTTCTCTTTCTTGAGTCATAGGAAACACTGTACTGTTAAAGGGGGTTGAGGAAATACTAAGGAAAAATTTCCATGTGATGCTCAACTCAAAATCCTACACCTACCAATCCCTTCGAGTGAAGCCATTGGAAATCTCATACAGTTCAGTCAATTTCTTCAGTGACAGAGACGAACTTCTTCTAGTCTCTGAGGAATTTGTTCTGACTGAGGAGTTAGGAATTCGCCAGTGCGGATTACCTACACAGTGAGGAACATGACAGCCCTGAGGATTTTGCTACTCAAAATTCCGACCGTTGTTGTGCTATGCGCCAGCTGTCCCAAAATATCTATCCACCTAACGGTCATATCATTGAAGGGCATTTATGTCTTATCATGTTGGGCTGCTCCCTAGGCTATAAATAGCCGCCCCCTACAACCACTAGTTGGTTGGCTGCTCCAAGAGAAACTGACACTTGTCATCTGAGAGCAACCCATCCTCCGAGGACTTTGAGCGAAAATCATCGAGCGAGGAAAAACCCAAAACCCAAACACCTACAAACCCCAAGTGATTGAGCATCACTGAAGAGATTGATCCTGGGTCGATCCGACGCTTGTTACCTTTGAAGACTGTGCTTCTTCCAGACGGTTAGGCGTCATGGTCTAGAGCATCCAAGAGGAATTGTGGATCGCCGAGTGACCAAGTTTGTGAAGGTTTGGAAGTCACCTGAAGACTTACCACGAGTGATTGGACGAGGTCCGTGTGACCTTAGTTCAAGGAGAATACGGTGAGCACTGGGTGTCCTGAGCTGCTATTCAGGACTGGGTGTCCGGGACTGTGTGTCCTCGAGTTTAAATACTCAGCCGCTCCAACCAGACGTACAACTGAGACAGCAGTTGGAACTGGTCTACCAAATCATTGTCTTCACCAAGCTTACTGGTTCCATTTCCTCAACTCTTTCATTTCCTCATAATTGAGTTGTGTGCTTGTTCGTATCTGTTTTGAAGACTTTGACTGAAGACTTTCTCAATTTCCTCAGTTCAATTTCTTCAGTCTGTTTGTCTTCATCCTGTGTTATCCTGTGCTTACGCTTCCTGTACTCTGTGTCTGTCTTCATTTCATCATGATGACCATGCTTGTATTCTGTTATGTTTACTTTTGAGTACTTATTCCGCTGCTAGTAGTTCTTCGCTAAGGAATTTCCTCACCGGCAATTCCTCAGTGAAGAATTTCATAAAAATCGCCTATTCACCCCCCCCCTCTAGTCGATATAACGCACTTTCACTTGGCCACTCCGTGTGCCCTTGCCATTGCATTTGGTGCATCGGTTTGAGTTCTCCATGGTGATACGTGGAAGTTACAAGTTGAGAAGCTTATTACTCTTGGGTGCTTGGTACCCTTGAGCTTGTTCCTCTTGGGTGCTTGGGAGCCCTAGACGGTTGAGGTCACCTCGGAGCCATATTCCATTGTGGTGAAGCTTCGTGGTGTCGTTGGGGAATTAACCCCAACCTTGGTGGTGTTCGGAGCTCAATCATTGTGGTGTAAAGCTCCGGGCAAGCGTCGGGGTCTCCAATTAGGTTGTGGAGATCACCCCGAGCAATTTGACGGGTACCGGTGACCGCCCCCAAGGGTTGCCAAAGTGTATGGGTTCGGTGACCGCCCCCAAGGGTTGCCATTTGTACGGGTTCGGTGACCGCCCTCAAGGGTCCCTTAGTGGAATCACGGCATCTTGCATTGTGCGAGGGCGTGAGGAGATTACAGTGGCCCTAGTGGCTTCTTGGGAGTATTGTGCCTCCACACCGCTCCAAACGGAGATTAGCATCCGCAAGGGTGTGAACTTCGAGATACATCATCGTCTCCACGTGCCTCGGTTATCTCTTACCCGAGCCCTTTACTTATGCACTTTACTTTGTGATAGCCATATTGTTTCTTGTCATATATCTTGCTATCACTTAGTTGTTTATCTTGCTTAGCATAAGTTGTTGGTGCACATAGGTGAGCCTAGTTGTTGTAGGTTTTGTGCTTGTCAAATTAACCCCTAGGTTTATTCCGCATTTGTTCAAGCCTAAACCGTAATTATTTTAAAGCGCCTATTCACCCCCCCTCTAGGTGACATCCACAATCTTTCACTGTTCAAACATAGGTCGTATTCGAACCAAAGAGAACATAGTTGTCGGTACCCTCTTGATCGGCGCAACACCACAGCCACTGGGGGCTATATGGTCGTATTCGAACCTTAGATTAACCCCTTTGGTCAGGTTTACTGGTCGTATTCAAATTAGAAGCCACCAACCTTTAAATATAAGGTTAAATCATACTTGTTGTTTGCCTTTGAGTTTCTTGTTGCAAATAATTAGCATGATCCTCTTCGTCAGTTTGTCTATTTGGCAACATGGCTACCAAGGTATTATGATCATTGAAGTATTCAAAGGTATTGACTTCTCAGAAAGATTGAGTTATCAGCTTCATTACCCGGGTTACTCAAGCCGGTGGTCTAAGGATTAAAGGTACAAGTATGGCTATTGTTTATATATAATTGCCTAGTGCATTAACTAAAGAGTTAGTTTCAGCCCTTGTCCTTTATTTATATCTGCTTCCTGTTTTTCTATTATGATGAACATATTGGATATAAGCCGGGTGTTCTAACCCGTTTGATTCTAAGCCTCCAGGCCAGTCTTTTCTTGTCTCTACAGGGTACAGATTTAAAGTGTTGTAGAGATGATCATCAAATATAATGCATATATTGCCATCGGGAAACACGGAGTCACATACAGTGTTTTATGCACGCTGGCATAAGCAAGGCATTCAGTGTTTTCACAACTAAACTATTACACGGCTTCTTATAAGCCAAATGAAGATGGTTATTATTCCTCCCTCGCCGGTTCACCGCCCTCTGTTGGCTGGAAGTTGGGTTTTGACCAGTCAAAATCATTCACGGCAACGAATTCTGCTTCATCATCGATCAGGCCTGCTGATGTGGGCATACCTATCATAAAAACATCTACAAGAACTACATGTCAAAATAATAACCACGTAGTTTCTTTTCTTCGTACGCATGATTTAACTGCCAAGAATACGATGCTCCATTCATTATTCGTTTTAATTATACTCAGGAATGGAGGGGTCAAAGAGTCAACAGGGGAAAGCATTTGGAGATGCAAAGTGAAGATGCATGTACTAGTATGCATACATGCATTGCGTACACATGCATGCATAGACTTTGGAAATTTTAAGGATGACCAGCCGTGCACGCATCCACGTAGGCCATGGACATGCTACGTATCAACCAAGGAAAGTGGGCCAGAAGTTTTCCATCGACCACGCCACGCCACGCAGCTTCTAGGGTGCACCACGACCAGAGGATTAAAAAATGGACAGACTGGATTAAATCTGAGGAGAGCCAGAGACGGCGCCAACCAGGACATCGTTTGTGCGGCGCAGCGCGTCTGCACCCTTTAATAAATATCTAGTCAAGATTAGGGTTTAGACTGGGGTTTTGTTTAGAGAAGTTTAGCTATCGCTACTTTTATTTGTCTTCGCTCTTAGCGGCTAGTGCGACCGTCAAGATATCCTATCGGAACCCCATCTTGTGAGATTAATCCCATCTAGCATATTCGCAATTTTGAGATTGCTTGGCTATTATTTTCTTGCATGTTCTTCGATTTGCTTGCAGGAAAAATCCTTCGTGGATAGGTCGATCGCGCCGTTGGCTCGGTCGATAACGTCGTGGAGTTGGTTCAGCGATTGCCGTGGATATCAGTCATGTACAGTTCTTCCTGTACGGTTGGTAGCCGGATCATGAGGGTCAAGTCCCTCCCAAAATCGTAGTTATCATCTCTCATCGAAAGATCGGATCCCAGTTCACATCAAGTGGTATCAGTTTTCAGGTTCATCGGTGAGAGATTTACTGTTTTATTAGGTTAGATTGTTTTTCAGTCCTACAACCCATAAAAAAGCCAAAAAAAATTAGATTAGTTCATCCGCTGCACCTATCTTTTTTAGCCTTTAGCAATTTGCATCTGGTATTTGCTTTGTTGAATTTTTGTTGCATTCATCCTGTTATTAGTGCTGGTTTAGATTAGTTTGGGAGCAAATCATCTACTAGATCGCACTTGTTTTTGTCTATTACGTCTCCATCATATACTGCTCCATCCGCCCACCTTGTATCACGCCCGCGTATCATTTTTTTCCACCTCGTCCTCTGTTGTCCACGCAGTCCACGCCTTTTTCCATCCACACTAATTACGCCAGTTTTTTTGTCTCTTAGATAGTACAACAACAGTTCCCTGCACGCCACTGTTTTTTCTGGTTTCTGCTACTACGCAGACAACCAGGTCTGCCTGCCCGCGCCGCTGTTCCATCACAACATATCCATTGGTTTCCTTGCATGCATGCAGTACACTGTAGACGTCCCATCACCACACAAGCTGTGTATTGCTTTCTTTTGACTGATTGCTTTTCCAATCTCTAGTACACGTCCGGCACTGTACCACACACGTTTCTCCTTAATCCTTAATATTCAGTGGTACAGCTGATTGTTTCTAGTAGCACTTTCGTTCGTGAGTATACTTGTTGGTAACCGGCCTGGTAAAGGAGAAAAAGAAAGAGAAGAAAACAGAATCGAAAAAAAAGAAAGAGCAAAAAAACAGAGAAAAGAAAAAAAAGTGAAGAAAAACAGAGAAGAAAAAGTACGAAAAAAAATTCAGGCTGGTTCGCATCTTTTGGAATATCTCTTACTATCCAGAACCTTTGCTTTGTTCATATACCTAATATCTGCTGCACATTTTTCTGCTTATGTTTTCATACATGGCCATTTATACCTCACTTATATCTGCTATTTAGAGCTCTCATATTTTCACCGACTTTCACTCATTTGATTCAGTATCTGCGCTTAGATTATTTTATTTCTTACTAGTCGACTGCCAGCACTAGTTAGGAGTTTGAGCAATTATTCAACTTGCATTGCTTTTTGCTAAATTGTGCCACTGATATTGTGAGTTGAGAAGCCTTTGCCAAGCTACACTTTTTCTACCAATAAGTACAGGTTCCGGCTCTACTGATTCCTGGTTATCGCTCCATCCAATCTTCATCGGTCGTTTGAGGCCAACACCAACGCACCGATCACCATCTGTTGCATTGGTAAGAACAAGTAAGAATTTGATACTAAGCTTGAGTGTGAGAGAAATTTTGTCCACCACATCCGGTTAGTTGATAGGGATTATAAATTGTGTTTTTTTCTCTTTCGCTAACAATGACACAGGATCAACCCACACTTGAGGGTCTCACCGCGGATGTGAAAGTCACCAGCGAGCGTCTTGCCCAACTTGAGGGTGCTCAGATTGCGACCGAAGAAAGGCTCAAGGCCATAGAGGATGCACAGGGTGTTGCAAACACATAGCTAAAGGACATCTTGTCACGTCTTGACGAGTTGCGGACTGCACCCCCCATCAACAACAATGCTGATCCTCGCAACTCCACGGGTGGCGGCGCTATTTCGCGAGCTCGGCGTGTGCCCATGGGTCATCCACAACACCCAGCTACTGCCACTGATGCCGCCACCATAAACCAGCACCAACAAATTCCTCCCCGCGTCGAGCAACATGGGGACAACTACGAGGATTATTCTGGTGACACCGAAGATGACCAAATGGTCAACCACCACAATGACCGTGCTTATCGACAACTATGTTTCAACCATCATGGTATGGCACGAGGTCAACCCAGGTATGATGTTAGAGATTATGAACACTCTAGTGCCAAAATCAAATTTACTATGCCTGCTTTCAATGGTAAATATAATTCAGATGTTTATCTTGACTGGGAACTTTTTGTTGAACAAAAATTTGCATGCATGATATTCCTGAGAACCAAAGAGTTAGGGCAGCCACTAGTGAATTTACAAACTTTGCTTCCATATGATGGAGTGAATATTGTCATATTAATGCAAATAATATACCTACTACTTGGGATGCTTTAAAACGAGCTATGCGACAGCGTTATGCTCCTTCATATTATGCTCGTGATAAACTAAATGAATTGCAACGTTTAAAACAAGGTAGCAGCTCTGTAGAGGATTATTATCAAGAATTGCAAACTGGCTTAGTGCGATGTGGATTAGTTGAAACCGACGATGCTATGATGTCTAGATTTTTAGGTGGTTTGAATCGTGATATTCAGGATATCTTGGACTACAAGGAGTACAACTCTATTACTCGTTTGTTTCATTTTGCTTGTAAAGCTGAAAGGGAAGTACAGGGACGACACAACAAGGGACGAGGTAATTTTTCTGCAGGTCGCCACTCATCATGGTCACCCTCTCCTACTGTGCCGTCCACTACGGAGTCAACACCACCTATCTTGCCCAATGGTGCACACCCTTCAAGTTCAAAATCAGTTGCACAATCATCCGAGGCTTCGAAAGCAATTTCTGTAGCACCCACCACTTCGTCTGGACGCACAAGGGACATGAAGTGTCATATATGCAAAGGTGGCGGGCACTTGATGAAGGACTGTCCAAATAAACGAACATTCATTGTACGGGAAGATGGTGAGTACTCTTCTGCTAGTGATTTGGATGAAGATACACGTGCTATGCGTGCCACTAATAATGTAGGTAACACTGAGGAGAATGAGACGGAGGCGATACATGTTAATGCAGCAATGGCAGATCAATACCCAAGCCTTTTCACCATGCGAGTACTTAGTGCCCAGGTTGGGCATACTGAGATGCCTCAACGCCATAATCTTTTTCAAACTAAGTTTGTTGTCAAAGGGCATTCCGTTCGTGTGATCATTGATGGTGGAAGCTGCAATAATTTGGCGAGTATAGAGATGGTCGAGAAACTTTGCCTCACCACTACGAGACACCCCCATCCATATTACATCAAATGGTTCAACGACTGTGGTAAGTTGAAGGTAACACGCCGTGTGAGAGTACACTTTACACTTGGTTCATATCATGATTACGTTGACTGTGATGTCATACCTATGCAAGCTTGTTCTTTATTGTTAGGTCGACCTTGGCAATATGATAATAGTGTTACCCATCATGGTAGAACAAATTCGTATACTTTCGTGTTTGAAGGAAAAACCATTAACTTGCTTCCAATGACCCCTGATGAAATAATAAATGATGGGAAAGCTAAATCAGCGGATCATGCTATGCATAGTATGCTTGCGATCAATTCTGAAATTTTTCCGTTCTGTGTCTCAACTTTTGATCTCGACATATCGCATGCTCATCTAGCTCATTTGAGTCCCCATAATTCATATATATATTCCGCGTGGGATAAAATTCATCATGATAATCATAATTCTATTCTCCGACCAGAGAACATATATCATGATATTCATAATTGTGATATTACAAATTTATCACATCCTCATGACCTATCACCTTTGGAGCGGCCTATATGTATTGCATCTATTTTTGCTTTGCTCTATGATGTGTTTCGGGTAAATGAAAGCCGAGGACGGCTTTGTTTTCAAGAAAGGAAGGATGATGTGGGCATACCTATCATAAAAACATCTACAAGAACTACATGTCAAAATAATAACCAGGTAGTTTCATTTCTTTGTATGCATGATTTAACTGCCAAGAATACGATGCTCCATTCATTATTCGTTTTAATTATACTCAGGAATGGAGGGGTCAAAGAGTCAACAGGAGAAAGCATTTGGAGATGCAAAGTGAAGATGCATGTACTAATATGCATACATGAAAGCATTTGGAGATGCAAAGTGAAGATGCATGTACTAATATGCATACATGCATTGCGTACACATGCATGCATAGACTTTGGAATTTTAGACTACCCACAATGGGGGTAACATAGGTAGTAACATCACACATATCTAGATAAAATAGATGATGTGGCAAGCAATAAATGAAGAAAGAGAGGCATATGGTAACATAGCTAGTTACTACTAGTATGAGTAACATCACACATATCAAGGCAAGATGAGTCTATAGCCTAATAAATGAAGTGTTGTATGTTACCACACATATGTTACTACGCACTATAGAGGTAGTAACATAGAATAGTAACATGGGCATGTTACCACTCTATGTTACTACCCATTGTGGCTAGTCTTAAGGATGACCAGCCGTGCATGCATCCAAGTGGGCCATGGACATGCTACGTATCAACCAAGGAAAGTGGGCCAGAAGTTTTCCATCGACCACGCCACGCCACGCAGCTTCTAGGGTGCACCACGACCAGAGGATTAAAAAATGGAAAGCCTGGATTAAATCTGAGGAGAGCTAGAGACGGCGCCGACCAGGACATCGTTTGTGTGGCGCGGTGCGTCTGTACCCTTTAATAAATAGCTAGTCAAGATTAGGGTTTAGACTGGGGTTTTGTTTAGAGAAGTTTAGCTATTGCTACTTTTATTTGTCTTCGCTCGTAGCGGCTAGTGCGACCGTCAAGACGTCCTATCGGAACCCCATCTTGTGAGATTAATCCCATCTAGCATATTCGCAATTTTGAGATTGCTTGGCTATTATTTTCTTGCATGTTCTTCGATTTGCTTGCAGGAAAAATCCTTCGTGGATAGGTCGATCGCGACGTTGGCTCGATCGATAACGCCGTGGAGTTGGTTCAGCGATTGCCGTGGATATCAGTCGTGTACGGTTCTTCCTATACGGTTGGTAGCTGGATCGTGAGGGTCAAGTCCCACCCAAAATCTTAGTTATCCTCTCTCATCAAAAGATCGGGTCCCAGTTCACATCACCTGCCGGGTCAACCTTAGGGGCAAATGTGTTTTCTCTTACAGGCGGGATCAAATCCGTCACGTTGTACGAGGGAGTCGCCATCTTCTTATTTTCAGCATCAAAACCCAGCTGGTATTTGTCAATGTTTGTGTCGTCTCCAAGGGTAGTTGCCTGAGGTCGGACTCCGCGTACGCAGGCCATGAAGTCATCCTGCTCAAAAGGAGAACCATCTTCCTTCACGATGGGATATCCTTTGGCCACGTCCGCTGGGTCTAGGTCTGGCACCCAAACCTTGGAGCGGCTCAGGGCAGTCAAAGCTCCGGCTCGCGCGCAGGAGCGTTTCACTTCTTGAAACCTAGCAGGCAGGATCGATAGTTTCTTCAGGACGTCGCTGAGCCGGTTGGGTCCTTGATTGGCAGGAGAGATGGCGGCAAGAGCCCGCTGTGCGCCAATATACAGTTGTTCTACCAAAGTATACACTACCTTCAGCTTAATCAAAGGGTCTTGGCTCAGATTTTTGCTTCGAGGGCCTGCACATATTTTATACACAAAGTCAGCTGGCGGCTTATACTCCGGATCAGCAAAAAGTACACAAAATTAAAGTCGGACGGCTTACCAAAGATGGCAGCCACCATTTGTGACACCCGGCCCTTTAAACCGTTCAGCTCTGTTGAAGTCTCTTTAAGGGTTGTTTCGGCCTTCTCAGCACGTTGGGTCAGAAGCGTTTTTTCTTCTTCCCAAGTTTTCTTCTTGGCAGCGAAGCTGGTCTTTCAATTTTCCGTCTCAGAGAGACTTATTTGCAGTTTAGAATTAGCAGATTTGATTTCTTCCTCCTGACTCACTAGCCGGGTCTTCGCATCAGTCAATTGCGAGTTCAATTCAGATAAGGCATTCTGCAAAACAATCAGATGAGCCAATATTTTGCTTCAAGTTCAAAAATCAAGATTCAAGTCTCGAGTACTTTACAAAAAACCACTTGACACTTGGGGGCTAATGTATGCCAAATCAAATTTTTATGACTCTAAAGACATACTTTAAGTCCCAAGTACCTTACAAAGTAACAACACTTGGCACTTGGGGGCTAATGTATGCAGTTCAGCAAGTTTCTCAAGGTTAAGCCGGAATATTAAGTCCTTTGAATACAGTACCAAACAATTTAAAGTACCGGCTCATTTATGATCAAAATGAACTGGCCCTTGGGGACTACAGGTGAAGCTTTGTTCTATTGAATTCAAGAAAAGTTTCAAAGGTCTCGGCCTATATTTTAAAGTCTACAGATCATTCCGGTTCTCTCATAATCTGAAGACTTGGGGCTGAAGGAATATAGATAAGCCGGAAGAACGTACCTCGTATTTCAACTGCAGCTGTTTGACCATTTCAATCTCAGAGTCGCGACTGGAGTGTACATGGCTAAGATACCCGGATAAAATATCATTGGCATTTAGATGGTCATAGTTGGCAACGTCAAAGCGAACTTTTTGCCTCTCCAATGCCTCTTGTTTTGCAGTACACCGAGCCAGCACGGTTGGATTCCCTGGTTCAATAAAGTGGCTGCCGATGATCTGAACGTCTTATGCAGACGGTGATGGCGGGTTGGCTGAGCTTGATGGTCCAGTAGCGGAAGGGTTCAAGTGGTCTCATCAAACAACGGCTCAGGAGGATTTGCTTCTACATCAACAGGCGGGTCTGCTGGAGCGTCGGTTAATGGAGAAGATGGCCTGGACGGGTCAGACACAAGCACTGGCGGGTCTTCCACTAGTTTAGCTACCTTCGCTTTCTTGGATTTAGCTTGGCCACTAAGAAAAATGTTGCAAGATCATCTGTATAAAGATACAATTTGAACAACCCGGAAAATATGAGGATTTTTCATTACCCAGGGGCAGTCTTGAAGGCCGGAAATTGCGTCTGTGATGAGTCGCCAGAAGAGCGAGACACCTCCTGAAAGGATAAAATAGAGTTAAAAGTAATACAAGGGGAAGGATCCATTAAAAAGAGTTAAAGACAGAAAGAAGTAAACCTCATTCGGACGCTTCTGAGGAGTTTGTTGAAGAATGACAGCCGGCTCATCTTCAGTCCAAGCTTGACGGCGGCTTTCATGTTGCTGCTTTTTCAAACGAAAGTTGGGATCCAAGTGAGCTAAAGGGTTAGAAAACTTTACTTTACGGATCACTCGTCGAACTTTTTGTCTTGGCAAGGGCTCTGAGTCGGAGGAAATGATAGTTACCTCTGCTTCCACAGCCTGACTAGCCCCAGTGTCATCCTGGTAATGATCAGTGTCAATAAGATTGTTAAAAAATTGGCCAAGGGAATCAAGGGCTACCTCTGAGTCAGATATATCATCAAGCTTCATCAAATCTTTAGCAGTGCTCTTTTTCTTCTTTTTTGACCTCCGGGTCGTTTTCTTGGCGTTTATGGCGGCGGCTTTCGCTTTCTTGGCAGCCTCGTGGTCATACTTAACTTTCCAGAAGTCAGAATTGGCCTGCAGACAGGTAAAAACAAGATAAAGAGTCAGGCAAGTATTAAAACAATACAGCTGGGAAAATACAAAAGAGAGAAATAACGACATCCTTACTTCTGGCACCGGGTTAAGCTGGCAGAAGGGGTTTAACCCGAGGACACTGCAATCTTCGTGTTTCCCGTTCACCAGAAGAGTTGACATTACGACAATATCTTCTTCTGTCAATTGAACGGGGCTGTGACGAAGAGAATCATCTGGGCCTCCACCATATTCATACATCAGCTTTGACCGGTGGCTCAAAGGGATGACCCGCCATGAGATCCAGCAGCGGGTCAGATCAACTCCAGTTAACCCGTTCCCCAACAGAGCATTGATCCTTTTGATAGATGGTATCAGCCTCTTGCGTTCAGCGACGGTAAGCTTATCAGGAAGCGCGAACTTGGAGTCAAGACGATCGGGGTGATAACCCGGCAGTGGCTTCTCGTTTGCTGGTGAAATGTCCTGGCAGTAGAACCAAGTCTGGTTCCAGTCCTTTGGGTGACTTGGTGAGACAATGAGGGGGAAGACGGCACCCTACCGGCGCTGAATTGATATGCCTCCAAGCTCTAAGCTAAGGCCGTTGGTGCACTCGTTCTGCCGGTTTAGATAAAAATATTCTCTAAACAACTCCACGGTCGGCTCTTGTTGAAGATATACCTCATAGAGCACTTGGAAGTTACAGATGTTAGATATGGAGTTGGGCCCGATATCTTGAGGGTGGAGCTTGAAAAAGTGGAGGACCTCTCTGAAGAACTTTGAGCCGGGCGGTGAGAAGCCACGATTCATGTGGTCAGTAAAAATGATCACCTCACCGTCTCTTGGATTGGGCCGTTCTTCTTTCGGGTCAGGGGCACGGTAAGACATGACGGTTTTCGTTGGCAGAAATCCTATGGTGAAGAACTCTTTTAAACGTTCCTCAGTTATGGTTGAGGGAACCCAGTTACAGATGGTTGGTGTTTTGGATGGCATGATGTGCAAAGAAGAACTGAAAAGAAAAGCAACATGCCGGTTCAGTTTAATGGCGAGATTGACAATTAAGTGATGAAGATGCAAACAAGTAATGGCGGCTTAGTTAAGGGCTAAAGACATATAAGGAAAATTAAGCCAGCATGATAAGCCGCCATGACTACAGATATTTGAGGAAGGCAAATTCAGCTAAGTATTGAGACAAACAAGTTTCCTGCATTGCTTGGTATTATTCTAGATCAAATGGTTATTCAAAATGAAAACAATTCTAGACCTAAAAAGTTCAGTACAGAGGAGTCGGTAAGTTCTGAAGCAGCCTTTTAATCAGAGAAAGGGATCTATGGATCAAGAAGAGGTACAAAAACACTACCGCGCGAGCATATATATAACTTTTTGGATCAGAAAAGGCTGGCGGTGGAAGAACTACGATGAACTATGAAGAACACGCAGGATCTTGGAAACCCTAAAATGAGGATCTGAGGAGTAAAAAGGGAGACACTTACGATTGCGGATCTTCTGTGGAGGTCGCCGCTGCTCTCTGGATCGGTTCGGGTTGATGCAGCGGCCAACGTCGACGGAGACGGAGGTGAAGTGCGGCGGTGGCGAAGCTCGAGCAGTAGGGGGTTTGCGAGAGGAAGAAGACGGAGCGAGAGAAGAGAATGAGAAGGCCGAGGCGTGCCTATTTATAAGGAAAGGATGTGAACAGACGGGCGCGAGAATCAAGGGAGAGCCGAATAATGGTTATCCAGCTATACAGGCGCCTCAATTCTCGGGAAACATTAAAGATGAAAAGATCCGTTGGAAGATGACATCATGAAAGTTTTTTGTGTTTTCAAGAGATGACATCACAGCGGGTTACAAGAAAATTTCAACGAAGATAAGAAGATGGATTTTTGTCTAAGTGTTGAAGATTGACAAAGAACGAAGTTCAAAGTCAACCTGGGGCCTAATGTTGGGGATATTACTATCAGTTATGACCCGCCCAGGAGGGGTCGGGTCAGTCCCAATGGCGGGTTACACAATAAGCCCAGTAAACATTCAAGATTATAGTTTATTAAGTCTTATAGAAGGCCCAAAGGCCTGAAGGCGGTTTAAGGCCTGATATTGTGAACTGTCGTATATAAGGAAAGACTTGTAAAGAAAGACATGTAAAGGAAGTCACCGAGACGGACATGATTATGAGCCGGCCGGGACTCTGTAGGCCGCCAGGCGTCAACCCATGTATATAAGGGGACGACCCGGTGGCGGCTTAGGGCAAGAAACAACAAGTCGATAACCAAGCTGGCGAGTTGAACCTCTTGGTGATCGAAACCCCAGCAATACCAATCCCAACTAGATGTAGGCTTTTACCTTCATCGTAAGGGGCCGAACTAGTATAAAACCCTCTCGTGTCCTTTGTCCCGATTAACCCCTTTAAGATTCCTAGTGCGATGGCCCTACGACTAAGTCCTTGCTCTAGGGCATCTGTCGTGACAATTCCACGACACTTCCTGCGCGACGCCGTGCCCAGTGCTGCTTGCCGTGCCCCTGCTCTGCCCGCGCGCCCCCGCCATCACCTCCACCGCGGTTGCCCTGCTTCGGCTGCGGCCACGGCCGTCGATGCCCATAGGGCCGCTACCTGGGGTCGTGCCCTTCATCCCAACGCCAGCCGTCGCCGCTCCGGTGGCTCGCCGGAGCCCTGGCCGCCGGCGCAGGTGTGCGTCGTGCGCGCCCAGCGCCCCTCGGGCTCGCGCCCGTTTGGGCGCCCCACCCCCTTGCTCGCCCGTAACCGCTAATGCCCCTCTGGCCCAATGACAAACGGGGCCCACGCCCCCCTGAGAACGTTTTTTTAAGAAAAGAAAAAAGAATTAAAATAAATAAATAATAAAAATAATTACTTACTTAATTAAAGAATTAATTAACTTAACTAATTTTGATTAATTAAACTAAACAACTAATTAAACTAATTAATCATGTTTAGTCTTAGTCAATAACAGTGGGGCCCACCCCTAATTAATCCTCGTTAGGTTAATTAAAATTGGTTAATTAAAATGTGTCACTGACTAGTGGGACCCACTGGTCAGGTTGACCAGTCAACTCCTGTTGACTGCTGGCGTCAGCATGACATCATGCCGATGTCATAAATCCAATTTCGAATTAAATTAAATAATTAATTAAATTCCAGAAATTAACAAATTCTTTTGAAAATCATATCTTTTAATCCGTAACTCGGATTAAAATATTTTCTACATGAAAGTTGCTCAGAACGACGAGGAGAATCTGGATACGCAGCCCGTTCGTCCGCCACGCATCCCTAGCATAGCGAACATGCAACTTTTCCCCTCCATTTCATCTGTCCGAAAACGAGAAACACCAGGGATATTTTCCCGGATGTTTCCCCCCTTCACCGGTATCACCTCATACCGCGTTAGGGCACACCTAGCACCGCTACTTGTCATGTCATGCATCGTTATGCATCTGTTTGCATAGTATTCATTGATTCTTCCCCCTCTTCTCCCCCGTAGACTACGAGACTGACGCCGCTGCTAGTGCCCCAATCGACTATGCTGTTGACGACCCCTCTTTCTTGCCAGAGCAACCAGGCAA
>NC_041380.1:499348386-499351148 GCF_002162155.2 Triticum dicoccoides | reverse complement strand
CACCAGATATCGCCTATTCTTCTCTCTACTGCTTGCATAGAGTAGTGTAGAATGTTACTGCTTTCCATTAATCCTATTCTGATGCATAGCCTGTCATTGTTGCTACAACTGTTGATACCTTACCTGCAATCCTAAATGCTTAGTATAGGATGCTAGTTTATCATCAGTGGCCCTACATTCTTGTCCGTCTGCCATGCTATACTATCGGGCCATGATTACTCGGGAGGTGATCACGGGTATATACTTATATACATAGTATATGATACTTGTGGTGACTAAAGTCGGGTCGGCTCATTGAGTACCCGCAATTGATTCCGATGTTGGGGGCTGAAGGGGCAGGTGGCTCCATCCCGGTAGTGGTGGGCTTGGGTTCCCGACGGCCCCCGACTGTTACACTTTGGCGGAGCGACATGGCAGGTTGAGACCACCTACGAGAGAGGTGGGCCTGGCCCTGGGCAGCATCCGCGGTTATGTCAAAATAACACGCTTAACGAGATCGGGGTATTTGATCTGAGTCTAGCCACTGGCCTATACGCACTAACCAACTACGCGGGAACTGTTATGGGCACTCGACGTCGTGGTATTAGCCGAAGCCTTCATGGCGTTAGCAACTAAGGAGCACACGCCGGGTTGGACTAGAACGCTTGCTCTTGTATAAGGGAGGCTAGGTCTGCTCGCCGGCCGCGTTCGCAATGTGCAGGTGTGCAATGGGCGATGGGCCCAGACCCCTGTGCCATAGGATTTAGACCGGTGTGCTGACCTCTCTGTTGTGCCTAGGTAGGGCTGTGACGTGTTGATCTTCCGATGCCAGGCATGACCCAGGAAAGTGTGTCCGGCCAAGGGGAGCGTGTTGGGAAATGTGGTGCACCCCTGCAGGGAAGTTAATCTATTCGTGTAGCGACCAGACCTCAAACGGTCCAATCTCTGTGCTCAGGTGTCATCCCTGGATCAGTAATGCTGACACCACACAATACTTGAAGGATTTATAACAGAGTAGCAATCACACACTTATTACATCGAGTGTCTCAAAAGAGAACTTAATACAATAAATATGGCTTAAGGCCATATAATAACGATAACAATGGAAAGCTTGGAAGATAAGTGAGTCCATCAACTCCAACGGCATCACTGAGTATAGAACCACGACCTAAAAACTCCTTAATCGTCGTCTGAAAAGTCTGCAACATTAATGTTGCAGCCCGAAACGGGTCAGCACATGGAATATGCTGGCAAAGTAACACATAGAGAGTAATGGAATGAAACAGCTATTCTATATGCATATTTGGTTGGTGGAAAGCTCTACGGTTACAGTTTTGCGTAAAGCCGATTTTTCCCTACTGCAAAGGAATAAATTTTATTTAACTATCATGGTAGTTGTTAAACATTGAGAATGGTTGACAGCATTCTCAATCCCAATTAAGCATCATCATTAAACAAAACCCAACAAAATTAATTTTTAGAGTAACATATTGAGATTCACATGATAATCCAGGTACTAGATACTCAAGATGTCCATAACCGGGGACACGGCTAACCATGATTAGTTTATACACTCTACAGAGGTTTGCACACTTTTCCCCACAAGACTCGATCGCCTCCGTTTGGTTTCTCGCACTACATGGTGTTTGAGAAGAAGGATGACCGAGATATAGTCTTTCAGAAGCGCTAGCACCTTACGATCGGGTAGACCGTTACACCTACTTTCCCCTACATCTGCTAGTCTACCACTGTAAGAGTTCGCACAACTTAGTCAACTATGCTAGAGCCCATAATAGCTTGTGGCTGCACATGGAAGTTTCTAGCATGAATAATCTCATGATCCCTTTGAGCCTCGGTGGCGGTCCATAAAGAAAACAGGCAATCCTGGAATACCCAGGTACCTCAATCCACCCAGATGTGTGTTTAAGTTGCCACCTTAAGTAAACCATTAATTAACAATCTCACTTCTGTCATGGATACACTCACCCAATCCACGTCTACTAGCATAGCATGGCATAATAAGCAAACGTAGAAGCAACTCCCAAAGGTTTGATAATAAACAGGTAATAGGTACTACCTCAACTACTTCCCAAGCCCACAATTTAATTTAGATCCTAATCATGCAATGTGTGAGGATTGATCTAATGCAATAAAACTAGGTAGTGGGAAGCATGATCAAAGTGTTACTTGCCTTGCTGATGGTCTGGGAAACCTAGCAATTCGAAGTAGCAAGCGGTGCACTCCGGGTACTCTATCGCAACAACAAGCATACAATAAGTACTCAGCTAATGCACAGGTAAAACTCAAATAAGAGATCTAACCAGAAAGTTCAACTTAAGAACTCTGGTTGGCAAAAAGAGTCAAATCGAACGAAGCAACGAAAGACAAATGGCAAAAGAAATAGGCTTTGTTCACTATTCTGGATCTAAGGCAATTTTTATAGTGACACAAACTTGTTTAAGTTGGTTAATCGGAAAGAGGGTTTCGAGACGAAACTCCAGGTGCTTGAATCGCCTGATTCCGATAAACGGGTGAAAAGTTAGACTAAAATGAAAATCGGATCAGGAATCGCGATCAGAAAAATCGCGGATTTAATCCAAGAAAAGAAAAAAATGACGAACGTTCGCTAGAACGAACGAACGGACGAACGCTCGCTATTTAAATAAACCGGAAAACCAATCTATTTAAAAAAACCGAAACTAAAAAAACGAACAAAACCGTCGGAAAAACCGAACGGTTTTTTGGGAAAAACTGGCGACTAAAAAAAACTACCTCTGGCAACT
>NC_041380.1:499326322-499347800 GCF_002162155.2 Triticum dicoccoides | reverse complement strand
CGGGGCGGCGGGGCGGCGGGGCGGCGGTCGGCGGCGGCGCTAGGGCGGCGGGGCTGGGGCGCTAGGGTTTGGGAGGTCCCAGGCTGGGCTCCCCGGCTTATAAAGCCTGGACGGGCCTAGTGTCCCGGTCGGACACGGCCGTAGGTCGGTTGCATTTTTTTTATATAAATCGTTACACTCAGAAAAAACAAAAGGAATACTAAACGAACTCCAAAAATCCAGAAATAAATTTTCCCCGGCTTCTAAAATCAAGCCGCACAAGATGAACATTTATTTGAGGCCTAACTGCAATTTTGAAAAACGCGCATTTTTCCTAAATTCAAATGAAATAATAAATAAAACCAAAATAAATCTTATTTGATTTTTTTATTAAATCCTTAATATTTCTTTATTTTGGGAAAGTCATTTTATTCCCTCTCTCATATTTTTGTAATAGAAATGATTGAAGATAAAATAAATAAAATCAAATGATCCTATTTTCGAAATTTGAGACAACTCAAATATGAAAATAACGAAATCCCCAACTCTCTCCGAGGGTTCTTGAGTTGCGTGAAATTTCTAGGATCAACCAAAATGCAATAAATATGATATGCAATGGTGATCTAGTGTATAACATTCCAAATTGAAAATTTGGGATGTTACAAACCTACCCCCCTTAAGATGAATCTCGCCCTCGAGATTCGGGTTGGCTAGAAAATAGGTGAGGATGGTCTTTCAGCAAATCTTCCTCTCGTTCCCAGGTGGCTTCATCCTCCGTGTGGTGGCTCCACTGAACCTTGCAAAACTTTATAACCTTGTTGCGGGTGATTCGACTGGCATACTCTAGAATCTTGACTGGTTTCTCCTCATAGGTCAAATCACTGTCCAACTGAATTGCTCCAGTGGTACCGTATCTCTCAGCGGTATGTCAGCCATCTCTGCGTGGCACTTCTTCAACTGGGATACATGCAACACGTCGTGAACTCCCAACAATCCTTCGGGCAATTCCAACTTGTAGGCTACTTCTCCCATACGCTCCAAAACTTTGTATGGGCCTACAAAATGTGGCGCTAATTTTCCCTTAACTCCAAAGCGCTTAACTCCTCGAAGTGGTGATACTCGAAGATAAACTCGGTCTCCGACTTCGTAAACTGTCTCCTTGCATTTAGAATCGGCATAACTCTTCTGCCTGGATTGAGCTACCTTCAGCCTGTCGCGAATTAATTTCACTTTCTGTTCAGATTCCTTTATCAGATCCGGTCCAAACAACTGGCGGTCTCCAACTTCATCCCAAGACAATGGGGTCCTGCACCTCCTTCCGTACAAGGCTTCGAAAGGGGCCATCTTCAAACTGGATTGATAGTTGTTGTTATAAGAGAACTCTGCATATGGCAAATTCTCATCCCAACTAGATCCGTAATCTAGTGCACAAGCTCTTAGCATATCCTCCAAAATCTAATTGACTCTCTCAGTCTGTCCATCTGTCTGCGGGTGGAAAGCTGTGCTAAACTCCAGTCTGGTTCCCAAAGTTTCATGCAACTGATTCTAGAACTTTGAGGTAAACTGGGTTCCTCTATCTGATACTATGCTCCTTGGAACTCCATGCAGACAAACGATTCTAGTCATGTATATCTTTGCTAACTTTGCACTGGTATAGGTAGTCTTTACTGGAATGAAATGAGCTACCTTTGTCAAACGATCGACTACAACCCATATCGAGTCATAGCCTGAACGTGTTCTGGGCAATCCTGTAATGAAATCCATGCCTAAATTATCCCACTTCCATTCGGGTATCGGCAATGGCTGTAGCAATCCGGCTGGCTTCTGATGCTCTGCCTTTACTCTCTGACATACATCACAAACTGCTACATATTCCGCAATATCCTTCTTCATTCTGGTCCACAAGAAAATATCCTTCAAATCCAAATACATCTTGGTATTTCCTGGGTGAATCGAATATGGTGAATGATGGGCCTCTTGTAAAATTAACTTCCTGATCTCCGGATCATTTGGCACATAAACACGGTCTTCAAACCATAAGGTATCGTGCTCATCCTCACGAAATCCCTTAGCTTTTCCTTTGCTCATTTTCTCCTTTATCTCGGCAATCTCCTTATCAGTCTTTTGGGCTTCTCTTATCATATCCATCAACGTAGACTGAATCTCCAATGCTGCTACATAGCCTCTCGAAACTATTTCCAAACAAAGCTCTCGAAGATTTTCGGCTAACTCCCTTGGTAAATCTCCCGTCATTAAGGTGTTGACGTGGCTCTTACGGCTCAACGCGTCAGCTACTACATTAGCCTATCCAGGGTGATAATGCAATTTCATATCATAATCCTTGATGAGCTCCAACCATCTCCTTTGTCTAAGATTCAACTCCTTCTGTGTGAAAATATACTTCAAACTCTTATGATCCGTGTACACCTTGCAATGGTTTCCAATCAGAAAATGTCTCCAAGTCTTCAGTGCATGCACTACGGCTGCTAACTCCAAATCATGCGTAGCATAATTCAACTCATGAGGCTTAAGCTGTCGTGAGGCATATGAAACAACTCTTCCTTCCTGCATAAGCACTGCTCCAAGTCCTCGACGTGAAGCGTCGCAATACACCTCATAATCCTTGGTCTGGTTTGGCAAAATCAACACCGGTGAGGTAACCAAACGTTTCTTCAACTCCTGGAAACTAGCCTCACATTCCTCGGTCCATATGAACTTGGTATCCTTCTTTAACAACTCCGTCATAGGCTTCACAATCTTTGAGAAATCCTCAATAAACCTCCGGTAGTATCCTCCGAGTCCAAGAAAACTCCAGATCTCTCCAACTGTTGTTGGCGCTTCCCACTTGGTCACAGTATCAACTTTAGTGGGATCTACTGCTATACCTTCTCCGAATATAACGTGTCCGAGAAATCCAACTTCTTTCAACCAAAACTCACATTTGCTAAATTTGGCATATAATTGATGTTCCCTGAGCTTTCCAAGAACCAAACGCAAATGCTCCTTATGCTCCTCTTCATTTTTCGAGTAAACCAGGATATCGTCAATGAACACTACGACGAACTTATCCAAGAACTCCATAAACACTTTGTTCATCATGTTCATAAAATATGCAGGTGCGTTAGTCAGACCAAATGACATAACGGTATACTCGTACAGCCCATACCTGGTGGTAAAAGCCGTCTTGGGTATATCCTGTTCTCGAATCTTCAACTAGTGGTATCCTGATCGCAGATCAATCTTGGAAAATACATTAGCTCCTTGCAATCGATCAAACAGATCACTGATCATCGGTAGTGGGTACTTGTTCTTGATGGTTACTTCATTCAATCCTCGATAATCAACAACCATCCTTAACGATCCATCCTTCTTCTCCACTAGAAGTACTGGCGATCCCCAAGGCGATGAACTTGGGCGAATGTATCCTTTATCCAGTAACTCCTTAATTTGCTTCTTAATTTCCACCAAATCCTTTGCAGGCATCCTATATGGTCTTTTTGATATTGGCCCTGTGCCTGGCAAAAGCTTAATCAAAAACTCAATATCTCTATCCAGTGGCATGCCTGGCAATTCTTCTAGAAATACTTCGGGGAAATCCTTCACTACTGGTACTTCCTCCTGCACAACTCCTGTTAAACAATTGACTTGAATCCTCTTCGGCACATGCCGGGATACATACTTGATCTGTCTCCCTTCTGGGGTGGTAAGCAAGATCGACTTACTAGCGCAATCGATGTTTCCTCCATACATCGACAACCAATCCATACCCAGAATTACATCCAAACCTTGTGATTCCAATATTATCAAATCCGAGGGGAACACATGCCTACCTATACTTAATGGCACTTGAAAACATCCTTGGCTAGCCATATACTCCGCTCCTGGTGAGCTTACTAACATAGGTGTTCTAAGTACTTTGGTGGGCAGGTTATACTTATCCACAAATTCCCTTGATATGTATGTTTGCGATGCACCGGTGTAGGATCGAAAGTATGTCTAGAGGGGGGGTGATTAGACTACTTGACCAAATAAAAACTTAACCTTTTCCCAATTTTAGTTCTTGACAGATTTTAGCTACTCTAGGACAAGTCAAGCAATCATCACACAGTTCAAGAAAGCATGCAAAGAGTATATTGGCAGCGAAAAGTAAAGCATGCAACTTGCAAGAATGTAAAGGGAAGGGTTTGGAGAATTCAAACGCAATTGGAGACACGGATGTTTTTCCCGTGGTTCGGATAGGTGGTGCTATCCTACATCCACGTTGATGGAGACTTCAACCCACGAAGGGTAACGGTTGCGCGAGTCCATGGAGGGCTCCACCCACGAAGGGTCCACGAAGAAGCAACCTTGTCTATCCCACCATGGCCATCGCCCACGAAGGACTTGCCTCACTAGCGGTAGATCTTCATGAAGTAGGCGATCTCCTTGCCCTTACAAACTCCTTGGTTCAACTCCACAATCTTGTCAGAGGCTCCCAAGTGACACCTAGCCAATCTAGGAGACACCACTCTCCAAGAAGTAACAGATGGTGTGTTGATGATGAACTCCTTGCTCTTGTGCTTCAAATGATAGTCTCCCCAACACTCAACTCTCTCTCACAGGATTTGGATTTGGTGGAAAGAAGATTTGAGTGGAAAGCAACTTGGGGAAGGCTAGAGATCAAGATTCATGTGGTAGGAATGGAATATCTTGGCCTCAACACATGAGTAGGTGGTTCTCTCTCAAAACATATGAGTTGGAAGTGTACATGTGTTCTGATGGCTCTCTCCACGAGTGAAGAGGAGGTGGAGGGGTATTATAGCCTCCACACAAAATCCAACTGTTACACACAATTTACCAATCTCGGTGGGACCGAATCAACAAACTCGGTCGGACCGAAATAGTAAACCTAGTGACCGTTAGAGATTTTCGGTGGGACTGACATGCAACTCGGTAGGACCGATATGGTTAGGGTTAGGGCATAACGTAATCTCAGTGAGACCGATTACAGAAACTCGGTGAGACCGATTTGGTAATAAGCTAACCAGAGGGTTGGTCAGGCAAACTCGGTGGGACCGATTCGCTCTTTCGGTGAGACCGAAAAAGTTACAAAAAGGAAACAGAGAGTTTGCATTGCAATCTCGGTGGGACCGATCCGCTCTTTCGGTGAGACCAAAAAGTTACGAAAAGGAAACAGAGGGTGAGACCGAGATCCTTATCGGTAGAACCGATTTGCTAGGGTTTGGCAGTGGCTTATGACAAGTGAAACTCGGTGGCGCCGGGTTGAAAGAATCGGTAGGGCCGAGTTTGGCTTTGGGTTTAGGTCAAATGTGGATATGGGAAAGTAGCTGAGGATTTTGGATCATATCATTAAGCACATGAAGCAAGAGGCTCATTAAGCAACACCTCATCCCTCCTTGATAGTATTGGCTTTTCCTATGGACTCAATGTGATCTTGGACCACTAAAATGTAAAATGAAGAGTCTTGAGCATATGAGCTAGAGCCAATCCTTTGTCCTTAGCATTTTGAGGGTTCCACTTTCACCATCCATGCCATGCCAATCATTGAGCTTTCCTGAAATGATCATCTTGGAATAGCATTAGCTCAATGAGTTATATGTTGTTATGAATTACCAAAACCACCTAGGGATAGTTGCACTTTCAATCTCCCCCTTTTTGGTAATTGATGACAACATATAGATCAAAGCTTCGACAAATAATAATAAGAATGAAATATATCGTTGCTTTGAGAAGTATGTGATAAGTAAGAGCTCCCCCTAAATTTGTGCATATTTAAAATTTGCTTTGGACTGCAAATGCACAAAGAATTAGAGTCATGGGTTACTCTTCCATGTCACATACATCTTGGTGGAGCGCTCAAAAAGATAAGAATGAAATACATGCACTCATCACCAAAGAAAGTGAATGATCACATAAGATAGATAAGATATATCAAGCATGCATAAGTGTAGCTTATGATCAAACACATGATAATCAATGTCTCACAAGCATATCAAAGTATCTCAACCAAAAGCAAACAAAGTTTGAAAAACACCAAATAAAGCAAGAGAGAATAAAGGCAACACTCTCTCTCTCTCTCTCTCGAAGCCTATGATCTATACATTTTTCTCCCCCTTTGGCAACAAGTTACCAAAAAGTTCCTAGAAAATGCATAGTGCTAGATCGACTCTCAGGCTTGATCTTCTGGTGGTGGTGGAGTCTGGATCACTCCAAGGACGAAGGCTTCTGTAGACGTGGTTGGAGCTGGAGCTGAAGTAGATGCTGGAGCTGGTTGGGCTGGTGTTGTGGCTGGAGCTGAGGTGGTGGCTCTGGTGTCAGGAACTGGCACTATAGTTGACCTCTGAGCTCGTGGCACTCTGGCAAATGCATCAGTTGTAGTCTTCCCTCTCCTCTCCTGCATGTCATCTTGAAGTTGCTCCACTGTAGACTAAATCTCTGTTACTTTGACATCCAAGTCATAGAACTTTTGTTCTACGATTCTCTCTAAGCTCTCCTGATTCTGAGTGAGGGTGGCCAGTCCTTTCTCAATCCTCAGTGTGGATGCAATTAAGTAACTAAGTTGCTCCTGCTTGGTTTTCAAGAAGTACTCAGATGCCTCCTCTTAAGTTGGCATCTTGGCAGCTTTCTCCTTTTTTGCCTTCTCCTTCTGTGCTTGTGCATGGGCTGATGATGGTTCATCCTTGTTCATCACAACTTGATTATCTTCAAAATTTGGATGGATGGGCAGGTGTTCCTTGTCCAATAAGTATATGCCTGTGCCCATCTTTGAGTTTATCAGCTCTTGGATCTGAGGGGCATAACCACAGCTCCTCTTCTGATCTGCTGCAGTTCTCTTGATGGTCTCTACCATGAGGCTCAAGACCTTGAACTTTTGTGGCACATCAAAGATATGAAGCAAGTTTATTGCATGGCCTCTGATCATCTTATGATCACCTGACTTGGGCAATAGAGTGTGCCTCAGAATCCAATTAATAGTTGGCAGCCCTAACAGAAGATAATGTACAGACCCAAACTTGAAAGTATCAAGTGCCTTGTTTGGAATTTCCCTGTACATGTTGGACATAGAGTTGTGGTCCATCTTCTTCTTGGCATATATGTCTAAGTCATCCGCATGCTCTTCTGGGGCATTGATGAGCTGTGCCCACTCAGCAACTGTTGACTGATACCTTGTACCTTCAGACATCCATGTAATCCTTCCATCTGGGTAGAAGTGTGCTGTGGAGTAGAATTGCATGATCAGCTCTTCATTCCACTTTGTGAGCTTCTGCCCAACAAAGTCAGCTACTCCACAAGCCTTGAAGCTATCTTGCACTCCAGGATAGTGCTCTTCATTGTCCTTGATGTACTCCCAGTCGACCCATCTCATGTCACAAACTATGGGCTTCTTGTCCAACAAAACTGTCTCATAGAAGTCCTGCTGTTCCTTAGTGTGGAACCTGTAATCAACAGCAGTTCTTCTCCTTGAAGCATATGGATCTGCTTCTCTCCACTTCCTTAGCCCTGAGTCTCTTCTGATTTTCATGTCCTCAGCCACAGGATGAGCATCATTGTGGTCTGGGATCTTGGGCTTTAGCTTCCTGAGAACTTGGCCTTCCTCTTCTTCTGCAGTGTCAGGCACTGGGGCCTTGCTCTTTTCAGCAGCTGGTATGCTCCTTGTGTTCCTCTTTGGAGCTGTCTTGGCCTTTGATGCAGCCTTGGGTGCTTCCTTGGGCTTGGATGCAGTAGCCCCTGATCTTATAGCATCACCCATCAGCTTTTGTGCCTTAGGTGCTGGTGCAGCAACCTCTTCTTCCTCTTCCTCTTCAGAATCTCTCATGATTGAGGATCTCCCAAGCACTCTAGCAGTGGTCTTTTTGATCCTCTCCTTCCTCTTCTTCCCTTCTGCAGCAGCCTCTTTGGGTTCAGACTTTTCAGGAATCTGAGTTGAGGCTCTGGCCTTTGGCATATGCTGCCTACCTGCTGGCCTTTTAATTTTCAATCCTGGCTTTGTGCTCTGAGCTGAGCCATATTCCTTCTTGAGCACAACTTTCTTGGAAGTGGCTTCTTCTTCTGCCACATAGTCCTCATCCTCTGATTCTGAGGTTCTTTTCTTCCTTTGTCTGGTGGCAGCTTTTGGCAAGTTACTAGGAGTGCTCCTGCTGCCTTCATCTGAGGAACTGGAGGGACTAGTGCCCTCACTCATGTGCACTTGCTGTTCTGACACATTCTGGCTGTCACTCTGATCTGACATGATGAACAAGCTGACTGCTGACCCTGTAAACAGTTTATAGATGAGGTAGAGTGGATGAGCATCACAAAATGCAGAGATTTTTGCAAAAGAATGATTCAAAATCTTAGTTTTAGTTTCCCATAGAAATCATTTCGGATCTACCGATTTTGAAACTCGGTGATACCGAAGCAGTTTTGGAACCTAAACTAGTGAGCTCGGTCAGACCGAGTCACAGTCCGGTGGCACCGAGACTGCTAGGGTTTCACAAAGTTCCAAAATCGGTCACACCGATTAGTAATTCTCGGTCAGACCGAGTCTCACTTGTGCAATGGCATGAGCCAAATCGGTGGGACCGAGTTTTTCAACTCGGTGGGTCCGAGATGGTTTCGGCGGAAACCTAACCCTAAAGTTTTCGAATCAATCCTATTCTATGAACGCATTGACTGGATAGGAGTGTTTCAATCATGGCTAGAAACAATAAGATCACAATGTGCTAGGAATCAGATTGGGGATAGCACAAAGATCGAATCCATACCCTAGTTCGGCGGAGACTCGCTACGGCGGCAACGGCGGGGTTGAATTCCGTTGACGGTGATGGAGACCAGCGACTGGAGGCGGCTGGCGGCGAGAAGACGATCCAGAGACCACGTTGGCAGAGCGAGCTATCGCGCGGGCGAAGGGGTTCGGAGAAATTTCCAAATTTTTGCCCGTGCCTATATATAGCCCGACCCTGTCGGTGTGACCGAGTGGAACAAATCGGTGGCACCGAGATGCAAAACTGTATAAGTTATTGCAACTCGGTGTGACCGAATGGTTCAAATCGGTTGCACCGAGATCGAAAATTCAGATCAACTTAATGATCTCGGTAGGACCGAAAGTAGGATATCGGTCAGATCGAGAATCACAAAGAGGTTTTGGAAGTTTAAGTCTACGACGAATCGGGGACTCCGAGTGCTCCTCACACAGAGTGGTTCGAATATGACTTGATCAAATTTTGTGATGTAGCATGAATAGAGTTTGAGACGAGAAAAGCATAGATAGCTAGAGGAGGTTCTTAGGCATTCTTGTCCATCCACTTGGCAAAAGGAAATAAAACCAAACAATCAAAACAACAAGTGGATGTCCTCGAATGAGTAAAATATGCAACCAACATGCTCACACAATAAAATGGCAATTGAAATATGTGACAAAGCATGCACAACCAATTCTAGCATCTATCAAGCAATTGGCGATGACTAGGTCATCTATATATGAGTATATTGACTTAGGAGTCAAGTGAGAACACTTGATCATAGGTCATACTCATCGTTTAAGCTCAAGTGGGGTTACCACTTTTACATAAAGCATTGTTGTGTTCACATCTTTAGAGTTGCTTTAGCTCAAGTCTTAGAGTAAAGATCCCCCTAGATGTGATATCCCCCCTAAGAGGGATGAACTAACCTTGGGTTTTGTCGATGATGACTTCATGTAGATGTTGAAGATGTGGATGCTCAATGTTGATGTAGATCACTTGGAGCTATCCATTTGAGTGAATTGCACTTTCAATACCTACATGGGTTAGTCCCACAAGGAACAAATAAGGATATCCATAGACATAGAGTGATGCACACACAAGATGATGTCCATGAAAACTTTTAGGTTACCTCGTCCCTTGTCTTACCAACAAGAGGGTTTGTGACTCCTTGAACTAGTGCAAGATGTGGAAGTTGATTGCACTTGTTCTTGCCAAAATGATAAGAGTGAAGTATGTTGGAGGAGTCACCCTCAAGAACTCTCTAGTTCTTCTTCTTTTGGATCCACACCATCTTGATGGGAATCCTTGGAGTTGTAGTCGTACTTGATGAAGTGGAACTTGAAGTGGTCTTGGGAATCCACTTGACTAAGGTCTTAGGAGCTTCTTCAAATGCATCAATTTCCTCTTGAAGCTTGTCCTTGCCTTTTTGCTTGTAGTCTTGTGGTGGAAGATCATCTTGAGCTTGTGTCCCCTTGAAGGAAGTAGGATCATACTTCTCTTGTTGAGGAACAAACTTTGTCTTGGGGTATTGATCTTCTTCCCACTCAACTCCATTGGCATTGAACTTTCGTTCAAAACCAACACCTTGATTCTTCCGGTGCCTTCCTTGCTTGCGCACAATTTCCTCGAATTGCTTACTCCCGGCAAGGCTTTTGTACACTCCTTTCTCTATAATTCCCTTCAATAAGCTATTTTCTTGCTCAAGTGTAACTTGGATAAGAGAATCATTAGTGGAATCAAGAGAACTACTAGAAGCAACAATGTTGGATTTAGCATGATCATTGTTACTACTAGAGGAAGAATCTTTCTTGTTCTTGTTACTAGACTTGACTTGAGGCATGTAAGTGGATAAGAGTAAACGCTTGGCAATGTAAGAAGAACTTTTCTTGTGGAGATCATCATTGATTGCCTTTAAAAACTCATGCTCTTGCTCAAGATTGATCTTTTCAAAGCGTAACTTCTCATGAGCTCTTAAAAGTTCTCGATGATCTTCGAAGATAGTTTCATGAGCTAACTTAAGAGTGTTTAGTTCTTTAGTTAGAGCCTCAATCTTCTCCTTATCATTGTCATTCGTTTTATCTTGATTAGCATGATTAATTGACGTTTCATCATAGTATTCATCACTAGAGTTGTCAACAAGTAAATCATCATCACCTAACAAGTCATCTTCATCACTATTAAAATCAACATACTCAGGGTGTGTTACCTTAGGACCTTTGGCCATGAAGCATCTTCCAATTCCTTCATTTGGTGAGTCAAATATGTCGTAGGAGTTGGTTGACACAAGTGTTAGACCGGCAACACCTTCATCTTGAGTATATTCGGAATCAGAGTGATAACTTCTCTCGGAGTGGTTGTCGGAGTCGGAGCCGGATACCCATTCACCAACATGAGCCTGATGTCTTTGTTTTGTGTAGCTCCTTGATGATTTTTCCTTCCTTTCTGAATCCTTGCTTCTCCGTGAGTGTCTTCGTTCATAACGATCATCTCTACTCCTTCTCTCTCTTGGTGGTGATTCTTCTCTTTTGCTTCTTCTTTTTGGAGAGTCTTCTCTTCTCTTGTAGGGAGTCGTACACTCATTGGAATAGTGTCCGGGTCTTCCACAATTATAGTAGTTTCTCTCTCGACTAGAAGATCTTTTGTCATTGTAGGACCTTGACTTGGAGCTTCTATCTTTGCTTCTACTCTTGTAGAACTTGTTGAAGTTTTTCACCATTAAGCTCAATTCTTCATTGAGGTTTTGTTTCTCACTTGATGATGTAGGGGCTTCACATGAGGCTTTGTAGGCACCACTTGATTTGTTGTGAAGTTCCTCTTTATCCTTAAGTGACATCTCATGAGCATCAATTCTTCCAATTACCTCCGTTGGCTTGAGATCTTTGTAATTTGGCATCATTTGGATCAATGTGCACACGGTATCATATTTTCCATCCAAGGCTCTTAGAATCTTCTTGATGATGAATCTACCGGTCAACTCTTCACTCCCTAAGCCGGCAATCTCATTTGTGATGAGAGCAAGCCTAGAGTACATTTCAGCGACACCTTCACCATCCTTCATTTTGAACTTGTCAAGTTGACTTTGAAGTTGGATTCCTTGACGGAGTCGGTACCTTCGTGCATATCAATCAAAGTGTCCCAAATTTCCTTTGCATTCTCAAGACGGCTGATTTTTTTGAATTCTTTGGGGCACAATCCGTTGAAGAGAATATCACAAGCTTGAGCATTGTATTGCAACATCTTCAACTCATCCGCGGTAGCTTCACGGTTTGGTTCTCTCCCATCAAAGAAGTCACCTTGCAAACCAACACACACAATAGCCCAAACGGCGGGGTTATGTCCAAGAATATGCATTTTCATTTTATGCTTCCAACTAGCAAAATTAGTACCATCAAAGTAAGGACCTCTACGGTGATAATTTCCCTCGCTAGATGCCATACTCTCCTAGGTTGTGAAACCAAGGCTATGACCACCAAAAGCTATGAAATCAAAGCAAATGGAGACCAAGGCTCTGATACCACTTGTAGGATCGAAAGTATGTCTAGAGGGGGGGTGATTAGACTACTTGACCAAATAAAAACTTAACTTGACAGATTTTAGCTACTCTAGGACAAGTCAAGCAATCATCACACAATTCAAGCAAGCATGCAAAGAGTATATTGGCAGCGGAAAGTAAAGCATGCAACTTGCAAGAATGTAAAGGGAAGGGTTTGGAGAATTCAAACGCAATTGGAGACACGGATGTTTTTCCCGTGGTTCGGATAGGTGGTGCTATCCTACATCCACGTTGATGGAGACTTCAACCCACGAAGGGTAACGGTTGCGCGAGTCCACGGAGGGCTCCACCCACGAAGGGTCCACGAAGAAGCAACCTTGTCTATCCCACCATGGCCATCGCCCATGAAGGACTTGCCTCACTAGCGGTAGATCTTCACGAAGTAGGCGATCTCCTTGCCCTTACAAACTCCTTGGTTCAACTCCACAATCTTGTCGGAGGCTCCCAAGTGACACCTAGCCAATCTAGGAGACACCACTCTCCAAGAAGTAACAAATGGTGTGTTGATGATGAACTCCTTGCTCTTGTGCTTCAAATGATAGTCTCCCCAACACTCAACTCTCTCTCACAGGATTTGGATTTGGTGGAAAGAAGATTTGAGTGGAAAGCAACTTGGGGAAGGCTAGAGATCAAGATTCATGTGGTAGGAATGGAATATCTTGGCCTCAACACATGAGTAGGTGGTTCTCTCTCAGAACATATGAGTTGGAAGTGTAGATGTGTTATGATGGCTCTCTCCATGAGTGAAGAGGAGGTGGAGGGGTATATATAGCCTCCACACAAAATCCAACCGTTACACACAATTTACCAATCTCGGTGGGACCGAATCAACAAACTCGGTCGGACCGAAATAGTAAACCTAGTGACCGTTAGAGATTTTCGGTGGGACTGACATGCAACTCGGTAGGACCGATATGGTTAGGGTTAGGGCATAACGTAATCTCGGTGAGACCGATTACACAAACTCGGTGAGACCGATTTGGTAATAAGCTAACCAGAGGGTTGGTCAGGCAAACTCGGTGGGACCGATTCGCTCTTTCGGTGAGACCGAAAAGTTACAAAAAGGAAACAGAGAGTTTGCATTGCAATCTCGGTGGGACCGATCCGCTCTTTCAGTGAGACCAAAAAGTTACGAAAAGGAAACAGAGAAATTGCAATCCCATCTCAGTGAGACCGAGATCCCTATCGGTAGAACCGATTTGCTAGGGTTTGGCAGTGGCTTATGACAAGTGAAACTCGGTGGCGCCGGGTTGAAAGAATCGGCAGGGCCGAGTTTGGCTTTGGGTTTAGGTCAAATGTGGATATGGGAAAGTAGCTGAGGATTTTGGAGCATATCATTAAGCACATGAAGCAAGAGGCTCATTAAGCAACACCTCATCCCTCCTTGATAGTATTGGCTTTTCCTATGGACTCAATGTGATCTTGGACCACTAAAATGTAAAATGAAGAGTCTTGAGCATATGAGCTAGAGCCAATCCTTTGTCCTTAGCATTTTGAGGGTTCCACTTTCACCATCCATGCCATGCCAATCATTGAGCTTTCCTGAAATGATCATCTTGGAATAGCATTAGCTCAATGAGTTATATGTTGTTATGAATTACCAAAACCACCTAGGGATAGTTGCACTTTCAACCGGTATCGAAAAGAACAAGTGCAGTAAATGACTTAACCAAAAACTTACCGATTACTGCATCCGACTGCTCTTCAACCTCCTCCATGTTACCGTGGTTCACCTGTTCCCTGTTGAAAGGGTTTGGCTTCTTCCCAGAGCTTCCATTGTCATTTCCATTCTGGGATTCAAGACATTCATTAGCATAATGTCCGGTCTTCTCGCACTTAAAGCAAGTGACTTGGCTCAGGTCTCTCTTGGCTAGGGTCGATGGGTTGGTGCAGTTCTGGCCGTTGCTTCCTCCATTACCATTACCATTCTTGGTGCCATTGTGATTGTGCGAGCTAGCTCCTCCATGGGTATGCTGAAAATGTCCTCCCGGTCTAGGGGTAAAACGTGGCTTCTGCTGAGCTCCTGAAGTGTGCTTCCCTTGTCCATACTTCCTCTTGCGGTTCTCAATCTGCTGATGCTTCCCTTCAATCATGAGGGCATGATCTACCAACTCCTGGTAGTTGTTGAAAGTGGCTACCATCAACTGCATGCTCAACTCATCATTCAGTCCTTCCAGAAACTTCTCCTACTTTGCTGCATCCGTAGCAACGTCATTTGGGGCATAACATGCTAGCTTACTAAAATCCTCTACATACTGGCTAACTGTTCGTCCTCCTTGGCGCAAGTTGCGAAACTCTCGCTTCTTCATGGCCATAGCTCCTGCTGAGACATGGGCAGTTTGAAAAGCATGCTGGAACTGGTCCCACGTAACAGTGTCGACAGGGAAAGTGGCTATGAAATTCTCCCACCATGATGCTGCTGGTCCTTCAAGCTGATGTGCGGCAAACTTCACCTTCTCCGCATCCGTGCATCCTGCTGTGGTCAACTCTCTAGCTGTCTTGCGGAGCCAATCATCTGCTACTATCAGCTCGGTGCTACTAGAAAACACCGGTGGATTCAGCCTAAGAAAATGGGCTAAGTGATCAACAGGTGGTGGTGGTGGTGGGTTGTTGTTGTTGTTCCCTTGATTCTGATTCTGGACTAGCAACTACATTGATGTGTTCTGCTGCTGGATCAGCTGGGTGAGCTCCGGTGGGAAGGTAAATCCGGGGTCACGTCTCGGAGGCATCTGAGGGTTTAGAAAAGATGAGATTTAAGAATAGAGGGGGTCTAAAGAGAAAACACCACCCATATGCACATGAGGCAAAAGCAAACAATTCACTTCAATCAATCAATCAATCAAACAAGGGCATACAATCGATCTAACTATCGCAAAAGTGCTCGGACTTCTATATTTACATGGTGGACTACTACTACTGATGGGGTGGTCTACTAGAAGTATTCTTCGGTTGCAGACTCCATGATATCTGCTCCAGCTTCATCAACATAGTCATCATCGCTATCATCTGGATCCGAGTCGGCATCGTCGATGATGATGTAGTCTTCCGGGCGAATCTCCTTGGGTTCTTCGTCTTCTTCTACTGGTGTAGGGCCTCCCATAAATATTCCAATCTTCATTGTTAGGTCGGCATTCTTATCCACTAATACTTCAATTTCCTCTTCATAATCTTCACGAGTAGCCTTGAGTTCTTCCTCCAGTTCCTTGATTCTTGTCCTTGCCTTCTTCAGATCTATCATGTTGGCGCACATCTAGTTCTCCTGACGTTGAATGTGCTGGTTTAACTCCTGGATAAAAGCTGCAATTGATCTATCCTTTCTGGTTCTGATCATCTCCCAGTGCTCATCTCGGCGCCCACAAATCTGGTAGATAGTATCCTTGAGATCATTGCGGTAGACTTCTCCAATGCATCCCATGGCGATGTGAGCTGCCATGCTCTTTCATAGACTCCAAGTTGGTGCATCAAAAGAAAACTCTATGGGCTCAGTGACTGGCATGAATGTCCTTCCTGGAACTTGAACTTGAATCATCCAACGCTCTTCTTCTGGTAAAGTGGCGTTGTAGGTTCCGGTGAAGCTTGGTACTCATATGTTCAAGTATCTAGTGACTTCCTTCAAATGACGTCCAAAGGGTGTATCTTCATCCGGTTGAGTGAACTTGTTCCTTGCATCCGCCATCCTAAAAGGGTAGAAAAGATGAGAAGACAGAAAGAGAAGAGAGTGAGTAGTGATCTAGGTCTTTTAGCTTAGTGGTCGTGTCCTACAGTCAGCGTGTGCTCTAATACCATCTTGTGGCGACCAGACCTCAAACGGTCCAATCTCTGTGCACAGGTGTCATACCTGGATCAGTAATGCTGACACCACACAGTACTTGAAGGATTTATAACAGAGTAGCAATCGCACACTTATTACATCGAGTGTCTCAGAAGAGAACTTATTACAATAAATATGGCTTAAGGCCATATAATAACGATAACAACGGAAAGCTTGGAAGATAAGTGAGTCCATCAACTCCAACGGCATCACTGAGTATAGAACCACGACCTAAAAACTCCTTAATCGTCGTCTGAAAACTTTGCAACATTAACGTTGCAGCCCGAAATGGGTCAACACATGGAATATGCTGGCAAAGTAACACATAGAGAGTAATGGAATGAAACAGCTATTCTATATGCATATTTGGCTGGTGGAAAGCTCTATGGTTACAGTTTTGCATAAAGCCAATTTTTCCCTACTGCAAAGGAATAAACTTTATTTAACTATCATGGTAGTTGTTAAACATTGAGAATGGTTGACAGCATTCTCAATCCCAATTAAGCATCATCATTAAACAAAACCCAACAAAATTAATTTTTAGAGTAACATGTTGAGACTCACATGATAATCCAGGTACTAGATACTCAAGATGTCCATAACCGGGGACACGGCTAACCATGATTAGTTTATACACTCTATAGAGGTTTGCGCACTTTTCCCCACAAGACTCGATCGCCTCCGTTTGGTTTCTCGCCCTACATGGTGTTTGAGTAGACGGATGACCGAGACATAGTCTTTCAAAAGCGTTAGCACCTTACGATCGGGTAGACCGTTACACCTACTTTCCCCTACATCTTCTAGTCTACCACTGTAAGAGTTCGCACAACTTAGTCAACTATGCTAGAGCCCATAATAGCTTGTGGCTGCACACGGAAGTTTCTAGCATGAATAATCTCATGATCCCTTTGAGCCTCGGTGGCGGTCCATAAAGAAAATAGGCAATCCTGGAATACCCAGGTACCTCAATCCACCCAGATGTGTGTTTAAGTTGCCACCTTAAGTAAACCATTAATTAACAATCTCACATCTGTCATGGATACACTCACCCAATCCACATCTACTAGCATGGCATGGCATAATAAGCAAACGTAGAAGCAACTCCCAAAGGTTTGATAATAAACAGGTAATAGGTACTACCTCAACTACTTCCCAAGCCCACAATTTAATTTAGATCCTAATCATGCAATGTGTGAGGATTGATCTAATGCAATAAAACTGGGTAGTGGGAAGCATGATCAAAGTGTTACTTGCCTTGCTGATGGTCCGGGAAACCTAGCGATTCGAAGTAGCAAGCGGCGCACTCCGGGTACTCTATCGCAACAACAAGCATACAATAAGTACTCAACTAATGCACAGGTAAAACTCAAATAAGAGATCTAACCAGAAAGTTCAACTTAAGAACTCTGGTTGGCAAAAAGAGTCAAATCGAATGAAGCAACGAAAGACAAACGGCAAAAGAAACAGGCTTTGTTTACTATTCTGGATCTAAGGCAATTTTTACAGTGGCAAAAACTTGTTTAAGTTGGTTAATCGGAAAGAGGGTTTCGAGATGAAACTCTAGGCGCTTGAATCGCCTGATTCCGATAAACGAGCGAAAAGTTAGACTAAAACGAAAATCGGATCAGGAATCGCGATCAGAAAAATCATGGATTTAATCCGAGAAAAGAAAAAAAACAACGAACTTTCGCTAGAACGAACGAACGGACGAACGCTCGCTATTTAAATAAACCGGAAAAATCGATCTATTTAAAAAGAACCCAAACTAAAAAAACGAACAAAACCGTCGGAAAATTCGAACGGTTTTTCGGGAAAAACCAGCGACTAAAAAAAACTACCTCCGGCAACTCCGGCGACGGATCCGGCGGGCGGCGGCGGTGGTCGGCGGCGGCGGTCGGCGGCGACGCGGGGTGGCGGGGCGGCGGGGCGGCGGCGCCGCCGGTCGGCGGCGGCGGTGGCGCAGCGCGGCGGCGGCGGCGGCGCTAGGGCGGCGGGGCTGGGGTGCTAGGGTTTGGGAGGTCCCGGGCTGGGCTCCCCGGCTTATAAAGCCTGGACGGGCCTAGTGTCCGGGTCGGACACGGCCCGTAGGTCGGTTGCGTTTTTTTATATAAATAGTTACGCTCAGAAAAAATAAAAGGAATACTAAACGGACTCCAAAAATCCCGAAATAAATTTTCCCCGGCTTCTAAAATCAAGCCGCACAAGATGAACATTTATTTGGGGCCTAAATGCAATTTTGAAAACGCACATTTTTCCTAAATTCAAATGAAATAACAAATAAAACCAAAATAAATCTTATTTTATTTTTTTATTAAATCCTCAATATTTCTTTATTTTGGGAAAGTCATTTTATTCCCTCTCTCATATTTTTGTAATAGAAATGATTGAAGATAAAATAAATAAAATCAAATGATCCTATTTTCGAAATTTGAGACAACTCAAATATGAAAATATCGAAATCCCCAACTCTCTCCGAGGGTCCTTGAGTTGCGTGAAATTTATAGGATCAACCAAAATGCAATAAATATGATATGCAATGATGATCTAGTGTATAACATTCCAAATTGAAAATTTGGGATGTTACAATTCGAATAGCCGTGATATTCGGTAACAGGACGACCTGGAGTTGTACCTTGACCTTATGACAACTAGAACCGGTTATTTAATAAAACACACCCTTCCAAGTGTCAGATACAACCCGGTGATCGCTCTCTAACAGGGCGACGAGGGGAGGATCACCGGGTAGGATTATGCTATGCGATGATACTTGGTGAACTTACCATCTACTCTCTTCTCCTCCTGCAAGATGGAGGTTGCCAGAAGCGTAGTCTTTGATAGGACTAGCTATCCCCCTCTTATTCCGGCATTTTGCAGTTCAGTCCACATATGCTACCCCTTTTCCATTTGATACCAATGCATACATATGTAGTGTAGCTCCTTGCTTGCGAGTACTTTGGATGAGTACTGACGGTTGCTTTGTTCCCCCTTTTCCCCCTTTCTATACCCGATTGCTGCGACCAAACGATGGAGTCCAGGAGCCAGACGCCACAGTCGACGATGACTCCTACTACACTGGAGGTGCCTACCACTACGTGCAGGCTGCTGACGACGACCATGAGTAGTTTAGGAGGATCCCAGGCAGGAGGCTGATACGTCTCCGTCGTGTCTACTTTTCCAAACACTTTTGCCCTTGTTTTTGACTCTAACTTGCATGATTTGAATGGAACTAACCCGGACTGACGCTGTTTTCAGCAGAATTGCTATGGTGTTATTTATGTGCACAAACAAAAGTTCTCAGAATGACCTGAAACTTCACGGAACATCTATTCGGAAATAACAAAAAAATCCTTGCAAAAGATGAAGACCAGGGGGGCACCACCTGTCCACAAGGGTGGGGGCGCGCCCCCCTACCTCGTGGGCCCCCTGGAGCTCCTCCGACCTCAACTCCAACTCTATATATTTGCTTTCGGGGAGAAAAAAATCAGAGAGAAGAATTCATCGCGTTTTACGATACGGAGCCGCCGCCAAGCCCTAAAACCTCTTGGGAGGGCTGATCTGGAGTCCGGTCAGGGCTCCGGAGAGGGGAATCTGTCGCCATCGTCATCATCAACCATCCTCCATCACTAATTTCATGATGCTCACCGCCATGCGTGAGTAATTCCATCGTAGGCTTGTTGGACGGTGATGGGTTGGATGAGATCTATCATGTAATCGAGTTAGTTTTGTTAGGGTTTGATCCCTAGTATCCACTATGTTTTGAGATTGATGTTGCTATGACTTTGCTATGCTTAATGCTTGTCACTAGGGCTCGAGTTCCATGATTTCAGATCTGAACCTATTATGTTTTCATCAATATATGAGTTCTTGATCCTATCTGGCAAGTCTATAGTCACCTATTATGTGTTATGATACGTTAACCCCGAAGTGACAATAATCGGGATACTTACCGGTGATGAGAAGTTCATGTATTCACTATGTGCTAATGCTTTGTTCCGGTACTCTATTAAAAGGAGGCCTTAATATCCCTTAGTTTCCATTAGGACCCCGCTACCACAGGAGGGTAGGACAAAAGATGTCATGCAAGTTCTTTCCCATAAGCACGTATGACTATATTCGGAATACATGCCTACATTACATTGATGAATTGGAGCTAGTTCCGTTCACCCTATGTTATGATTGTTACATGATGAACCGCATCCAGCATAATTCTCCATCACTGATCCATTGCCTACGAGCTTTCCATATATTGTTCTTTGCTTATTTACTTTTCCGTTGCTATTACTATCATCACTACAAAATACCAAAAACATTACTTTTGCTATTATTACCTTTTGCTACCGTTACCATTACTATCATATTACTTTGCTACTAAACACTTTGCTGCAGATACTAAGTTTCTAGGTGTGGTTGAATTGACAACTCAGCTGCTAATACTTGAGAATATTCTTTGGCTCCCCTTGTGTCGAATCAATAAATTTGGGTTGAATACTCTACCCTCAAAAACTGTTGCAATCCCCTATACTTGTGGGTTATCAAGACTATTTTCTGGCGCCGTTGCCGGGGAGCATAGCTCTATCCTTTGAGTCACTTGGGATTTATATCTGCTTATCATTATGAAGAACTTGAAAGATCCAAGAACCAAGATTTATCCCTCAACTACGAGGGGAGGTAAGGAACTGCCATCTAGCTCTGCACTTGATTCACCTTCTGTTTTGAGTAAGCTTGCGATACCTAAACCTGCTTCTGCTATTCGTTCTGATATGTCACATGTTATTGATGATGCCACTTCTGCTACGCATGATACTTATGATGAAACTACTTCTATGCTTGATACTACTGTGCCACTTGGTGAATTTCTTGATGAACAACTTGCTAGGGTTAGAGAGAATGAAAATATTGAATCTGATAATATTGATGAAAGTGATGATGAAGACTCTCCTGTTATTCCTGAGGGTTATGCTTTTGAAAAAGAAGCTGCTTTAGCTATTTTAGCTTGCAAAGATAGATATGAACTCAAGAGGTTATTAGCTAAATGGAAGCAGCAATCTCTTAATGCTAGAATGATACCTGACCCTGCTTTTGCTACTTCAGCTATCTGTGTTACTGATGAGGATTATGAATTCTCTGTTGATCCTGATATAATTACTTTGGTTGAATCTGATCCTTTTCATGGCTATGAATCTGAAACTGTTGTGGCACATCTTACTAAATTAAATGATATAGCCACCCAGTTCACTAATGATGAGAGAACTCGTTACTTTTATATCCTTAAAATATTTCCATTCTCATTAAAGGGTGATGCTAAGATATGGTTTAATTCTCTTGATCCTGGTTGTGTGCGTAGTCCCCAGGATATGATTTATTACTTCTCTACTAAATATTTCCCTGCTCATAAGAAACAAGCTGTTTTAA
>NC_041380.1:499285245-499325948 GCF_002162155.2 Triticum dicoccoides | reverse complement strand
ATATATATATATATATATATATATATATATATATATATATATATATATATGTGTGTGTGAAAATTGAAGAAGAGAGTCTCCCACAAGCTTGGGGAGGCTTCTCAAGTTACTTAATGCTTTGCCTGATCATCCTCTTAAGAAAAATGAAATACTTGATATCTTTTATAATGGACTAACCGATGCCTCCAGAGATTACCTGGATAGTTGTGCCGGTTCTGTTTTCAGGGAAAGAACACCGGATGAAGCTGAAATTCTATTGAATAATATGTTGACAAATGAAAATAATTGGACACTTCCTGAGCCAACTCCTGAGCCTATTCCTAAACCAACTCTGAAGAAGAGGGGTATTCTATTTCTCAGTCCTAAAGATATGCAAGAGGCAAAGAAATCTATGAAAGAAAAAGGTATTAAAGCTGAAGATGTTAAGAATTTACCTCCTATTGAAGAAATACATGGTCTTAATTTACCGCCTGTTGAAGAAACATATGATCTTAATCCTTCACCTATTGAAGAAACTCATGGTCTTGATAACCCGACACAGGTAGTAAAGGTAAATTCTCTCTATAGATATGATAAAGCTGAAATCCCATTTACTAAGTTTGCTAGCCCATGCTTAGATGAGTTTGATAAATTTATGGTTAAGCAAGAAGACTTCAATGCTTATTTTGGTAGACAATTGAAATACAATTCAAATATGCTTGAACACTTGGGTGATTATATGGCTAACGTCAAGGGTGAACTTAAACTTATTAGTAAACATGCTTCTATGGCTACCACTCAAGTAGAACAAGTACTTAAAGCTCAAAATGATTTGCTCAATGAATTGAATAGTAAGAATAATGATAATGTTGTTAGAGCTATGACTAGGGGTGGTAGAATGACTCAGGAACCTTTGTATCCTGAAGGTCATCCTAAGAGAATTGAGCAACATTCTCAGAGAAATAATATAGATGCACCTAGTCCTTCTAAAAGGAAGAAAAAGAAAAATGATAGGACTTTGCATGCTTCTAGTGAACCTGTTATTGAAACACCTAAGAATCCAAATGATATTTCTGTCTCTGATGCTGAAACACAATCTGGTAATGAACCTGAAACTAGTGATAATGTTAATGATAATGTTAATGATAATGTTAATGATAATGTTAATGATGATTCTCAACCTAGTAATGATATAGAAATTGAACCTGTTGTTGATCTTGATAACCCACAATCAAAGAATCAACGTTATGATAAGAAAGACTTTGTTGCTAGGAAACACGGTAAGGAAAGAGAACCATGGGTTCAGAAACCTATGCCTTTTCCTCCCAAACCATCCAAGAAAAAGGATGATGAGGATTTTGAGCGCTTTGCTAAAATGATTAGACCTATCTTTTTGTGTATGTGATTAACTGATATGCTCAAAGGGTATCCTTATGCTAAGTATATGACAGATATTGTTACAAATAAAAGAAAGATACCGGAAGCTGAAATTTCCACCATGCTTGCTAATTATACTTTTAAGGGTGGGATACCAAAGAAACTTGGAGATCCAGGAGTACCCACTACACCATGCTCCATTAAAAGAAACTATGGTAAAACTGCTTTATGTGATCTTGGAGCCGGTGTTAGTGTTATGCCTCTCTCTTTATATCGTAGACTTGATTTGAATAAGTTGACACCTACTGAAATATCTTTGCAAATGGCTGATAAATCAACTGCTATATCTGTCGGTATTTGTGAGGATGTGCCTGTTGTAGTTGCAAACGTTACTATTTTAACGGACTTTGTTATTCTTGATATTCCCAAGGATGATAGTATGTCTATTATTCTTGGAAGACCCTTTTTAAATACTACAGGGGCTGTTATTGATTGCACTAAAGGCAATGTCACTTTTCATGTTAACGGTAATGAGCATACGGTACACTTTCCGAGGAAACAACCTCAAGTTCATAGTATCAACTCTATTGGAAAAATTCCATCGATCATATTAGGAGGTTTTGAATTTCCTCTTCCTACTGTCAAGAAGAAATATGATATTCTTATTACTGGGGATGTGCATATCCCCGTTGAGGTAACATAGTGTTATTCGAAATTTCTCCGGTTCCATGTTATTCAGAATGAGTTCGTTAACAAGACTTGATCAACCTTGTTAGTGGATTCCTTTTGATAAGCATGAGATGGATGAAACTAGAAGGCACAACCTTCTGTACCCTCCTTTTACTTTCTGTTATTTATATTAAATAAAATAAAATTAGTATTTTTCTGTCTGTTATCTGATTTATCCGTGCAATATAAAAATACCCCGAAAATAAAAGTTCTCCAAATGCCCTGAAATTTAAATATGATTTTTTTTCTGGAATATTTGAGAATATTTGGCACTGAGAACATGGCAGGACGAGTTAGCACCTGGCCACGAGGGTCAGGGGTGCGCCCTACCCCTCTAGGCGTGCCCCCTGCCTCGTGGGCCCACGTGGTCCTCCTCCACTTATCCTTGCACCCACACACTCCTTCCTCCCACAAACACGAATATCCAGCTCAAACCCGAGTCCAAGCTCATTTTGCTGCCATTTTCGATCTCCTTGCTCAAAGCACCTCTCACAGAACTGCTTGGGAGATTGTTCCTTGGTATGTGACTCCTCCATTGGTCCAATTAGTTTTTGTTCTAGTGCTTTATTCATTGCAAATTTGTGCTGCTTAGGTGACCCTATTATTGAGCTTGCATGTCAAATTTATATGGTCAAAAGTAGTTTTGATGCATGATATAGGCTCTAGGCACTTGTAGGAGTAGTTGTTATCAATATTATTGAGCTTTGTTCACTTTTATTTTGAAGTTACTAAAAATTTCAGAATTTTTCAGAAAATAATGAAGAGATTTTTGAGGGGCTCATCGAGCCGAAGCTCGAAGGAAAAGGCACAGAAGCCCAAGTATAATCTGCCTCGCACCGCGGAGGTTCGGCCGTGTGAATGGCCTTCCGATGATTTCTTGAGAGCAGCCGGGATTTATGATGATTTTTATGAATTGGCTGAGAATGCAGGCCTCACCGCCTTCCTCCACGACCAACGCGAACAGTATCTCTTACTCACAAATATCTTTGTGCAAAACTTTCATTTCCATTCTAGGAGCTCACCACCTATGGTGGAGTTTTATTTATATGATGAGCATAAGGAGATGTCACTTTATGATTTTTGTCGGGTTTGTTTGGTCACTTTCGAGGGCACGACAGAGGAACCACATCGCAGCGATGTGGATGGGTTTATTGACACCATCACTGTAGGGGAAACGAGGAAGGTTTCCGATGCACGAATCACTAGCATACATTTTCCTATTTTATGCTACTTTGCAATATTTGCTAGTCGTTGCTTAATTGGTCGCGGAGACTGTGGAAACCTTAGTGTTCCTGATATTATTATTTTGTTCCACCGTTTATTCAGTGATAACTCTGTTAGTATGGGCGGTATTATTGCTAAACGATTAAGTTTGAACCGTACAAAGGGCCTCATCTTCGGAGGCATCTATGCTTCACGCCTAGCTGCACATTTTAACATACTTATTAGGCATTATGAGAAGGAAGAAAAATTGTTGCCCCGTGTTTACTTAGATTATAAGAGTATGGTAGCACACGATTTTATTGTTAAGAATAGGGAAGGGGAGCTTAAATACAAATTGTTCTTTGATAAACATCATCCTGAGACTATTACCCTGCCTGCTCCTTCCTTGTTTGATTTATCTGCAGGCTAGTACCTTGTTCCGTTAGAGGCTATTCACGCCTATCAGAACCCTACATCAGCCACAGAGCCAGAGCCAGAACCACAAGTTGATCCTCCATGACAGTCTAATTACCATTGGGATCCGGAAATGATTGCCAACCAGTGGCAGTCAGAGTATTCTTCTTCGCAGTACGACCCCAACTATTATTATGGATATCAGCCAGGCCAACCGTGGCCATAGACCAACTTAGGCTAAAAGCCTAAGCTTGGGGGAGTACGTATTTCTTACCGACATTACATTTATGTTCACACACTCATTGCTAGATGTCGGTACTCATACTTTTTTTCATTGTATCATCCATGCTAGTTTATTTTCCTTTTTATGCTCTCTTCTTGTGTGTTTGATAAACCTTAAGAAAAAACCAAAAAAATAGTTGTAGCTTTTAGATAGTTTTAATTTCCATGCTTGTAGTAGTAATTAAAAAGAAAACCCAAAAAGATTTCATGTTCTTCTTTTACTTGTTGGGAGCTTTCCCGTGTAAATAGTTTTATTTCTTTTCTTTTCTTTGGGGGTCGATAGGAGAAGACCATAATTAAATTGTTGAAGTAGCTCTTATATGCATTATTGTTGATCTGACAAAAGAGCCCATATTGCCTTGTCTTCTCCTATTTATTGAATGCTTGCAGATTCCAGCTTAGTCCAATGCACATGCACTATTATTATTATTCACACTATTTGGTCGTGCAAGTGAAAGGCAATTATGACGATATATGATGGACTTATTGAGATGAGAAAAGCTGGTATGAACTCCACCTCTCTTGTTTTTGTAAATATGATTAGTTCATCGTTCCTGATTCGGCCTATTATGAATAAACATGTTTGCAATGACAACTAGAGATCATAGTTTCTTGTGCCATGCTTGATTAGCTAGGAGCTTATAATGGTTTACCTTGCGTGCCAACATGCTATTAAAATTGTTGTGATGTGGTATGATAGGGTGGTATCCTACTCTGAATGATATAAGTGACTTGACTTGGCGCATGTTCACGCATGTAGTTGAAACAAAATCAACATAGCCTTCATGATATTTATGTTCATGGTGGATTATATCCTACTCATGCTTGCATTCGGTGTTGATTAATTTTAATGCATGTTCATGACTGTTGTCGCTCTCTAGCTGGTTGCTTCCCAGTCTTTTGCTAGTATTCACTTGTACTAAGCGGGAATACTGCTTGTGCATCCAACTCCATAAACCCCAAAGTTATTCCATATGAGTCCACCATACCTACCTATATACGGTATCTACCTGTCGTTCCAAGTAAATTTGTATGTGCCAAACTCTAAACCTTCAAATAAATATCCTGTTTTGTATGCTCGAATAGCTCATGTATCAACTAGGGTTGTCTGTATCTTCCATGTTAGGCGGGTTATTCTCAAGAGGAGTGGACTCCGCTCCTCACTCACGAGAAAATGGCTGGTCACCGGGATGCCCAGTCCCATGCTTTATGCAAACTAAATCAAAATAATTGCAAACAAAACTCCCCCTGGGACTCTTGTTAGTTGGAGGCACTCGTTGTTTCGAGCAAGCCATGGATCGATGCTTGTTGGTGGAGGGGGAGTATAAACTTTACCATTCTGTTTGGGAACCGCCTATAATGTGTGTAGCATGGAAGATATTGCCATCTCTTGGTTGTTATGTTGATATTGAAAGTATACCGCTCAAAATATTATTCACCTCTATTTCAAAACCGAGCTCTGGCACCTCTACAAATCCTTGCTTCCCTCTGCGAAGGGCCTATCTATTTACTTTCATGTTGAGTCATCATCTTCTTATTAAAAAGCACCAGTTGGAGAGCACCGCTGCCATTTGCATTCATTACTGTTAGTTTACATTGAGTATGACATGACTGGATCTCTTTTACCATGAATTACAATGTCTAGTCAGTCCTTGATCTTTAAAGGTGCTCTGCATTTATGTTTTGCGGTCTCAGAAAGGGCTAGCGAGATACCATCTTGTTATATCATATTATGATTGTTTTGAGAAAGTGTTGTCATCCGAGATTTATTATTATTTCTCGCTAGTTGATTATGCCATTCATATGAGTAAACTTGAGACCTAAGCGTTATTGTGAATGTGGTTAGTCATAATCTTTGCTGAAAACTTGAATGCTGGCTTTACATATTTACAACAACAAGAGCAAAGAGAGTTTGTAAAAGTTTTTGTTTATCACTTTCAGTTTGTCAACTGAATTGCTTGAGGACAAGCAAAGGTTTAAGCTTGGGGGAGTTGATACGTCTCCGTCGTATCTACTTTTCCAAACAGTTTTGCCCTTATTTTGGACTCTAACTTGCATGATTTGAATGGAACTAACCCGGACTGACGTTGTTTTCAGCAGAATTGCTATGGTGTTATTTATGTGCAGAAACAAAAGTTCTCGGAATGACCTGAAACTTCACGAAACATCTATTCAGAAATAATAAAAAATCCTTGCAAAAGATGAAGACCAGGGGGCCCACCACCTGTCCATGAGGGTGAGGGCGCGCCTGCCCCCCTAGGGCACGTCGCCTACCTCGTGGGCCCCCTGGAGCTCCTCCGACCTCAACTCCAACTCTATATATTTGCTTTCGGGGAGAAAAAATCAGAGAGAAGAATTCATCACGTTTTACGGTACGGAGCCGCCGCCAAGCCCTAAAACCTCTCGGGAGGGCTGATCTGGAGTCCGATCGGGTCTCCGGAGAGGGGAATTCGTCGCCATCATCATCATCAACCATCCTCCATCACCAATTTCATGATGCTCACCGCCATGCGTGAGTAATTCCATTGTAGGCTTCCTGGAAGGTGATGGGTTGGATGAGATCTATCATGTAATCGAGTTGGTTTTGTTAGGGTTTGATCCCTAGTATCCACTATGTTTTGAGATTGATGTTGCTATGACTTTGCTATGCTTAATGCTTGTCACTAGGGCCCGAGTGCCATGATTTTAGATCTGAACCTATTATGTTTTCATCAATGTATGAGAGTTCTTGATCCTATCTTGCAAGTCTATAGTCACCTATTATGTGTTATGATCCGTTAACCTCGAAGTGACAATAATCGGGATACTTACCGGTGATGACCATAGTTTGAGGAGTTCATGTATTCACTATGTGCTAATGCTTTGTTTCGGTACTCTATTAAAAGGAGGCCTTAATATCCCTTAGTTTCCATTAGGACCCCGCTGCCACGGGAGGGTAGGACAAAAGATGTCATGCAAGTTCTTTTCCATAAGCACGTATGACTATATTCAGAATACATGCCTACATTACATTGATGAATTAGAGCTAGTTCTATGTCACCCTATGTTATGATTGTTACATGATGAACCTCATCCGGCATAATTCTCCATCATTGATCCATTGCCTACGAGCTTTCCATATATTGTTCTTCACTTATTTACTTTTCCATTGCTATTACTATCATCACTACAAAATACCAAAAACATTACTTTTGATATTATTACCTTTTGCTAGCGTTACCATTACTATCATATTACTTTGCTACTAAACACTTTGCCGTAGATACTAAGTTTCCAGGTGTGGTTGAATTGACAACTCAACTGCTAATACTTGAGAATATTCTTTGGCTCCCCTTGTGTCGAATCAATAAATTTGGGTTGAATACTCTACCCTCGAAAACTGTTGCGATCCCCTATACTTGTGGGTTATCAGAGGCCTGCGCCTATTTCAATCTGTATCCCAGTTTGTGCTAGCCTTCTTAAGGCAAACCTGTTTAACTTATGTCTGTACTCAGATATTGTTGCTTCCGCTGACTCGCCTATGATCGAGCTCTTGTATTCGAGCCCTCGAGGCCCCTGGCTTGTAATATGATGCTTGTATGACTTATTTTATTTGTAGAGTTGTGTTGTGATATCTTCTCGTGAGTCCCTGATCTTGATCGTACACGTTTGCGTGTATGATTAGTGTATGATTGAATCGGGGGCTTCACAGTACACAATAGGTTTGGTACACAGCATAGCATACTTTATAGAACCTATGGTTGAGGCATAGGGAATGACTTTCATTCTCTTTCTATTTTCTACAGTGGTCGTGTTTTGAGTCTTACTCAACTTTACACCTTGCAATACAGGCAAGAACACCTTCTTTGACTGTTCCATTTTGAACTACTTCAAAAATCTTGTCAAGGTATGTAATCATTGAAAAATCTTATCAAGCGTCTTGATCTATCTCTATAGATCTTGATGCCCAGTATGTGAGCAGCTTCACCGAGGTTTTTCTTTGAAAAACTCCTTTCAAACACTCCTTTATGCTTTCCAGAAAATTCTACATTATTTCCGATCAACAATATGTCATTCACATATACTTATCAGAAATGATGTAGTGCTCCCACTCACTTTCTTGTAAATACAGGCTTCACCGCAAGTCTGTATAAAACTATATGCTTTGATCAACTCATTAAAGCGTATATTCCAACCCCGAGATGCTTGCACCAGTCCATAGATGGATTGCTGGAGCTTGCACATTTTGTTAGCACCTTTAGGATTTACAAAACCTTCTGGTTGCATCATATAAAACTCTTCTTTAATAAATCCATTAAGGAATGTAGTTTTGATATCCATTTGCCAGATTTTCATAAAATGCGGCAATTGCTAACATGATTCGGACAGACTTTTAAGCATCGATACGAGTGAGAAAATCTCATCGTAGTCAACACCTTGAACTTTGTTAAAAACCTTTTGCGACAATTCAAGTTTTGTAGATAGTAACACTACTATCAGCGTCCGTCTTCCTCTTGAAGATCCATTTATTCTGAATGGCTCATCGACCATCGAGCAAGTCAGTCAAAGTCCATACTTTGTTCTCATACATGGATCCCATCTCAAATTTCATGGCCTTACGCCATTTCGTGGATTCTGGGCTCATCATCACTTCCTCATAGTTCGTAGGTTCATCATGGTCTAGTAACATGACTTCCAGAACATGATTACCGTACCACTCTGGTGTGGAATGTACTCTGGTTGACCTACGAGGTTTGGTAGTAACTTGATCTGAAATTTCATGATCATCATCATTAGCTTCCTCACTAATTGGTGTAGGAATCACTGGAACTGATTTCTGTGATGAACCACTTTCCAATTCGGGAGAAGGTACAATTATCATCAAGTTCTACATTCCTCCCACTCACTTCTTTCGAGAGAAACTCCTTCTCTAGAAAGGATCCATTTTTAGCAACAAAGATCTTGCATTCGGATCTGTGATAGAAGGTGTACCCAACAATTTCTTTTGGGTATTCTATGAAGACACACTTCTTCGATTTGGGTTTGAGCTTATCAGGCTGAAACCTTTTCACATAAGCATAGCAACCCCAAAATTTAAGAAACGACAGCTTAGGTTTCTTGCTAAACCACAATTCATATGGTGTCATCTCAACGGATTTTTAGACGGTGCCCCATTTAACATGAATGCAGCTGTCTCTAATGCATAACCCCAAAACAATAGTGGTAAATCGGTAAGAGACATCATAGATCGCACTATATCTAATAAAGCACGGTTATGACATTCGGACACACCATTATGCTATGGTGTTCCACGTAGCGTGAGTTGCGAAACTATTCGACATTGTTTGAACTCAAGGCCAAACTCGTAACTCAAATATTTCGTCTCCGCGATCAGATCGTAGAAACTTTATTTTCTTGTTACGATGATTCTCCACTTCACTATGAAATTCTTTGAACTTTTGAAACGTTTCAGACTTGTGTTTCATTAAGTAGATATACTCATATCTGCTCAAATCATCTGTGAAGGTCAAAAAATAACGATACCCGCCGCGAGCCTCAACACTCATCGGACCGCATACATCGGTATGTATTATTTCCAATAAGTCAGTGGCTCGCACCATTGTTTTGGAGAATGGAGTCTTAGTCATCTTGCCCATGAGGCATGGTTCGCAAGCATCAAATAATTCATAATCAAGTGATTCCAAAAGTCCATCCACATGGAGTTTCTTCATGCGCTTTACACCAATATAACCCAAATGGCAGTGCCACAAGTATGTTGCACTGTCATTATCAACTTTGCCTCTTTTGGCATCAATATTATGAATATGTGTATCACTACGATCGAGCTACAATAAACCATGTACATTAAGTGTATGACCATAGAAGGTTTTATTCATGTAAAACAGAACAACAATTATTCTTTGACTTAAATGAATAACCGTATTGCAATAAACATGATCCAATCATATTCATGCTCAACGCAAACACCAAATAACATTTATTTTAGGTTCAACACTAACCCCGAAGGTAAAAGGAGTGTGCGATGGTGATCTTATCAACCTTGGAATCATTTCCAACACACATCGTCACCTTGCCCTTAACTAGTCTCTGTTCATTTTGCAACTCCTGTTTCGAGTTACTAATCTTAGCAACTGAACTAGTATCAAATACTCTAGGGTTACTATGAACACTAGTAAAGTACACATCAATAACATGTATATCAAATATACTTTTGTTCACTTTGCCATCCTTCTTATCCGCCAAGTATTTGGGGTAGTTCCGCTTCCAGTGACCATTCCCTTTGCAGTAGAAGCACTCAGTTTCAGGCTTAGGTTTAACTTTGGGCTTCTTCACGGGAGTGGCAACTTGCTTGCCATTCTTCTTGAAGTTCCCTTTCTTTCCCTTGCCCTTTTACTTGAAACTAGTGGTCTTGTCAACCATCAACACTTGATGCTTTTTCTTGATTTCTACCTTCGCCAATTTCAGCATCGCAAAGAGCTTGGGAATAGTTTTCGTTATCCCTTGCATATTATAGTTCATCATGAAGTTCTAGTAACTTGGTGATAGTGACTAGAGAACTCTGTCAATCACTATCTTATCTGGAAAATTAACTCCCACTTGATTCAGGTGATTGTAGTACTCAGACATTCTGAGCACATGCTCACTAGCTGAGCTATTCTCCTCCATCTTGTAGGCAAAGTACTTGTCAGAGGTCTCATACCTCTCGACTCGGGCATGAGTCTGAAATACCAATTTCAGCTCTTGGAACATCTTATATGCTCCGTGGCGTTCAAAACGTATTTGAAGTCCCGGTTCTAAGCCGTAAAGCATGGCGCACTAAACTATCAAGTAGTCATCATACTGAGCTTGCCAAACATTCATAACGACTGCATCTGCTCCTGCAATAGGTCCGTCACCTAGCGGTGCATCAAGGACATAATTCTTCTGTGCAGCAATGAGGACAATCCTTAGATCACGGAGCTAGTCTGCATCATTGCTATTAACATCTTTCAACATAGTTTTCTCTAGGAATATATCATAAATAAAACAGTGAAGCTATACACGAGCAATTGATCTACAACATAGATATGCAAATACTACAGGACTAAGTTCATGATAAATTTAAGTTCAATTAATCATATTACTTAAGAACTCCCACTTAGATAGACATCCCTCTAGTCATCTAAATAATCACGTGATCCATATCAACTAAACCATGTCTGATCATCACATGAGATGGAGTAGTTTTCAATGGTGAACATCACTATGTTGATCATATCTACTATATGATTCATGTTCGACCTTTCGGTCTCAGTGTTCTGAAGCCATATCTACATATGCTAGGCTCGTCAAGTTTAACCTGAGTATTCTGCTTGTGCAAAATTGGTTTGCACCCGTTGTATGTGAACGTAGAGCTTATCACACCCGATCATCACGTGGTGTCTCAGCACGAAGAACTGTCGCAATGGTGCATACTCAGGGAGAACACTTATACCTTGAAATTTTAGTAAGGGGTCATCTCATAATGCTACCTCCGTACTAAGAAAAATAAGATGCATAAAAGATAAACATCACATGCAATCAAAATATGTGACATGATATGGCCATCATCATCTTGTGCCTTTGATATCCATCTCCAAAGTACCGTCATGATCTCCATCGTCACTGGCATGACACCATGATCTCCATCATCTTGATCTTTATCAACGTGTCGTCACATGGTCGTCTTGCCAACTATTGCTTTTGCAACTATTGATATCGCATAGCGATAAAGTAAAGCAATTATATGGCGCTTGCATCTTATGCAATAAAGAGACAACTATAAGGCTCCTGCCATTTGCCGATAACTTTAACAAAACATAATCATCTCATACAACAATTTATATCTCATCACGTCTTGACCATATCACATCACAACATGCCCTGCAAAAACAAGTTAGACGTCCTCTACTTTGTTGTTGCAAGTTTTACATGGTTGCTACGGGCTTCTAGCAAGAACCGTTCTTACCTGCGCATCAAAACCACAACGTAGTATAGTGATTGCTTTTTGATCTTCAGAAAGAACCCTGTTCATTGAAACCGATTCAACTATAGTTGGAGAAACAGACACCCACTAGCCACCTGTGTGCGAAGCATGTTGGTAGAACCAGTCTCGCATAAGCGTACGCGTAATGTCGATCTAAGCCGCTTCATCCAACAATACCGCCGAATCAAGAATCAACTAGTTAGGGCAAGCAATATGTATATACCCACGTCCACAACTCCTTTGTGTTCTACTCGTGCATAAAACATCTACGCATAGACCTGGCTCAGATACAACTATTGGGGAATGTAGTATTTCAAAAAATTTACCTACGATCATGCAAGATCTATATAGGAGATGCATAGCAACGAGCGGGGAGAGTGTGTCTACGTACCCTCGTAGACCAAAAGCATAAGCCTTTAGTAACGCGGTTGATGTAGTCGAACGTCTTCGCGATCCAACTGATCCAAGTACCGAACGTACGGCACCTCCGCGCTCAGCACACGTTCAGCTCGATGATGTCCCTCGGGCTCTTGATCCAGTTGAGGCCGAAGGAGAGTTCCGTCAGCACAACGGCATGGTGATGGTGATGATGAAGTTACCGACGCAGGGCTTCGCCTAAGCACTACGACAATATAACCGAGGTGTGTAACTGTGGAGGGGGGCACCGCACACGGCTAAGACAAATCTTGGAGTGCCTTTGGGGTGCCCCCTGCCCACGTATATAAAGGAGAAAGGAGGAGGAGGCCGGCCTAGGAGGGACGCGCCTATAGGGGGAGTCCAACTAGGATTCCCAATCCTAGTTGGAGTCCCCTTCCTTTTCCAAGAGGGGAGAGAGGGAAGGAGTAGGGGAGAGAGAAGGAAAGAGAGGGGGGTGCCGCCCCCTCCCTAGTCCAATTCGGACTTGCCATGGGGGGCGCGTGGCCACCCCTTGAGGCCCTTCTCTCCTTTCCCACATGGCCCATTAAGGCCCACTACTTCCCCCGGCGAATTCCCGTAACTCTCCGGTACTCCAAAAAATACCCGAATCACTCAGAATCTTTCCGATGTCCCAATATAGCCTTCCAATATATCGATCTTTACATCTCGACCATTTAGAGACTCCTCGTCATGTCCGTGATCTCATTCGGGACTTCGAACTACCTTCGGTACATCAAATCACATCACTCATAATATAAATCATCATCAAACACTAAGTGTGCTCGAGAACTATGTAGACATGACCGAGACACATCTCTGGTTAATAACCAAGAGCGGAACATGGATGCTCATATTGGCTCCTACATATTATACAAAGATCTTTATCGGTCAAACCGCATAGCAACATACGTTGTTCTCTTTGTCATCGGTATGTTACTTGCCCGAGATTCGATCATCGGTATCACCATACCTAGTTCAATCTCGTTACCGGCAAGTCTCTTTACTCGTTCTATAATGCATCATCCCGCAACTAACTCATTAGTCACATTGCTTGCAAGGCGTATAGTGATGTGCATTACCGAGAGGGCCCAGAGATACCTCTCCGACAATCGGAGTGACAAATCCTAATCTTGATCTATGCCAACTCAACAAACACCATCAGAGACACCTGTAGAGCATCTTTATAATCACCCAGTTACGTTGTGGCATTTGATAGCACACAAGGTGTTCCTCCGGTATTCGGGAGTTGCATAATCTCATAGTCAGAGAAACATGTATAAGTCATGATGAAAGCAATAGCAATAAAACTAAACGATCATTTATGCTAAGCTAACAGATGGGTCTTGTCCATCACATCATGACTTATACACGAGAGGGAGAGAGAGAGATCAAACACATAGCTACTGGTACATACCCTCAGACACATAGAATGATGTGATGGACAAGACCCATCCGTTAGCTTAGCATAAATGATCGTTTAGTTTTAGTGCTATTGCTTTCATCATGACTTATACATGTTTCTCTGACTATGAGATTATGCAACTCCCGAATACCGGAGGAACACCTTGTGTGCTATCAAATGCCACAACGTAACTGGGTGATTATAAAGATGCTCTAGTGATCCCGTTCATCAAATGACAACACATGTCTATGGTCAGGAAACTTAACCATCTTTGATTAACGAGCTAGTCAAGTAGAGGCATACTAGGGACACTCTGTTTTGTCTATGTATTCACACATGTACTAAGTTCCTGGTTAACAATTCTAGCATGAATAATAAACATTTATCATGATATAAGGAAATATAAATAACAACTTTATTATTACCTCTAGGGCATATTTCCTTCAGATATTGCTACTGTTACTATCAAACTATCATACTATTGTTCTACTGGTATTTAGTTCTCAGGTGTGTGGTTGAATTGACAACTCAACTTCTAATACTTGCAAATATTCTTTGGCTCCTGATGTCTACTACACAACCTTCTTCTTGTAGACGTTGTTGGGCCTCCAAGTGCAGAGGTTTGTAGGACAGTAGCAAATTTCCCTCAAGTGGATGACCTACGGTTTATCAATCCGTAGGAGGCGTAGGATGAAGATGGTCTCTCTCAAGCAACCCTGCAACCAAATAACAAAGAGTCTCTTGTGTCCCCAACACACCCAATACAATGGTAAATTGTATAGGTGCACTAGTTCGGCGAAGAGATGGTGATACAAGTGCAATATGGATGGTAGATAAAGGTATTTGTAATCTGAAATTATAAAAACAGCAAGGTAACTAATGGTAAAAGTGAGTGTAAACGGTATTACAATGCTAGGAAATAAGGCCTAGGGTTCATACTTTCACTAGTGCAAGTCCTCTCAACAATAATAACATAATTGGATCACATAACTATCCCTCAACATGCAACAAAGAGTCACTCCAAAGTCACTAATAGCGGAGAACAAATGAAGAGATTATGGTAGGGTAAGAAACCACCTCAAAGTTATTCTTTCCAATCAATCCGTTGGGCTATTCATATAAGTGCCACAAACAGCCCTAGAGTTCATACTAGAATAACACCTTAAGACACAAATCAACCAAAACCCTAATGTCATCTCAAGTATCTGTGGGTATGATTATACGATATGCATCACACAATCTCAGATTCATCTATTCAACCAACACATAGAACCTCAAAGAGTGCCCCAAAGTTTCTACCGGAGAGTCAAGACGAAAACATGTGCCAACCCCTATGCATAGGTTCATGGGCGGAACCCACAAGTTCATCACCAAACCATACATCAAGTGGATCAATAGAATACCCCATTGTCACCACATGTATCCCACGCAAGACATACATCAAGTGTTCTCAAATCCTTAAAGACTCAATCCGATAAGATAACTTCAAAGGGAAAACTCAATCCATTACAAGCGAGTAGAGGGGGAGAAACATCATAAGATCCAACTATAATAGCAAAGCTCGCGATACATCAAGATCGTATCACCTCAAGAACACGAGAGAGAGAGAGAGAGAGAGAGAGAGAGAGAGAGATCAAACACATAGCTACTGGTACATACCCTCAGCCCCGAGGGAGAACTACTCCCTCCTCGTCATGGAGAGCACCGGGATGATGAAGATGGCCACCAGAGAAGGATTCCCCCTCCGGCAGGGTGCCGAAACGGGTCTAGATTGGTTTTCGGTGGCTACGGAGGCTTTTGGCGGCGGAACTCCCGATCTATTGTTCTCCCCGGTAGTTTTAGGGTATATGGATATATATATATATAGGCGGAAGAAATACATCAGGGGAGCCACGAGGGTGGAGGGCGCGCCCAGGGGGTGGGCGCGCCCCCCTGCCTTGTGGCTTCCTCATTGATCCCCTGACGTGCACTCCAAGTCTCATGTATTGCTTTCTTTCCAAAAATAACTTTTCCGAAGGTTTCACTCCGTTTGGACTCCGTTTAATATTCCTTTTCTTCGAAACCCTAAAACAAGGAAAAAAACAGAAACTGGCACTGGGCTCTAGGTTAATAGGTTAGTCCCAAAAATCATATAAAATAGCATATAAATGCATATAAAACATCCAAGGTTGATAATATAATAGCATGGAACAATAAAAAATTATAGATACGTTGGAGACGTATCAGCATCCCCAAGCTTAATTCCTGCTCGTCCTCGAGTAGGTAAATGATAAAAACAGAATTTTTGATGTGGAATGCTACCTAACATATTCATCATGTATTTCTCTTTATTGTAGCAAGAATATTCAGATCCATAAGATTCAAGACAAAAGTTTAATATTGACATATAAATAATAATACTTCAAGCATACTAACTAAGCAATCATGTCTTCTCAAAATAACATGGCCAAAGAAAGTTCATCCCTACAAAATCATATAGTTTGGTCATGCTCCATTTTCATCACACAAGAATGCTCTCATCATGCACAACCCCGATGACAAGCCAAGCAATTGCTTCATACTTTAGTAATCTCAATCTTTTTTCAACTTTCACGCAATACATGAGGTGAGCCATGGATATAGCACTATGGGTGGAATAGAATATAATGAGGGGGTTATGTGGAGAAGACAAAAAGGAGATCTCACATTGACGCGGCTAATCAATGGGCTAGGGAGATGCCCATCAATTGATGTCAATGCAAGGAGTAGGGATTGCCATGCAACGGATGCACTAGAGCTATAAATGTATGAAAGCTCAACAAAAGAAACTAAGTGGGTGTGCATCCAACTTGCTTGCTCACGAAGACCTAGGGCACTTGAGGAGGCCCATTGTTGGAATATACAAGCCAAGTTCTATAATGAAAATTTCCCACTAGTAAATGAAAGTGACAAAACAAGAGACTATCTATCATGAAGATCATGGTGCTACTTTGAAGCACAAGTGTGGAAAAAAGGATAGTAGCATTGTCCCTTTTATTTTTATTTTTTTATTTGGCCCCTTTTTGCCTTTCCTTTTTTGCCTTTTTTTTATTTGGCCTTTCTTTTTTTATTTGGCCTTCCTTTTTTTGGGACAATGCTCTATTAATGATGATCATCACACTTCTATTTATTTACAACTCAAAGATTACAACTCGATACTAGAACAAAGTATGACTCTATATGAATGCCTCCGGCGGTGTACCGGGATTGCGATGAATCAAGTGTGACATGTATGAAAAATTATGAATGGTGGCTTTGACACAAATACGATGTCAACTACATGATCATGCAAAGCAATATGACAATGATGATGCGTGTCATAATAAACAGAATGATGGAAAGTTGCATGGCAATATATCTCGGAATGGCTATGGAAATGCCATAATAGGTAGGTATGGTGGCTGTTTTGAGGAAGATATAAGGAGGTTTATGTGTGACAGAGCGTATCGTATCACGGGGTTTGGATGCGCCGGCGAAGTTTGCACCAACTCTCAATGTGAGAAAGGGCAATGCACGGTACCGAAGAGGCTAGCAATGATGGAAGGGTAAGAGTGCGTATAATCCATGGACTCAACATTAGTCATAAAGAACTCATATACTTGTTGCAAAAATCTACAAGTCATCAAAAACCAAGTATTACGCGCATGCTCTTAGGGGGATAGACTGGTAGGAAAAGACCATCACTCGTCCCCGACCGCCACCCATAAGGAAGACAATCAAATAACACCTCATGTTTCAAATTTGTTACACAATGTTTACCATACGTGCGTGCTACGGGACTTGCAAACTTCAACACAAGTATTCCTCAAATTCACAACTACTCAACTAGCACAACTTTAATATCACTATCTCCATATCTCAAAACAATTATCAAGTATCAAACTTCTCTTAGTATTCAATGCACTCTATATGAAAGTTTTTATTATATCCCTCTTGGATGCCCATCATATTAGGACTAAATTCAAAACCAAAGCAAATTACCATGCTGTTTAGGACTCTTAAAATAATATAAGTGAAGCATGAGAGTTCATCTATTTCTATAAAATAAAACCACTACCGTGCTCTAAAAGGATATAAGTGAAGCACTAGAGCAAATGACAAACTACTCCGAAAGATATAAGTGAAGATCAATGAGTAGTCGAATGATTATGCAACCATATGAAGACTCTCTAACATTTAAGAATTTCAGATCTTGTTATTTTATTCAAACATCAAGCAAAACTAAATAAAATAAAATGATGCTCCAGGCAAAACATATATCATGTGGTGAATAAAAATATAGCTCCAAGTAAAGTTACCGATGAACAAATACGAAAGAGGGGATGCCTTCCGGGGCATCCCCAAGCTTAGGCTCTTGGTTGTCCTTGAATATTGCCTTGGGGTGCCTTGGGCACAGGGCCGGCCCTGGGGGTATGGCGGAGGGGCAATGGCCCAGGGCCCAGGCTGGGAGGGGGCCCATGATTAGGATACATATCTTATACAGCCCAGCAAAAAATACATAAGAAAAAAACTATACAAGACAAACGAAAGGACATGGGCTAGACCCATAGCTAGGTGCCCTAGGTAGCGATCGCGAAGCGTCACGCCAGCCACGTGGCCGCTCGCTTCGCTTCTGTGAAACAAATCAATCTAAGATCTGGTCTTGTGCCTTCGTCCCTCGTTGGTTCGTCTTCATGACTTCATCCTCTCGTCGACAGCCGCTGGTTGTCGTCGCTGCGCGCGCTGCTCAGCCATCCGGCATCCGGCAAGGCGGCAATACAGTAGGTATCCATCCATGTATCATATTCCTGTTCCATCCCCCGATTCCATCCAAAGCTAAACTTCAGCAGTTTCTTTGATTCTTTAGTACGTATTCAACTATTCATCCATGATCCATCCTAATTTTCTGTCATGATGTGTACTCCCTCCGTTTCAAATTTGGACTAGAACCACGACGAGTAATTTGGAACGGAGGGAGTACATGTCTAGGGTTTCAATCATCTGATGTATAGATTTCTAATTCTTTGTATTCTATTTTCTTCATTATTTTAGGACATTAGCCTGCAATCTTGCCTAAGATAAAGCATTTATGGGGTGCTGAAAAAAGAAGAAAAAAGAAAGAAAGTGATATGAAATACAAGGGCCCATGTCGTTGAGTTCACCTAGGGCCTCCCAAAACACAGGGACGGCCCTGCTTGGGCATCCCCAAGATTAGGCTCTTGCCACTCCTTGTTCCATAATCCACCAAATCTTTACCCAAAACTTGAAAACTTCAAAACACAAAACTTAAAGTAGAAAACTCGTGAGCTCCGTTAGCGAAAGAAAACAAAACACTATTTCAAGGTATTGTAATGAACTCATTATTTATTTATATTGGTGTAATATCTACTGTATTCCAACTCATCTATGGTTCATACCCTCCGATACTACTCATAGATTCATTAAAATAAGCAAACAACACACGAAAAACAGAATCTGTCAAAAACAGAACAGTCTGTAGTAATCTGTAACTAATGCAAACTTCTGGAACCCCAAAAATTCTAAAATAAATTTCTGGAAGTGAGTAATTTATCTATTAATCATCTTCAAAAAGAATTAACTAAATAGCACTTTCCAAATAAAAATGGCAGCAATTCTCATGAGCGCAAAAGTTTCTGTTTTTTACAGCAAGATCAACAAGACTTTCCCCAAATCTTCCCAACGGTTCTACTTGGCACAAACACTAATTAAACACAAGAAAACACAACCAAAACAGAGGCTAGATAATTTATTTATTACAAAACAGGAACAAAAAGCAAATAACAAAAATAAAATTGGGTTGCCTCCCAACAAGCGCTATCGTTTAACGCCCCTAGCTAAGCATGATGATTTCAATGATGTTCACATAAAAGATAAGAATTGAAACACAAAGAGAGCATCATGAAGCATATTGCTAACACATTTAAGTCTAACCCATTTCCAATGCATAGGTATTTTGTGAGCAAACAATTTATGGGAACAATAATCAACTAGCATAGGAGAGCAAAACAAGCATAACTTCAAGATTTTCAACACATAGAGAGGAAACTTGATATTATTGCAATTCCTACAAGCATAAGTTCCTCCCTCATAATAATTTTCAGTAGCATCATGAATGAATTCAACAATATAACCAGCACCTAAAGCATTCTTTTCATGATCTACAAGCATAGAAATTTTATTACTCTCCACATAAGCAAATTTCTTCTCTTGAATAGTAGTGGGAGCAAACTCAACAAAATAATTATCATGTGAGGCATAATCCAATTGAAAACTAAAATCATGATGAAAAGTTTCATCGATATCATTATTCTTTATAGCATACAAGCCATCACAATAATCATCATAGATAGCAACTCTGTTCTCATAATCAATTGGAACCTCTTCCGAAATAGTGGATTCATCTCTAAATAAAGTCATGACCTCTCCAAATCCACTTTCATCAATACAATCATCATAAATAGGAGGCATGCTTTCATCATAAAAAATTTGCTCATCAAAACTTGGGGGACAAAAAATATCATCTTCATCAAACATAGCTTCCCCAAGCTTGTGGCTTTGCATATCATTAGCATCATGGATATTCAAGGAATTCATACTAACAACATTGCAATCATGCTCATCATTAAAATATTTAGTGCCAAACATTCTAATGCATTCTTCTTCTAACACTTTGGCACAATTTTCCTCTCCATCATACTCACGAAAGATATTAGAAAGATGAAGCGCATGAGGCAAACTCAATTCCATATAATTTTTTTGTAGTTTTCTTTTATAAACCAAACTAGTGCTAAAACAAGAAACTAAAAGACTTGATTACAAGATCTAAAGATATACCTTCAAGCACTCACCTCCCCGGCAACGATGCCGGAAAAGAGCTTGATGTCTACTACACAACCTTCTTCTTGTAGACGTTGTTCGGCCTCCAAGTGCAGAGGTTTGTAGGACAGTAGCAAATTTCCCTCAAGTGGATGACCTAAGGTTTATCAATCCGTAGGAGGCGTAGGATGAAGATGATCTCTCTCAAGCAACCCTGCAACCAAATAACAAAGAGTATCTTGTGTCCCCAACACACCCAATACAATGGTAAATTGTATAGGTGCACTAGTTCAGCGAAGAGATGGTGATACAAGTGCAATATGGATGGTAGATAAAGGTATTTGTAATCTGAAATTATAAAAACAGCAAGGTAACTAATGGTAAAAGTGAGCGTAAACGGTATTGCAATGCTAGGAAATAAGGCCTAGGATTCATACTTTCACTAGTGCAAGTCCTCTCAACAATAATAACATAATTCGATCACATAACTATCCCTCAACATGCAACAAAGAGTCACTCCAAAGTCACTAATAGCGGAGAACAAACGAAGAGATTATGGTAGGGTACGAAACCACCTCAAAGTTATTCTTCCCAATCAATCCGTTGAGCTATTCCTATAAGTGTCATAAACAGCCCTAGAGTTCGTACTAGAATAACACCTTAATACACAAATCAACCAAAACCCTAATGTCACCTAGATACTCCAATGTCACCTCAAGTATCCGTGGGTATGATTATACGATATGCATCACACAATCTCAGATTCATCTATTCAACCAACACATAGAACCTCAAAGAGTGCCCCAAAGTTTCTACTGAAGAGTCAAGACGAAAACATGTGCCAACCCCTATGCATAGGTTCATGGGCGGAAACCGCAAGTTGATCACCAAAACATACATCAAGTGGATCAATAGAATACCCCATTGTCACCACAGGTATCCCATGCAAGACATACATCAAGTGTTCTCAAATCCTTAAAGACTCAATCCGATAAGATAACTTCAAAGGGAAAACTCAATCCATTACAAGAGAGTAGAGGGGGAGAAACATCATAAGATCCAACTATAATAGCAAAGCTCGCGATATATCAAGATCGTACCACATCAAGAACACGAGAGAGAGAGAGAGAGATCAAAAACATAGCTACTGGTACATACCCTCATCCCCGAGGGAGAACTACTCCTTCCTCGTCATGGAGAGCACCGGGATGATGAAGATGGCCACTGGAGAAGGATTCCCCCTCCGGCAGGGTGCCGAAACGGGTCTAGATTGGTTTTCGGTGGCTACGGAGGCTTCTGGTGGCGGAATTCCCGATCTATTGTGTTCCCCGGTAGTTTTAGGGTATATGGATATATATAGGTGGAAGAAATACATCAGGGGAGCCACGAGTGGCCCACGAGGGTGGAGGGCGCGCCCCCTGCCTCGTGGCTTCCTCTTTGATCCCCTGATGTGCACTCCAAGTCTCCTGTATTGCTTTCTTTCCAAAAATAACTTTTCCGAAGGTTTCATTCCGTTTGGACTCCGTTTGATATTCCTTTTCTTCGAAACCCTAAAACAAGGAAAAAACAGAAACTGGCACTGGGCTCTAGGTTAATAGGTTAGTCCCCAAAATCATATAAAATAGCATATAAATGCATATAAAACATCCAAGGTTGATAATATAATAGCATGGAACAATCAAAAATTATAGATACGTTGGAGACGTATCAGCTCCCCTTGTGTCGAATCAATAAATTTGGGTTGAATACTCTGCCCTCGAAAACTGTTGTGACCCCCTATACTTGTGGGTTATCAATGACCATCGACAACCACCGATTCGTGTCCCTCCCGGTCCACCAGGACTGGCTTGCGACACAGGTGTCGACGCTTCCTACAACCGAGGCGCTCACTCAGAATCAATGGCTGATGTCGGGCTAGGAGTGATGGAGAAGCATACGCTCCTTCTTCCGTGGAGGGTGTGTCAGGAAGTGGACGACTGGTGGTCTTTCATACCTTGGATGCTGTGGCGGCGACCTCGGGTGGTGCATCACATGGTTGGCTCTTCGGTGGGTTCTATGGTGGCGCTGGCGGCTTTCCCTCTTGGTCGCATGGGCGGCGAGCTGACAACGTCAGGTGGCTCATGCTCGTCCTCTGTGAGTGGCACTGGCAGCACCCAGATCCGGATCTGGGAGTCTAAGCTCATCGGGGTTGCCCCGAGAACTCATGGTGGCATGTGGTAACTGCCGAGCGAAAGCTTCGCGCCTTGGCGCTGCTCGCAGGCGCCTTCTTCTTCTTGAAGACGTCGTTGTGGGTCTTCTCCATATCAGGGTTTCGAGTGAAAACCCTTGTCCGCTTCGGACTCGGCAGCGGCGATATGTCGCGCCCTCTTCTCTCCTTGGGGCGTTGTCGTAGAGTTTAGGTGTTCTAGGGTGTAGCGTGGCGTTGTACTCCATATTCTCTATGTTCTCTTTCAGTAGCGTAGTCACATGAGTTCTACGTGTTTCGGTTACACCAGAATTTGCTTTGTACGAGGGCTACCTCTTCATCTTGTATCGTTCGGCTATGTATTTTGATCGTTATTGTTGCTTTATATATAAAGCGAAGCAAAAGCCTGTTTTAAGATATTTTTTTCGATAAGTTTTGTGCTGACATACGGCAAATTATATTGCCGCAATATTCACAAACACATTAAATATTGTCAAAAAATTGAATTAAGACGGAGCTGCCATGCTTGTAAATTAAATTTGTCATCCTCAACCAACACTATTGCCACGTGTTCGCATTTTCCATGCTCCCAACACACTTTCGCTGATTAAGTCGGTCCTTTTTTTTGCAAGCAAGAACTACACCGTCTCCAAAGTAAAAATGGCCGCAGATTCAAGTCGGCGCAGTTACGTGGCGATAACGCTACATCCACGTAAAGTAACGAAACACGTAAAGTAACAAAACTTCTTACGTAAACTTCCTAATAATCCTGGTTATTTATTTTGCTAGTTACGTAAAACATGCAAGTCCCTCTACGTAGATCTAGCATTACTCGTGTCGTGGCAACTTCGGCAGCACTACCTTTTGTGCATGCCCAAGTACCATTTCCTGAACTCCAAAGGCACTACTCCAGCTAGTTCGTCGTGGACTACACGAAATTAACCCACAGCCAGCGCACGACGAATCGGTTCGCATCCGGCGGGAACACAAACATGCAGGGGACGATCATGGAGGTGGTGGTGGACAGCACCAGCAAGAATGGCCGAGACGCCCCCTCCACGACGCCTCCCTCGCGGCTTAAAAAGTGCGTGGTGCTCCGCACGTCCAACCCCGCCTCCCTCCTTTCCCGCGCGCCAAACTTAGCCTCCCCATCTCCCTCTCCTACCCTCTCCTTCCTCCATCTCTCCTCTGTGGGAAGGCTTTGGATCCCTCGATCTCCAGGGCCTTCCTCCTCCTCGGACTGCCGTATCGCCCCACCACCACTACCCACATCGTCTCCATCGATCTCGGTCGATCCCCCGCACACCCTTCTCCGATCCGTTCATTCTCCCAGGCGATCCCGCGTCCTCCTCCACCACCAGCCCGTCTCGTCGATCTGACGGATCGAGGGACACGTGCGAGCCGGCCGTCCTCCGGTGGGTGCCCTGCTGCCTGCGCACGCGCGCGTACGTACGTGTATCGCACATACATACGGTGCGGCGCGGCGGAACTGATGGCGTTCCATGAGGTCGAGGCGCCGCGGCGGTGCTGAGTCGACGCTCGATGATCGCCGGCACGCAGTGACGGCGGCGGCGGCTCCTCGGTCGTCGACCCTGCGTGTACCTTGGCGTTCTTGTCCCCCGCGAGGTCGCAGCACGGCGTGGACGGATCGGCAAGATGAGCTGCTTGCCGTGTTTCGGGAAGAAGAAGGATGGCAACGCCGAGGGAGGGGGCGGCGAGCAGGCGGGGGCGGGGCCCATGACGCCGCCTCCCGCCGTGCACGCGCCCGCGTCCTACCACGGCCCGGCTGCTGCCGCGCCCGTCTCCGTGGCAGCTCCGGCGAGCGTGACGCCGACCAAGCCGCCCGGCGGTGCGTCAGACTCAGACCTGGCCTCCTCTGCTTTTGTTTAGATTTCCTCGCGACATCGCTCCTGCAGATTCAGTGCTTAACGAAATCGATTAATGCATGCAGAGAGCGACGCCAACCCGGAGGACGCGCTGCGGCAGGCCATCGAGGTGAAGGCGTTCGCGTTCCGGGAGCTCGCGGCGGCCACCGATCACTTCACGCCGTACAACCTCGTCGGAGAAGGAGGCTTCTTCAGGGTGTACAAGGGCCAGCTAGAGAAGGAAGGGCAGGTAGGCATGCTTGCCCTAAACAAGAACCATATGATATGATCGCCATAGATATGTGCTTGCATACTGATTCGCTTGTGCGTTGGATGGGTGGATCAGGCCGTGGCCATCAAGCAGATGGACAAGCATGGCTTCCAGGGCAACATCGAGTTCCTGACCGAGGTCTCCAAGCTCAGCAAGCTTCACCACGAGAACCTCATCGACATCATCGGCTACTGCGCCGACGGCGACCAGCGGCTCCTCGTCTACGAGCACATGGACGGCGGCACCTTGGAAGACCACCTCTACGGTACTCTACGCCCGCTCGTGATAAATTGTCCGGCCGGTGAACCGTCAACTCAATCGGTTAAATTGCTGACCAAATTTTCCCACCAATCCGACAGACTTGCCGCCGGAGAAGAAGCCTATGGACTGGATGACAAGGATGAAGGTGGCCAACGGCGCCGCTCAGGGGCTCGAGTACCTGCACGAGAAAGCGGACCCGCCGGTGGTGTATGGCGACTTCAAGGCCTCCCAAGTCCTGCTCGACTCCAGCTTCACGCCCAAGCTCTCCGACTTCGGCCTCCAGCAGCTCGGCCAGTCCGGCGGTGGCAACATGCCGATGGCGTCGCCGATGATGGGTGCCTTCGGGTGCCTCGCGCCGGAGTACGACCGCGGCGGCCAGGTCAGCATGAAGTCCGACGTGTACAGCTTCGGGGTGGTGCTGCTGCAGCTCATCTCCGGCAGGCGGACCGTCGACACCAGCAAGCCCGTCGAGGAGCAGAACGTCGTCACCTGGGTACGTAATTCACCACCGCATCCATCACCACGGCCATCGATCGGCGTCGACAATTTTTTGCTAATTAAGGTCGTGCGATCCGCGGTGCGGTCGTTGCAGGCACAACCGAAGTTCAAAGACCAGAAGAAATATCACGAGCTGGTGGACCCGCTTATCAAGAGGGAGTACCCGGCCAAAGCGTTGAACCAAGTGGTGGCCATGGCTTCCATGTGCTTGCAAGAAGAGGACTGCGTGCGGCCAATGATGGGCGACGTCGTCATGACGCTAGGCTTCCTCATGATGCTGCCGCCGGATCCGCCCGCCCCAGAGCCAGAGCCAGCCCCCGCCCCCGCCCCCGCCCCCGAGCCAGTCCCCGAGCCGGCACCCAAAAAGGATGACGAATCGCGTCGCTCTGGAAGCTCGTCGTCCTCTTCGGATGACGACGGCGGCGAGGAGGAAGAAGAAGAAGAGCAAAGTTAAGGATAAATTAATTGGTCCGGGATCGGTTTGGGGGAAATGGTAATAATATGCTTCAGAATTTTAATGTCAAAGAACCATGTGATGTAGACCATGTGGTTTGTTTGATGTGTCTGATGTGTAAGTAGTGCTACACATGAATTGATTTTGGGGGGGTGGTTCAGGAAATGACCGTGACGATGGAACTTGAACGGCGGGGGTTCAGCAGTCAGGAGTAGACATGTTAAATATATATTTTTAATTACAGCAGAGCTGCTAATTTGATTCGTAAAGCATGAAAAGACAGACTTCGTTAGTTCAGTACATAATCATTTCTGATTTTTTTTGTCAGAAATCCTAGTCGGACATGACGGTAATGGACATACACAAATGCCTCACTTTTTTTTGAGGGAATGCCATCATGGCTAATTTTATTAAAATTAAATTACGCTTACATCGTCAATCAACAGCGGCAAAATAAAACTAGGTGGATCATCAGCCCACACACAACTATCTAGCCTACATTCATGTGATGCGCTACCTTATTTGCTTCCCTTGGACAGTGCATAAATAAGATTCTGTCAAAAGAGCTCGCCTGGATACGAATGTCTTCGAATATTGGAGCAGCAACTGTCGCAGAGAAACCGCCATCCAGAAGAGTATCAATAACTCCTGCACAATCACAATCAGACTGAATAACTAATTTTTTACGGCCTATTTGATTTGCAAGATGAATACCATCTAGAACTGCTTGAGCTTCAGCTGTTGCCGCGTCTAGCGCAAAAGGAATGAGCTTGGATCCCGCGCCTACAAATCTTCCTTTATCATCTTTGATTACCACACCTGTAGCTCCTGACCTCATATTAATATCGTACTTCGAGCGTGTTCGGTAGTTGCCCACGGCTGCAAAATCCTTAAATCCATGGCCCAGATCCAGCCGCCAGCTTCTCACGTAAACTCCTGGAGCTATCGATCTATTCGGTGCGGCAGCTTCTCGCAGCCAGCGATCGACGAGGCCAAAAGGCCAGAAAGTGCTTATTCGGCCCATTTTAGCAGGCCTCCTTTCTCTTTGGCCTGGGCATACGTGGGCTACTGTGACATGAATTCGATTTTTTTTCTTCACAGACACGGACGAGGTACTCGAGGAGAAAGAGAAGGAGGTCGGGAAAAGCTCGTCGACGCAGCCTGCGTGCTCCGGTGGTTGGGGATGGCGGGGTCGATCTCCGGTCGGAGCGGCGGGGAAGAGCTCCTGTCAGGGACGGCAAGGAAGAGCTCCGGTCGGGGACGTCGGGGAAGAGCTCCGGTCGGGGACGGCGGGGTCGAGTTGCGGTCAGAAGGGAGGCGGAGGAGGGCGAGCGCGGCAGTGGAGAGGGCGGTCGCTGGTTCTCGCGTCGGTTGGATGGTCGTGGCGGCGCGCTAGGGTTCGTCGCGGGCGTGGAGGGGAACGGGGGAGCAGTGGATCGACTCGAGGGAGGAGACGAGCGCTGCCTCGAAGCGGTACCTACGGTCACTTCGCGGTGGCAATCAGTTGTAAATTGAGCCAACTCTCGCTTCCCAGTTTTCGTGGAGCCAGCTTTTCCCAGCTCCGCCACTCCATTAATTTTGCACGTAGTGGAGAGCCAGCTTCTCGGCCCAATAACCAGGATTGGAACCGTTCGGCTGGACTTCGAGGCTGGATACGAGGATTTCAGAAGCCAGAGGGCTCCCGAACACGTCCTTCGCATCAACATTTACAGAGACAAAGCTCTCAGACGCCCGATGCCAAGTACTTGATCTTGGTTGAATCACTTTCCCTTGTGCTTTTAAGAAACTAGATACCAAGACTTGAATTGACATCGCCGCTTGTGATAAAGATTGCACAGTTTCTGCATGGACTGTCTGCCTTCGTCTCCACCAAATATACCAAGCGGCCATTATGATTATTTCTCTTAAAAACTTTACTGATGCATCAACTAGGACCCTGAACTTTTATGACGCCCTCGATTCAATCGTACACTAATCATACACGCAAATGTATACGATCAAGATCAAGGACTCACGGGAAGATATCACAACACAACTCTAGACACAAATTAAAATAATACAAGCTTTATATTACAAGCCAAGGGCCTCGAGGGCTCGAATACATAAGCTCGAAATACACAAGAGTCAGCGGAAGCAACAATATCTGAGTACAGACATAAGTTAGACAAGATTGCCTTAAGAAGAGTCGCACAAAAGTAACAACGATCGAAAAGGCAAGGCCTCCTGCCTGGGAGCCTCCTAACTACTCCTGGTCGTCAACGGTCTCCACGTAGTAGTAGGCATCCTCCGGGTAGTATTAGTCTTCAGTGGCATCGTCTGGCTCCTGGGCTCCGTCATCTGGTCGCAACAATCGGGTATGGGGGAAAGAAGTAGCAAAGCAACCGTGAGTACTCATCCAAAGTACTCGCAAGACTTACATCAGATCTAAACTAAGTATGCATCTGTATCAAAGGAGTGGGTTGTATCTATGGACTAAACTGCAGAATGCCAGAAAGGGAAGGGGAAAGCCTAGCCTATCGAAGACTAGCATCTTCTGGAAACCACCATCTTGCAGCAACAGGAGGGAGTAGAGTAGCATAAAGTAAAGTAGCAGTAATGTTATCAACCTCGACCAGAGATCCTTTCTCGACTCCCTGCGAGAAAGCAATCCCAGAGCTATACTATCCAGTTATCATCTCATATCCAAGTCTCATCACAAGTATCTAGTTCTAGTTGTATCGATCGGGATACAACTCCAAGTGTCCGTTACAGTAGGACAGGCTATCGATAGATGTTTTCTTCCCTGCAGGGGTGCACCAACTTACCCACCACGCTCGATTAACTCCACCCGGACACACTTTCCTGGGTCATGCCCGGCCTCGGCCAAACAATACGCCGCAACCCGACCTAGGCTTAATAGAGAGGCTAGCACGTCGGACTAAACCTATGCCCCCAGGGGTCATGGGCCATCTCCCCGGGAACTCCTGCATGTTGCGAACGCGGCCGGTGAGCAGACCTAGCTACCTCCTTCAACAAGGTAGGTGCTTTCCAGTCCAACCCGGCGCGCGCCGCTCAGTCGCTGACGTCATTTAAGCTTCGGCTGATGTATACGACGCAGAACGCCCATACTATGCCCACGTGATGGTTAGTGCTATCAGGCCAGAGGCCCCTCGGATCAAATATCCAAATCATAGTGGATTAGGAACGCGCGGTAACGAGCAGAGACTCACGATCGATGTGACCCCGTCGCCCCGTCTCGAGTACTTGCGGCAAGGGCTAAGAATGCCCGGCAACGCCTCGTAAGTATCTCACGGGCACCTTCCAGGTCAACCCGACTCCACTTCACTCGCAATTAAGCTCGCGCGGGTACCCCTCAGGGTCGTCCCGTCTTTAGCAACATGGCTCAGTGTAAAGTCATAGTAATCATAGTAACTGTGTGTCTAACACCAAAGGGAAAACCCGAGGAATCACCCTTGGTGAATTCCACTCGATATTGTCATCAAGGTGAACGTAAGAGGATCCACCCTCGAGGTTCACACTTGAGGGGTTGCACGACAGAGCCGTACCGGAGGTGGTTAAGGAGGAAATCACCCTCGATGACCATGACCGGATAGCTACACTACAGAGATCTCATCAGGAGTGATGTAAGAGGTTCCACCCTCGGCACTCGATGGTAACTCTGCAGAGTCGTACAAATAAGGGGGTGATGTGCGGTGTCGGGGCCTGGACGTTGATCACGTCGATTGAGTCATCGAACATAAAACGAGGCAACTGGGACAAGGTGGGGTCACTGATGGATCACTAACCAACCTATACTAAGCAGTTTAGGATAAGCAGGTAAGGTATGAAAGCAGATAACAACAACAGACTATGCATCAGAGTAGGATCATACATAAAGCAGTAGCAGTTCTAATGCAAGCATAAGAGGGAAAGAAATGGGCGATATCGGAATGCTCAAGGGGGGTTTGCTTGCCTGGTTGCTCAGTCAAGGAGGAGGGATCGTCGGTGACGTAGTCGATCACAGCGGCATCATCGGTTTCGGGGTCTACCGGAGAGAAGAGGGGGAAGAAACAATAAATACAGAGCAATCAATGCATCACAAGGCATAACATGACGACGGGCAGAGCTAGGGTTGCCCTAACGTAGTACTACACGTTGCAGACGGAGGGGATAAACATCCGAGGATGAATTCCTAGTTCCGGACGTTTGTCAGACAGATGAACCGAAGGGAAAAGGTTCGAGGTTTGCTAAGCTAGGGACGTGTGACGGACGAACGGACCGCGTTTTTGGATTCGTCTCGTCGTTCTGAGAAACTTTCATGTATAAAGCTTTTTCATCCAAAATACGGTTTAATTTCTAAGATTTTTCAAAGATCTAACAATACCCGGGAAAAAAATCCTGAAATTTTGCTAAGTCTGAGAATTCGTCAGTTTTTAAACATCACTTAGCGGTTTTTTGGAGGCTATAGCTATTGTTCTGTACGTCCAATGATTTTGTGCCTTATATCAATTATGAGCATTTCTCTACGATCTACATGTTAGTAACAAGTGCAGCTATGTTAGCATCCATTGGCTTGCTCAAAACTTTGTTTGAAAAGGCTACTACAGCATTTCTGTTTTCTGTTTTTCCGTTAACAGAATGTAGCAATTTGTGATTTTCTTATGATTTAAACCAAGCATCAAATGGATTTGGTTCAATGGAAACATCTGAACGTTGTCAAGTGTACTACCTCCCCAAAATATTTTTGCTCCTGTTAGTAGATGTTTAGCCGCTATATAGGGGCTGTTTAGAGGGCTAGGCAGTGTAATATCTGTGAAGCTAGCTGCTGCTACAGTAACTGAATGTTACTGTAGCGGCGCTGCAGTAGCAGCAGGCAGCAGCGCTAGAGGCGGCGGCAGCACGGCGCGCGAGCGGGAGACGGATGGCGCGGTGCAGGCGGGACGGGCGGCGCGAGGGGCTGCGGGGCGCGTGGGCACCGGCCGACGCGTGCAGGCAGAGCTGCAGCAGCGCGCAGCAACAGAACGGCGGCAGCAGCGGCGCAGTAGCAGGGGGCGGGCGACGGGAGCGCTAGGCGGCAGCGGCGGCGGTTAGCGCGCAGGCTTACGGCGAGAGACTAAGCGGGGCGCGTGTGGGTACTGGCGCGGGCAAGGGGTGGCGCCTGGGGTGGCCGAAGGGAGCAGCCGGACAAGGCGAGGCGCAGCCCGAGGCGCGCTCGCGCACAGAAGCAGAGCTTCAGGCGTGACCTCGGGAGGACTTGGGCGGCGGCTACGTCGACGGGAACTAGGGGGAAAGGCGGGGGATCGGCGCTTCTCACCGCGGGAGGGCTGATGGTGAGCTCGTACGGTGCCGGGGTGGACGAGAAGACGCGGATCGACGGCGAGGACGCGGCGGAGAAAAACGATGAGGGCGACTCCGGCGTTGCTCCCCGAGCTCGATCCAGTGCGGTAGGCGATGGAGGTGACCTTGGTGGAGCTCCAAAACACCAGGGGGCGGCTCGGGGTGGCCCCGTTCCGCGACAACGACGGTGGCGCGGCGACACATATGCTCAGGAGAGCTCGGGATCGAGAGGGAGACGCGAGGGGGAGAGGGTGAAGGGGGGGAATGAAGCTAGAGTTCACCAGTGGGTCGTGGGGGTCGCCTTATCCAACAGGGGGGCCATGGGATGGCCGGCACGCGGCCATGGCGGCCGGATGCACGCCACGCCTCCCGTGCCTCCTGTAGCGAGGAAGGAGAAGGCCGGTGGTGGGCTGGCCCAGGTTACTGTAGCACTAGGCTTCTAGTGCACAGTAAGCACTTAGCCTTTTTCCTTTTTTTTATTTTGCCTGATTTATATTTTAGCTACGGCCTTGCATTCTAATTTTTGCTTCCAATGAATTGAGTTGCATACAAAACTTGTCACATAAATATTAGTCATCACATTGGAGAGGCCCACAAAGTGTTAAGCAGTTTGGAAAAACTTAAACATTTATTTAATTTTGAAAAGGCTATTTGGTTGTTATTGGACCACTTTATATTTCCTAGGAATTAACTGGTGAGTCAAATGAAGTTGGTTTTAACATGACAAAGATCAGGGGGGTTATACTAAAATGTGCACATTTTAGTATTATAGTTTGGAGAAACAATATTTTGACTTGTCTTTTAATTTGAATTTGAGGTCGGTTTGGGACAAAGTGATGATTAGAAAATTTTAGTTATAATGACGTGGCACCATTAACAGGAGTTTACTGTAGCTTGACACCCGAGATGTTACAACTTTCCAGCCATCAGATAATCAAGCACTGCACTACCTGACCGATCTATCTGACATGCTTCAGTAACCACCTCTATCAGGCCAATTTTCTACCAAATACCTTTTGCTTCCTCACACTGAAAAATAACATGTTTTATGTCTTCACAATATCTCTTACAGACCGGACACGTACTATTATTCATTATGTGGCGGTTAACCAGAACATCATAACAGGGAAGAATCCCATGCAAATATTTCCAAGTAAAAAATTTCACTTTTGCTGGAACAGCGCACTTCCGAAGATCTCTCCAAATCGTGTTCAAACCTGAAGATCCCGTTCCATCAAATCTTTGCAAGGAGACACCAAAAGTAGATTCCCACTCCATGTGGTAAGCAAAACGAACTGAAAATAAACCATTCTTACTGAATTTCCATGCCACAAAATCACCCATTCCATTCTGACTCAACGGAATTGCTAGGATTTGTCTTGCATCAATATCCCAAAAAATGGATCGAATTAAGTCAACATCCCATACTCCTGAACTAGGATCAATCAGTTCATGGACATGTTTTAGCAAACAGTGACCTTTGGCGTCAAAATCCTTCCGTTATTACTATACGGTAGCCATGCATCCTCCCAAGTATCAATTTGCTGACCATCTCCGACACGCCAGATCGCTCCCTTATTAAATGTATTGAGCCATGACAATATACTCTGCCAAGTAAAAGATGAACCTGATTTAAGTTTAGCATTAAGTATCTTGCCATCACGATAGTACTTACTTCTCAAAACTCTTGCGCATAAGTTGTCCATGGCCTCAATTAATCTCCATATTTGTTTAGCTAACATAGCTAAATTAAAACAGTGAGGATCTCTGAAACCCCATTCCTCCTATCTCTTTTAGAACACAAAGCTTCCACCAGGCAAACCAGTGCATCTTTTTATTACTGATGTCATCGCCCCACCAACACTGTGCTATTGCATCAGTTATTCCTTTACATTTTTTTTGGAATCCTGAATACAGACATTGCATATGCCGAAAGAGCTTGGGCTACAGCTTTAAGCAGAACCTCTTTACCTCCAATGGATAATGTTTTCTCTTTCCAACCTTGAACTAGTTGACAAACTCTATCCACCAAATATTGAAATTTGTCACTCCTGTCTGCCCCAACTAACAAGGGTAGACCCAAATATTTTTCTGACAATGCCTCCACTAAAATATTAAGAGTTGTGCACACCTCAAACCTTTTATCAACAGAAGTATTTGGACTGAAATATATGCTGCATTTAGCTTCACTTACCATTTGACCGGACGCATTGCAATATGATTGCAGAATACCCTTTAATGTATTTGCATTAGCCACATCTGCTTTCATCAAAATTAAAGAATCGTCGGCAAATAGAAGGTGTGATACCGAGGGAGCATCACGACAGACCTTCACCCCTTCGATTGCTCCTCTTTCTTCAGCATCCGACAATAAGGCTGATAAACCCTCTGCCACCAACAAAAATAAATATGGGCTAAGTGGATCACCCTGTCGGAGCCCCCGTGATGGGATAAATCTTTCTGTTATCTGCGAATTAAATCTCACTGAATATGTAACAGATTTAACACATGCCATCATTAGTTCTACCCATCTCACATCAAATCCCATTCTCAACATAATTCCTTCAAGAAAGCACCATTCCACACGGTCATGTGCTTTGTGCATATCCAATTTTACCGCACAAAGACCATGATTACCCTTCTTCCTTTTAATTATATGAACACTCTCATAAGCAACCAAAACATTATTAGTTATGAGTCTACCCGGGACTAAAGCACTCTGAGCCTCTCCAATCACCCCGGGTAATATACCTTTCAGCCTTTTAGCCAACATTTTACTTATAACTTTGTAGACCACATTGCACAAAGATATTGGCGGAAAATGAGATAATTTCTCTGGTTTGTCCACCTTTGGAATTAACACTATTACCGTGTCGTTCCATCCTTCTGGTATAACTGCAGTATTAACCGCCTCCAATACCTCCTTCACCAAATCCTCTTCTAACATTACCCAGAAACGCTTATAAAAAGTTGCATGCAGTCCATCGGGACCTGGTGCCTTTAGATCACCTGTATCAAAACGAGCTTTTCTCACCTCCTCAGATGTAAATGGTGCGAGAAGGTGATCGTTCATGGCCGGTGTCACTCGAGGTTTTACTTTATCTAGAACCTCCTCATTTGCTACATTAACCTCGGACGTAAACAAGCCCGAAAAATAATCATTAATCAGAATGGCTAAAGAATCACCTTCAACTATGTTACCATTATCATCAAGCAACATTTTAATTAGGTTTCTTTTCTTCCTTGTTGTAGCAAAATGATGAAAAAAATTGGTGTTCCCGTCACCGTGTCTTAGCCAATTCGCCCGCCCCCTTTGCAAACAGAATATTTCTTCTTGCTCAAACAGATCCTCTAACATCACCAAGATTTGTCTTTGTCTCTCCAAAGCTTCATCTATCATAGGGCCCCTTCTTAACTCTTCTAATTCTCCTTTTAATTTTTCTATTATTTTCCTGGGTTTTTTAAGGACCTTCCTATCCCACCTGTGCAGATCCCCATGAACCTGCTCGAGCGCTTGCATAATTGTTCTGCCAGAACACTTGGCCTTATTCCAAGCGCTATTCACAACCTCCTCCACTGTCGGCTCTTGTAGCCATCGTGCTTCAAAACGATTAGTAGCTTGTTTATTCTGTGATACATCTGCCTTAAAGTACTCTGTGTCCACAACAATTGGACGGTGATCTGATTTTGTCATACTCTCATTAACCAACGCAGCAAAAGGAAATAAATTCCTCCATTCTGACGAAGACACTGATCTGTCCAGCCTTTCCCTAATTTTGCCACGTCTCCATGTATACTTATCACCCACAAATTCCATATCACTTAGGCCGCAATGATCTAGACAGTCCTGGAAATATTGCATAAATCTCATGGGCCTTAGATTGCCTCCTTCCTTCTCTGAATTTAATAGAATTTCATTAAAGTCTCCTAGCACAAGCCATGGAATTTTAACCAACTCATGTAAGTCACGTAAATTTGTCCATGTTCTCTCCTTCCAGTCTCAGTTCGGTTCACCATAAATCCCTGTCAACCTCCACTTTTCGTCACCTTCTACCATCACATCAATGTGATTATTTGTCACACTTAGTTCCACCATGCTTATATGTCTACCCCACATCATTAGCAATCCACCACTCCGGCCATCACTCTCATCCACCAAAAGATGGTCAAATCATGTTCTCTTCAAAAGTTTCTCTGCCTTAGCTTTCGACAGATGTGTCTCAGACAGGAAACACACATCTGGTTTTGATTTCTTCTGAACATCAAGGAGCGCACGAACTGCCCGACCTGAATTCAGCCTGTGGCAGTTCCAACCCATGATCTTCATCGCTTCCGATCAGGCAAACCCAAGTTTAGTCTTCAGTAAACAACAGCAATCCTACAACGCATGCTTCAAAATCCAAAGATGAGGAAGCAGACATACGAATCTACTACTAGGACCCAAGGAGTATGGAGACCTGCAGTAGAGATTGAAAAACCAGCCACGCCAACGCAGTGTCGCCGCCCTGGGACAAAAACGCCAGCACCAGCGCCGCCGCAGGGGGCGGCCGGCGATGGGCCAGCAAAACCCTAATCGCTCGAGTTGGTCGCCCGCGTATCCGTATAATGATCGCCCACAGATGCCTCACTTTAAAGACCTGTTTGATAGCCCGCGTCGATTTTTGACCTCTTGTATAGTACTCCCTCCGACCGGTGAAGAGTGTACATCTAGAAATTTTAGGATAAATTATGGACTTGAGTAAAAAATGCATTGGAAAAGTGCAAGCCACCATCTCTCTCCTCTTTAATTACACAACCCCCGATAAGCTAAGCGCATGTACTAGAAATTAAGAAGACCGTGTGTAAATTGCTATTGATCTTGATTACCGTGTGATGAGAGAGAAGTATTTTTTTCCTACTTTAAAGTGCATTGGAAAGATAGAAGTACACTATTTTATGGACAAATTTTGAAGCTAGATGTACACTCTTCACTGGACGGAGGAAGTATGTGATTGAGTTGGGCTTGGCTGAGTGGATACATGCTAAAAACTATGTTGTGCACCTAGTTTGTTTGCATGCACACGAATGGATCTATCCTCTCCATGACAGGTGGGCAGTACAGGCTTTCCACCAGGAGGAGGGGGAGATGATGGATGTTGCCAACAATGACTAGTCGGCCATCACGGTGGCGCCAACCACCACTATTTTCGAGGACGTCGACGAGTTGGATATGGTGGATGCTGCCAATGGCGAACTGGTCAAGCCTCAGGACGCGGTGGAGACGGTCTTTAGAACGCTTGAGCTAAGCGGCCGACCGACCGTACACTGCCCTTGGAGGTGGACAATTACAAGCCTTGAGGCTACTACCACTTCAAGCGCCTCCAGGCTCACCGTGACAAGGATGTAGTGCTTATTGACATGGTTTTGTAAGGATGTAAGTTCGATTTACCCCCTCCCCCTCGTACTCAATCTCGTTCGAACCGCTCCAAACCCTAATCGGATATGGCTGAATCGAGTACCAAATCAAACCCAAGAGATAGATTGGATGCCTAGTGTGTGATGCGTAAATCGAATGCGCGTTTGGTACAAGGACAATATCGGATGCGACCAAATCGAGTGTGGGGATAGAGGGTTTACCGCCATTGTCAAACTCCTGCCGGTGAGGTGGTGAAGCTGGTGATCCACGTCTGTCGGTGCTAAAACTGGTAGATCTCGGGTAGGGGTTCCGAGTTGTGGATCTTGGTACTATGGGGAACGGGAAACAAGGGAGATAAGTTTTACCCAAGTTTGGGCCCTCTCGAAGAGGTAAAACCCTACGTTTTGCTTGATTATATTGATGATGGAGTATCGAGTACAGGTTGATCTACCTCAAGATCGTATGTTGTGTTCTAAATCCTAAGGCTTGTAATTGTGATAGTATATCGAGTATAGGTATGGGGGTATCTAGGGTTACATATGGTCGGTTGCCAACTAAGGAACAAACACACCGACGGCTGGAGTTATCCTTGAAGTATACACCAAGTCTTCGGAAGTGTTCGTCTTGATCATGTCTGTGTTCGAGGCCTCCGGAGCCCTTCCTTTGAGATCGGCGGGCCGTAAGCTCGGCATGTGGACTGTGGGCTAACTAGGCTAGTACCCCACCCCCCAATCCAGGAAAACCATCAGTAGCCCCTAAACTTGTCTTCGAAGCCGAGGACGGAAGCCCCATCCTCACACTAGTGTTTCCGGCTAGAAGTCTTCGGCTTGGCAGGAGAGTTCTTTTTTCTAGCTGGTATTCACTTAGATCTGATATTTTTTTTATCCAAAGCAATTATCAAGCTTCCCCTTAACAGGATTAGCCGCCGACCACATGTTTTGAGGGCCATAGAGGGTGTTTGGATACTCTCTAGTCATGTGACTAGTAGTAGTCAGACTAAAAGTTTTTAGTCAGGCCCTGTTTGGAAGGTGACTACTACTAGTCAGCATTAAATGTCTCAGTATTAAATTCTTCTCTCTCCCTTCCATTTATCTCTCTTCTCTCCCTTGTGCCCGCAACAGGATGGGCCCGCCAATTAATTAGAGGAGAGATTTTAGTCACTTTTAGTTGGGGGTGGGGTGACTAGGGACTACACTAGTTTTAGTCACCCATTAGTCAGGGGTGTTTGGAGGTTTACTGACTAAAAGTGACTACTACTAGTCTCTAGTCTCTAGTCACTAGTGATCCAAACACCCTCATAGTCCGGCACCCAAAGTCCTAAGAGGGTGTTTGGATACTCTCTAGTCATGTGACTAGTAGTAGTCAGACTAAAAGTTTTTAGTCAGGCCCTGTTTGGAAGGTGACTACTACTAGTCAGCACTAAATGTCTCAGTATTAAATTCTTCTCTCTCCCTTCCATTTATCTCTCTTCTCTCCCTTGTGCCCGCAACAGGATGGGCCCGCCAATTAATTAGAGGAGAGACTTTAGTCACTTTTAGTTGGGGGTGGGGTGACTAGGGACTACACTAGTTTTAGTCACCCATTAGTCAGGGGTGTTTGGAGGTTTACTGACTAAAAGTGACTACTACTAGTCTCTAGTCTCTAGTCACTAGTGATCCAAACACCCTCTAAGATAGCTTAACCTCAAAGGCCTTTGCGCAGGTGTGAACAATGTTCTTTGCCTGCCAACTTTTACCGAACCGTCACCACCTATGGCGCTAAGGGTGTGTTTAGTTGCTGTCACCGGGTAGAATGTCACAGGTCCGACTCGTTCCCACAGCCCATTCTCGCGTTCGGTTAGTCGAAGGAACCAGAACCCACCCGTCCCAAGGAACGGAATATTCGCTCATTATGCGGAACGGAGGCATACCTCCAAATCTAGCGGACGACAGGGAACGAGCCCTCTTCCCCTCTCGCACGCGCCTCTTCGTGACTCCCCTGTCTCAGCGCCGCCACCCTCCCGCATCTCCCTCCCTCTCGATCCGCCACCACCGTTCCTCTCCGGCGTCGGCTTCACTCTCCTCCCCTCCGTCTCTCCTCCGTGATGGTGCGCAGCAGCAACTTGGCGGCGACCTAGCGGCGGGTGGAGATCAGGCAGCGGCGGGGCGGGAACGACGCAACGGTGCGGTGAGAGGCCATGGCGCGGGGACCTGCCAATGGTGGCGCGGCGCACGGGGCAGCGCGGGTGCGCGCGCAGGCGCCGGCGCGGTGGAGCGACTGGAGGCAGTGCCCGCCGTGGCACGTCAACTCGCTGGAGAACATCGTGCCGGAGAACCTGCCCCAGCCGTCCGCGCGGCGTAGGGGCCGCCGACAAGGCGTATGCTCCAGCGCCTGCGGCGTCGCCCGGCGCCGTGCTCCCGTTCGTGGCGCTCCACTCCGGCTCTGGCATGGGCTGCTTCTCCCTGTAAAGCTATGTGGTGTAAATTGTTATTAAGTGGGTGATTAGACTAGCTGATTAATTAGCTTAGCTTCTAGAAGAAATAAGCTCTCATATTGGTAAGAGCTGGGAGTACATACGACCAACATATTGTTTTATCTGTGATGATATTCTTCTATGTATTTCAATTCATTGCTCGAAAAGAGCTACTAGTAGTTAATCATTATTTCTCTGGCTTATTATTGGCCACATGAACGACGCAGCAACGAAGCCAATATTTCGATATTGTTGTATGACTGAGTATGACAACTTGGCATGTATAGATATAGTGCACTTGGTTGTTTCTGAGTGTGATGGATGAAGTTGGTACCTTCTGTTGAAATTTGTGTTTGGTTGATGTCATATATGTGTGATTCTTGTCAATATATATATTGTTATGTTGTTTTTCTTCGAAATACAAATGAAATGCTGCCAAAATTTTGAATTTTATGTGGTTTCATTTTTCATTTCATCTCTCTAACCAAACACAAGAACGGAATCGATCCATTTCACTTTTTTGTTTGTACTAAACACAGGAATGGAACGGACCTGTTCCAGTGGAATGGAACCATTTCATTCCGTTCCGTTCCATTTGATTCCTCAACCAAACACACCATAAGTGAGCCAGTTATTGTAACTCGAATCGCAACCCGAGGCAACCTTCTAATTGCACGCCTCGTAAGGGGCACCTTGTTTGATGGGGCAGAAACTTCTGAGCTCCATCTCCTGTAGTAAAACGAATTTGTCCATGTCCGTCCGAAGGGGCGTCTTCGAGTAGCGCCGCATTCCTTGGGATGTTTTTCGAGTATCACAAAACATTTCTAGTCATGTGACGCACACATGCTTGGGAACGTGATACTCTCGAGTGTCTGGTTTGTCCTTTACGATGTTTTCCGAGTATCGTTCAAGCACCTCAATGTTGGCACACACATGCTTGAGGACTCCTCAGGACGCGGGGCAAAAGAGACACAAAAAACATTATAGCACCAATGGAGATATTTAAAAACAAGTATAAAGATGAATCGTCATCACAATTAGGTTGCCTACTAGTCATTAAAAGCATCTCCAACAGCCGCGCTAAACTAGCATCGCGCCGCAAATTAGGCCGTTTTAGCGCGCGCGCAACGCGGCGGGTCGCTCCAGCGGGCGCGCGCGCGCTATAACGGGTTGGGCGCGCGGTTGAAAACACTTACCCGCGCGGCGTATTTCGGGCGCCAGCTACAGCGCGCGGCACACTCGAGCGCTCGCGCCGCACTCTCTCTTCTCCTCGTCCTACGCCCCGCGCGCGCCGGCGCCGGCGCCCTGCCACCCACCCATGGACGCGCACACCGGCGCCCCGCTCACCCCGCTGTACAGCCGCG
>NC_041380.1:499269597-499284758 GCF_002162155.2 Triticum dicoccoides | reverse complement strand
GGAAACCCTAGCGCGGGAAGCGCTGGCGTCGCCAACGCCGGAGCTCCGCCGAGCGTCGGCCTCACGAGCAGCCTCTTCTTGCCGCCGCGGATGACCACGGCACCGGGTGGCGTCGCGTCGGCGCCGTCCCGTGCCGCCGCCGCACCATCGAAGAAGGTCCCCAATGCGGCACGGACGAAGAAGGGCAAAACATCCGCGAAGAAAACAAGGCGGCGGATGGCTCCGGCAACACGAAGGCGAGGAGAAAGAAGCTTGCAGGGCGTTCGATGGCCGCGGCGGCTACCGAAGCGCCAGCGAGCTCACTCGTTGAGCCGGCCGCTGACGCGCACCACGTGTTCGACGAAATGCCCCCAAGGTGAATTTTTTTCCAACTTTTCTTTTCTTCTTATTTTTTCAATGCATCATCATCACATATAGATAGCTTATTTGCATTGTTCAAAAAACTTTGTAGTCTCAACGATGATGCATACATGTCCACTATGGGTGTTGGGTCCAACAATTCGCATTGGTCTCAAACCAATGACATCCATTTCGAAGACCATGAGTTTGAGGTGATGCATACATGTCCACTATGGGTGCTGGGTCCAACAATTCGCATTGGTCTCAAACCAATGACATCCATTTCGAAGACCATGAGTTTGAGGTGGACGAGGAGGGTGAGGGAATTGTCGAGGCGCCGAAAGGAAGAGCGGGCAGTTACTATGCCATGGGTGGCGGTGGCCTCGGCACCATGGGTGGCGGTGGCCTCGGCGCCATGGGAGGCATGGGTGGCTTCGGAGCCATGGGAGACATGGGTGCACAACCGGCCGCCATGGGAGGCATGGGTGCACCTCCGGCCGCCATGGGAGGCATGGGTGGCTTTGGAGCACCCTCCGACGCTATGGCCGCCATGGGAGGCATGCGTTTTGCTTCTCTCATGGGAGGCATGGGTGCACCTCCGGCCGCCATGGGTGCAATGTCTTTTGATGTGCCTTCTCACACACATTCCCATGAAGATGCCATTGAAGATCTTGCCAACACCGTTGGAGCTTCACATGATGCGGTGCGTGATGAGGAGAGGGAGGAAGATTTATCTTCGGAGGCGGAAGAGTCGTTTTCGGAAGATGGGGACGAAGACGAAGACGAGGAAGATGAAGATTGATGTGTCTTTCTCATGTCTTGAACTTTAGTTTGCATTTGAACTTGGTTGGATGAACTTGTGGGCATGAACTTTTATTCATCAACTTGTTTGTGTCAAATTTCACATGTTCATTTTTGTCCAAAATATCATATATGCAAAATGCCCGGCGAGTCGCGCGCACTGTATTTTTGCGCTCTGCTGGAGCGGCGCGCGCGCTGCATTATAGCGCGACTGCTGGAGCCAGCGCAGGCGGGCGCGCAAAACCAGCCGCAACGCGCGCGGTAAACAGGTTTTTTGCGCGCGGCGCTTAGCGCGGCTGTTGGAGATGCTCTAACTTGTAAATTGCACCTTCGTGTTTTCAAGAATGTTTTGAAGCTGCATTTTCATAGCTTATGTAACTGCTTCAAATTACAACCCAACATAGTTTGTCAAAAGCTGTCTCCTTGAAGCAGTGCGTTAGGCCCGACTATATGCTCGGAGTTAGTGGAGCTGGAGGACATTCGAACATGCTCTTAGTTTTGTAGGGTTTCTCCTCAAGTGGGTCATTTTTTTCGCTTCTTAATGTGCTTAATTTCTTCTTCTCTTTTTGTGAAAACGTCTAGAGTTTGTTGTAGACTTGTAGTACATCAAACCCATTTGAATATGAAAGGAAACGAAGTTGCAGTAGAGATATTCTTTAAGATCAATGTATCCTATTTGATAAACTACACGCGAATTAGAGCCTTTTTGCATGGTAATACGTGTCTCATTAATAAAATAAAAATTTAGTTACAAGCCACGTAAACCCGACATTACAGGACTGAAAAGATAGGACAATCCTATGCAAAAAAAACAACACCTACCCCTTTTCATTAAGGAAAAGGAGACATATCACCTCTTCACCTGAGCAAGATGCACCATCTTCCAACCGTCACTTGCATAGACAACCATCTGCGCATATTCCTGGACGACAAAACCTCCCTACTCCACCATGACGTCGGAGACACCGCCACAACAACAGGTACAGAGCAGAAGGAGAGACACACCTGATGGAATCGCCGCCGCCTTGCCGACACCATCCATGAACCCTAGCGTTGCCGATCTGAAGGACCGACAAACACACGATGCCATCAACTCCGAGACGCCGCCATGAAGGACACCGCCGGGGTGGGAGTGGAATTGAGGCAGATTTATTCGCCGGGGCGCTGCTCCCATCACCCCAACGGTGTACCACGACCTATAAATCCAAACCCTAACTACAGAGCGGAGGAACGGGGTCCCCATCCCTCCTTCCACCGGAGCAGCAGTCCGGAGGGAGAGGGGTCTAGCACCCTGGCCGGTAGAGATTGATGGAAGAAGATTGCCTTCCTAGTCGTCTGGCTCGTGGCGGCGGCTAGCGTAGGGAAGCGGACGCACACAAAGTAGAACCTTTTTTTTGCGGGGGTAAAAGGAGTATATTACTCAAGAGCAAAGAAGTTCATCCCTACACAAAGTAGGGATGTTACGAGGGCCGGAATGGATCCATACCATAGTTCGATCCTCCGTCCTCCTGAAGTTTGCTAACGTGTGACTTACATTATTCGGCTATCTAGAAATATGAGTAACACAACACTCTCTTTGACCCATGTGACGCTTCATCTCAAAAATTACCATGGCGTATTGAGACCGATCCTGGCCTCGGGCATTGATCATCTGTACTGCTCGCAGACTACACGTGGACTAGAACCTGAAAGCTTTTTTTTTTTTTTTTGCGGGGGACTAAAACCTGAAAGCTTAAGTTTGGGTGCTGTTATTGTACGAGTACTTGTATTGTAGGCACGCTGTGCTCCGTGTCGCAAAAACATATTAAAAAAAGGATCGCAATCACAACAAAAATCATATTAAATAATAAATCGCAACAATGTTTGAATTCGCAAAAATAGGAGAAAACGCACAACCCCAACGACCAGTCGCCCAACAGCCCCAAAATTTGGAGCTGGCGCCTGATCTGACGAAATTTGCGACCCACCGCGCCACACACCGATCGGCACCGCCTGCCAGGTCATCGATCCGCGGCAACTCTCCCCTGGATCGCCGTCTTGACCGTCCGATCCATCCGAATCGAACGGCAGGCACATGCCTCCTCCCACCCCTCGCCTTCTTTAAAATCCCCTTCCCCCTTCTCGCAAATCACAGCACTCATCACCACTCCTCCCCCAATCCCACTCGCGCAGCAGCTCCAAGAGGATCGTCAGCGACCATGTCCGGGCGCGGCAAGGGCGGCAAGGGGCTCGGCAAGGGCGGCGCCAAGCGCCACCGGAAGGTGCTGCGCGACAACATCCAGGGCATCACCAAGCCGGCCATCCGGAGGCTCGCTCGGAGGGGCGGCGTGAAGCGCATCTCGGGGCTCATCTACGAGGAGACCCGCGGCGTGCTCAAGATCTTCCTCGAGAACGTCATCCGCGACGCCGTCACCTACACGGAGCACGCCCGCCGCAAGACCGTCACCGCCATGGACGTCGTCTACGCCCTCAAGCGCCAGGGCCGCACCCTCTACGGCTTCGGCGGCTAGGCCGCTGGCCCCCGCCAGATGGTCGTCAGTCTTCGTCGCCGCCTGCAGATTCCGATGTGTTAGTCCGCCCGTTCCTAGTAGTGTTGCGCTCAAGAAATCACAGATGGAAACCGCCTTGTTTCCCCATTTCCTCTGTATGGTTAACTGAATCATGAAATTATGTAATGAAGATGTTGGCATCCGTTCGAACTGAAACCTGCATCCCTTGTCTGCGTTCCTCTCTTTTTTTACGTAGCGACGTGGCACATTTCAGATACTTTTCTTTAGTTTGATCTGTCATCGATCCTTGACCCGCAGTACAGATGAACAGATTGGCAGGGCAAATCAGGTTATCGTTTAGTTAAATCCAAGAGCACCATTTCCTCTGGATTTATTTGCACCATTTCCTCTGGATTCAAGATGTTTCTTTTATGAAACTGAACACATGATACAAGAAGGCGACATAATATCGCAAAAGCTCTAAAGGGACGGACACAGAAGGAGTTTAGACGACAAAAGACCCTCCCATTTTGCAAGACTAGCACAACCAAAAACTGGCTCTCCAGCTAAAAATATACATGTACACTGGTATGAAAAAGAATGGAAAAATCTCTATCAAGTATGGGCAGAAAGATTACTGAAGCAGAACAGAAACGACAAGTCCAGTGAAAAGCTCTGGTGCTGCATCTACCCGATTCGTAGTATCCCAGTCCGGTACAGAGTAGAGCAACCATGCTTTTCAAGGCACTCAATACAATAGCCCAGGTTACTGTTATAGAGTGAAGTGAGCACCAGAGTCGTCGTGTTCTCATATAAATGACAATTCCGTGTTTTTATGTACGCCCTTTACAAGTTTAAATTATGTCTGACAGTGTGTATTTATTCGTTTCTAATCCGTCATCAGGGTGTGACTTCACATCCATTTCCTTCTCTAAACTCTAGTGTTTCTCGGAGATCACGATCGCTCGGAAGAAACAGAGCACCAATGATGATCCACTTTTTGTGAACCGTGGTTAGAGCCTGAATCCTCTGTATCTACTTGGAGCCCCTTGACACCAACGATTTTTATTAAATCCTTCACTGATCCAATCTAATCACCGTGATTTTCTGAAAATGTCATCGACAATCTGCTGCTAAGAGCCACTGCTAGACACGCTCCGTTGCCGTTCCATTTTTCGAGCCGTCGCGCACGAGCACCGCAGAGCGAAACTGAATTCGCACCTAAGGAAACGCACAGACAGGCAGACAGCGGGGCAACGCGCGGAAAGGTTTCGAGCTGGCGCCTCACGAATTTTCAGGCGGCGCACCCCGCCAATCTACCGCGCCAAGCCTCCCGCCACGTCACGGATCCGCGGCATCCACACCCGGATCGCGGTCTCGACCTCCCCAATTCCGTGCTCACGCGTCGCCTTCCTCCCGCCCCTTTTAATCCCCCTCCCCGCTCCCCCCAAATCGCAACACCGCAAGCCACCACCGCTCCTCGACCTCCATCCGCTCTCTCAACTCGAACCAAGGCGAGTTCGTCAGCGACCATGTCCGGGCGCGGCAAGGGAGGCAAGGGGCTGGGCAAGGGCGGCGCCAAGCGCCACCGGAAGGTGCTCCGCGACAACATCCAGGGCATCACCAAGCCGGCGATCCGGCGCCTCGCTCGGAGGGGCGGCGTGAAGCGCATCTCGGGGCTCATCTACGAGGAGACCCGCGGCGTGCTCAAGATCTTCCTCGAGAACGTCATCCGCGACGCCGTCACCTACACGGAGCACGCCCGCCGCAAGACCGTCACCGCCATGGACGTCGTCTACGCGCTCAAGCGCCAGGGCCGCACCCTCTACGGCTTCGGCGGATAGGCGACCCCCTTCGTCAGCAACTCTGCCCCGCTGTGGCCGCAGACGGGAGAAGTCTGCCATGTCTTATGTTCAGTAGCTGTAGCCGGAACAATGTCACCTGTTCTCCCATCTGTCTATCGCAGAATCTCTCTAGTTACCTTGTAGCTCCATGAGCCCAGTCGTGAAATCGAATATATCGTCTTACCGTGCAAATTCCGCGAGTTCGTCGAGATGTTATGATTTATTTACTGTCCGTTCTTGATTGAGTTCCTCCGCTTCTCTGAATCTCCCCACAGCTCTCTGACAACTGAATCTCTGGAGAGTCGTTTCTCCGAAGAAGGCAGAGTTGCTAACAGCAGCCGGGCTCAAACACCGCAGGCCCATCAAGCGACCAAGGCCCACGGCCCGTTCACGCAGGCGCCACGGTTATTCATTCCGTCTCCGGCACGTTCTCCTCTGCCCCGTCTCCGACGAACTCGTTGCGACACCCAACCAAACCGCGACGCAACGCATCCAAAAAGGGCAACCAACAAAGTTCGCTGCTCCTTTCTCCCACATCTCGCTTTCCGCATCCTCCTCTCCCCACCTTCGCTTTCTGCATCCCCGCTTCCGCCCAAAAAAATCCCCCCTCAATCCCGCCCACTCGATTTCCCCCTGAATCCCCCCCGCCGAACCAACCCGTTGACCCGATCTCCCCGTGTTTTTTTTCAATTCAATTCGTCCGCCGCCGATTTCCCCCCGCTCGTCGTCGAACTGAATCGCGCCGTCCGTGGCGCGGCGGCGGCGGTTGACCCTTTCGCGCTAGGGTTCGGGCTCGGGGACGATGGCCAGCCACGGAGCTGCGCCGGCCGCCGGATCCGACGCCGCGCGCGTCGAGGTATGCCACGTGACCCGCCTGTTGATTTCTATTTTAGTATTTTTTTCAGAGAAAGTGTATTAGGGATGGTTTGGTTCCTGCCATAAGCCCCGTGCATTGGCTTGTTCTTGTCTATTTGGTCTCGGTCCGCTGTAACCAATTCGTAGCTATGGTAATCACTGCGGTTGTAGAGGGTTCAGCCTTGTGATGATATGCTGTGCAATTAATTGCGTGCATGAGATGTGCTCCAACTAAGCTGACGATTGTGGCTTGGAAAATAAAACGATTCTAGCTGATTTTGAGTAACTCATGCAAGTGTTGTTTTGTCGTGTTTTGTGCCAATTTTCCCCTTACATGAGGCGTGACATAAGATATTATTCAATGGCCTTGCTGCAGTATAGTGTGTATGCACGTCGTAGGCTGGTGCTGCTTAATCAGTTAATCTTAATTTCACCAATGCTGCGATGCACAACCAAACCATTTTATACCCTACGCAAAACCGAACTTGCCTTTTAGATTAACGCCGCACTGAGGATAACCCTTTTGTAGTTGGTCATTGGTGCATATTAGAATCTATCTGAATGATGATTAATTTTCTTAATGGCAGGTCAGCGGCACAGGCCAGACAAACCAGCCTGCTTATCCGCCTTTAGTTTCTGGGGATCATTCATGGTCCTCTACAACTGGCGCAGCAGCAGCAGGTTCGTGGAACTACCCAGTGGCCAATCAAAGTCAAGACGCAGTATACTATGATCCGCAAAGGGATGTATCGGTTTCAGGAGATAATCAAAATGTGGCGAGCAGTGCGCCTCCTGCTGTACAGTCGACTATGGGCTTGACAAATGCAAGTCATTCTCATGTGCCTTACTCAAGTTCACTTCAGCATGGCTACAATCCTGCAGAATATGCAAACTATTACTATAACTACCCACAAGCAACAAATAGTTGTTCTGTGCAGCAAGGAGGAGCAAACCAACATTCAGGTGCAGCTTATCAGCCTCTTACTTCATTTCAGAATTCTGGGTCTTACGTTGATCCTGCAAGTAACACATATTACAATGCTGGTGGTCACCAGACTGCGCCAGGATATGCAACCACCAACTATTATTATCAGACCGACACTCGTAATGATGGAAGCTCAGCAAACAATTATGCCCAGTCATACCAGAACTACCCATCCTCCGATACCAATGCAGCCCAAAGTTCCAGTACAGTGCCTGCCAATTCTTTCTCATATCAGCAACAGTACAACCAGTGGCCATACTATTACAATCACTCTGTGCCAACTCCTGCTGGCAATCCAGTTGCTGGGAGCAGCAACATAGATAATACAGTCGTTAACACCACTTCTGGTTACTCTTATCCTAGTATGGAGCCACCTCCGCCGGGTACTACACCATGGAAAAGTAATTCAGGTGCTTCTGTTGTACCTCCTGTACAGGTATGTTGCTTCCTTCCACTGTAAATTGTTAGTTACCATATATAGCCTTTTCCATCAGATTCTGCCAATTGTTTCTCACAAGTTTTAGTCTGTCTAGCCATGTTCGTTATTCTGGACAATGATTTCTCATAAGCTTTAGTTTGTCTAGCCATGTTTGTTACTCTGGAAACAAAAAACTACTACCTGTTCTATTGGGACTTAAAAAAAGGTGGTTAAAACTTAAAAGGGGAAGTTCCCTCCCTTACCTGTACGTTGTTAGGTAGAAAAATGAGACACCCTGCGGACCGAATGCGGGTGGGTGAGGTTACAACCGTCCACTCTTGCCAACCGAGTACTTGCTCGGTTCTCAATTCTATTGGGACTACTGCAATGTCCCTTCCCTTTTTTATAAAATGCCCCTTCTTGTTTGAGAGTTATGTTGTCTGTAGGTCTTTAGGGCCTTTGACATGCTATTTTTGAACCCCTTGAAGTGCGAACTGATAAATAGTAGTATGGCATGTGAATTGTAGCATGTTATTTGCATTTTTTCCACCATGGTAAGAGATTTGCTTTTCACCTAAGTTTTACTACTTTACAGGCTCCAAGCGTTCCAGAACCTCAAAATCAGTACGTCCAACAAGCGCAAGTAACTCCAGGGTTCCAAAACCAGTATGCCTATCAGGCACCAGGTGTCCCAGTGTCTCAGAACTACTACGCCAGCCAGGCACCAGCATACCCACAAAACAATATGAATGTGAATCAAGTACCTTTGAACAACCATGGTGATCAACAGAAGAGTGTAGGTTCAAAAGGTTTAAGCTCAAATATTTTCTCAATCAACCATGTTTTCTGATAAACCTTCAGCCAAATATGCAGGGTTCTTTGACGACAGGTATTTACAGTAGCGAAAACAAAACACAGATTCCGACCATTCCTCGAATTGCTCCTGGTTTCTCTATGGTAATACCAAAGAGTGAGAAGAAAATTCTAGGTGCTGATTTGGCAAAGAAACCTGCCTATGTTAGTGTTTCTGTGCCGAAGAATGATGACAAAGCAGTTCAAAATGGTTCAGACGCTGTAATTTTCTCCTCTCCTTTTTTTTGGTCATCGTTAGTACCTGTTATGGGTTTAGTCTTTGTTTTGAAATCACAAGGTAAGTTATTACCATATATGAAGGCCTAAAGTGCATCTTAATTGGTTAATCCCGACCGTCTTACTTAAATAATGCTGTAAATCTTATGTTTATAACAACACAACTGCGGTAGGTCATATTTTGTGGTATTCGTATTCACCAACATTTTTTTTCATCCCATGTTTAGAGATCTCTCCCTTTTTCGCTGCGTAATTATGCCATGAGGAATCTTAGCCGTTGCAAGGATGAGGCCCAGAGGGCTGCTTGCCAAACCATGATACAACAGGTGAAGTCTCTTTTTATTGGCTTTTGTTAGTTTCCACCATTTGTAAAAGTCGCCATCATTTTATCAATGTCAGTCAGATGGGATAGTTATCTGCCTACACGCCTGTAATAAACCAATGCCTACTCAAGCATTGATGCTATTAAATTAGGACCTCAACTTTCCTAGGTTGTAACAAAACGCAGTTCTATTTTCTAAGCACATCTAAGGACTTGCATTGTACATGCCCTTAGCCATAACAGAGTTGATGTGCTATCCACCCTATATTAATGATATATGCATAATGAAATTGGCATGTTTGATGTCTCAGTGACTACATATGCTGCTATTCACGAGCAAATGCCTGATGTCAGTCCTGTAACTGAAGTTGCTTCAGTTACTGGGCATCTGATTGAATACCGTGTTTCATTTTTTTTCCTTTATTGATTCTCTTGCTTCTGCTACATCATTTGAATGGTTGAAGTTGTTTGATTGGTTTTGTCATATCAGTTTCTCTCTTTTCTTTATGTTTATTTTCAGATCACAAGCAAAGCTATTAGCAATGGAACCCTCCTTACTAAGAATTGGGACACTGAACCGCTGATTCCTTTGCCAGAGAATCTTTTGACCATGACCGAAACAAGGTATGTGCTTCTCTTATATGCCCATCCCTGCCAAAATATAAATAAATTAAATCTGTAAGGTGACAATGCAGTGTTGTTGAGACCTAAATGCATCAGGTAGGGCAATATTGTGGTCTGTTTCTTTGGATTTTTGTGGTACCATACTGCTGTGCTTTGAAAACCTCTATAATGATTGCATTTTTCAGATCACACCATTTCCATATTTTGGTGTCATCTTGGACTGACACCCTAGAGAAGTGCTGCAAACTAAGAAAATACCAGAGCATTTTATTATTTTAATAATTGTATAATGACCACTAGATGAGCTTCGGCACTTCTTGGATATTTGTAACACTGATAATTCAAGCAAGAACTGTACAGTGGAGCTAGGGAAGTATTACTTCGTTAATGACAATGAAAATCTAACCTTGTCTGATTGCGAATCATATTGGTCCTAATGGCTAATGGAATAAAAGAGAAGATAAACAGATTATGGTACATTTCAAGGGTTTACTGGAAATTATTTCCTTAACTGCCGAAGGGTATCCATAAATTGGCGTATTATTTATGTGCTTGGTAAACGGCAAGCCATCTAGTTCCATTATTAGGCCTTCTTTCTGTTTCTGCGGTTCGCAGGATCATAGCTTTCTGATTTTTTTTATCCTTTACACCAGTGCAAACAATTCAAGTTCCTTGCCAACATCTTCTACCCCTAAAAGACGGCTGAAAAGTAGGTGGGAGCCTGTTCCGGAAGAAAAGGTTACTGAAAAGGTGGAGCCACTAGCAAAAGCATTGATGAATGGATATGTCCACAATAATTTGAAAGCCCAAAATACGATGGTGAGAACTGGCATGCTGCTCTTGTTAAAATTTTGCCATCAAACAGAACGTACAGAATGGAATCTGCACTGCTATCTGAAGCCTTTAATTTCCAAACTGTCATTATCGATTTATGCATTATCACATGCTTGCATTTATGCTTTAGCGAGCTCTTTCTCTGTAATACTTAATTGCCTGTTATGCAGGGTAACAGTTGGAATTTAGGGAAGTCTCTCCAGTCTCCACATGCACCTTCAAGCAAAATCAGCCACCGGCTTTCCAAGAAGCAAAAGATGGGTAGTTATTCAAGTGTGGTACAAAATGGAAACACTTCAAGTGATAGTGATAAGGAGAAGGACCTGACCAAATATTACGCCAATGCATCAGCAGTAGCAAACTCACCAGAGGAAAAGAAACGCAGGGAGCACAGATCTAAGCGTTTTGAGAAGAGTAAGGATTCACCATCAAAGTCAAGAAATTCTGCAGTGAATAAAGATGCCATGGCTCGTATACATACAAGAAGACCCATTTCAGCTCTTGTTACTGGAAGTTATAAAGATGGCAGCAGCTTGGCCGTCGAGGATATGGACTGGGATGCACTGACAGTCAAGGGAACATGTCAAGAAATTGAGAAGCGATATTTACGCCTCACGTCAGCGCCTGATCCTTCCACGGTAATAACACTCACTAATTGTCTTTCATAACTCTAAACCGAAAGGCATTGATAGCATCAGTGCAACATTTTATTTCTAGATGGCAGTCTATCCATTCTACTGTTTGTTTGCTTATTTATCTGAATACGTTCTTTGCAGGTAAGACCAGAACATGTCTTGGAGAAGGCGCTTTCCATGGTTGAAACATCTCAAAAGAATTATCTTTACAAGTGTGATCAACTGAAATCTATTCGCCAAGATCTTACGGTTCAGAGGATCCAGAATGAACTGACAGTGAAGGTAGTCTTCGTTCTTCATGGCATCCAGTTGCCTGGAACTGTGGACCTCATTATATCAGCAACTTGATAAATGCACAATGTCTATATGTCTATTTAAGTTGCTAGTCAGGATACCATACTCGATATACTCCCTCCATTTCTGTATACAAGGCCACTTCATATTTTTTATGCCTACCTTCCTGGGACCCTGCGCAAGCAGGAGCTACGTGCACCGGGCTAACCTTTGACCATTAATTTTACCAACAAAAAGTGAGTTATATGCAGCATGTCATTGGATGCACATTCCAAAGAACTTTCCGATGATATATTTTTGATGACATATAACCCATATTTTATTGAGCAAAATTACAAGTCAAAGTTTAACATGAAAAACGAAGTGTCCTTGTATACAGAAATGGAGGGAGTATTAGTTATCTCGTGCAGACGACCAAAAGAAAATATTTGTTAATGTTCTGCACTAGGAAATAAGTTAAGCAATCCATTGTCTTCTAACCTTCAGATTTCTTATTTCAGGTTTATGAAACTCATGCGCGTTTAGCACTGCAAGCTGGTGATCTACCTGAATTTAACCAGGTCAGTTTGTCTTGTCTTATCCGATTCTTTCGAAGTATCAAACAGTGGTGCACATGTTCTGTTTGCTAGCCATTGCAACCAACTTTTTATAGTGTTGTACGGAATGCCCAAGAAGGGTTTTTCTTTCCTATTAGTAGCAATCAGAAGTTTGGTTACACTTTATTAGAGCTTTTCTAGTTATCAGGTTCATCTAGTGTATGCTTTACTAAAAAGAAAGAAAAATATTGCTTTTCTGGTAATGGTTCAGGAATACTTATTGACATTAGAACTTGATGATGTGGCTTTGTAATGAACATATTTGTAATTCAACTGCTGCATGAGTGACATAATTTAAACTATTTCTATGTGCAACCTTTTGCAGTGCCAGTCACAACTGAAGAGGCTATATAGAGAGGGAAACAATGGTTGTTATTTTGAATTCTCAGCCTACAATTTGCTCTGCGTCATGCTACACTCTAATAACAAACGTGACCTGTTGTCATCAATGGCAAGGTATCATTTTGTAAACAGTACCATAGCAACCTATTTAGTTCATAAGTGGACTAAATTTGATATATACATTATTTTCAGCTTGTCAAAAGAAGCCAAACAAGATGGAGCTGTCAAGCATGCCCTTGCAGTTCATGCTGCTGTTTCATCTGGCAATTATGTAATATTTTTCAAATTATACAAACAAGGGCCCAACTTGAACTCTTGCCTCATGGGTAAGGGCAATTTACCACCTTCCAAGTTAATTCAATGCACTTCTGTTTCCGTAAGAGGTTTTGATGTCTGTAACTCTCTTCAACAGATCTATATGTGGAGAGGATGCGTTTCGAGGCTATAAAATGTATGTCTAGATCATATCGTCCCACGGTACCTGTGGGATATGTTGCACAGGTTTTGGGATTCTTACTAGATGGGGAGGACAGATTGGAAGAATGTGAAATATGGTTAAAAGCACATGGTGCCGTTCTTTCAGTAGATAACAGTGGAGAATTGCAGATAGACACAAAGGTAATGATCTCTCTCTGGACAATGTAATATACTATACACTCCTTAGTGCTATTCCTCGAAGGTATGTTTCACTTCAGTTGTGCAAAGTTGGATTATTGTCTTGTCATAGTGTGCAGGGGGGTGATCTATAACATACTTAATGCAGAACATGCTAATGAAGTGCTTTACAGTGTTGTGCTGAAATGTTGCTAACCTTGTCTAATACTAGAGAACAGTATATTTGTTTTAGGAAATGTAAACTATTGGTTTAATCTATTTTGATGTTCTAATCCTGCATGTTTTTCCCGGCATTACGTTGCATTGTTCCACAGGCTTCTTCTAGTACGCTTTTCATGCCGGAGCCAGAGAATGCGGTTGCACATGGTGATGCGTCACTTGCAGTTAACGACTTCTTTGCACGTACATTGTAGAAGGTGTACGCTCATGGGCGTGTTGGTGCATATGGATGCATTGCACATGCCCGGATGAGAATACGCTGTTATGTGCCACAGGAACATGAAATAGATCAGCTTGAGAAGCCCAAGAGTGCTTCTTTGCCTAGAAGGTTGGAGCGAGGATAGAAAGCCACACTGGACTATTGGCATGTCCACTCGATGGCTGCAGTTACACAGCTCCGGTGAGCTGCCGCGAGGCAAATTCGGAGCATTGACCAACACTAGCGACGGCTACCTGCTGACAGCCACATTTATCTGTCAGGCCGCTCTCTGAGTGGAATGTTTACAGAAACCTCATATTTGTTTGTAAAAGTTTTAGAACAACTATAGTTTTGTGTTTGTATCAGGCAATTTATACACTAGGTGTAGGGCAAATGATAGGGACAAGAAAGGTTCGGAAATTTATTTGTAAAACAGACACAGCCAATCCTCTTAATTTATGAAAACATCTCTTCTTCTTGCCAACGGAATCTGTTGAATGTTGATGAAGTTTCAGACATGTTATAAATTCTGCTGAAGCTATTGGGCTGCGATACAAGACGCACGGTGCTGCTACCGCTTAGAAAATGAAGAGTTTGGTGGAGCATCAAAGCTCAAAAGGCGCAGCAGAGCAAGAACAGGAAGATCCTAGACCTGAGGTGTTGGCGTTTGTTGGTAACCACTGGCCTAATTGCCGGCACCCAACCTATTTTACTCACTGTCTTCATTTAGGAGTGCCTTTTTAGGGCAGTGTCGCTAGCTCCTGCTCTCTCGTTCTACTCGTCAGCAGCTACTATATCCTATGCACTGCCGAATATTCATGCCTGAGCCCGGGCTCATCCGCACCACATAAACAGCAAAATCAAAAAAATACTAAAAAATCAATTTTGTTTTTGCATGGAAGATGTTTCATAAATTTGTCTTTTTTGTTGAGAGCCACTCAGATGTCCAAACGAGTTGAAATTTGACACGGACCTCACACACTGAAACATTTTCCATGCCATTTTTTTAGTATTTGTTTTGATTTTACTGTTCATGGCGGGTGTAGATGAGCTCTAAATGATCCATGCACTGCTATCATCTTTTGATTTCTGAGATGTACTTCCTCCGTCCGGAAATACTTGTCGAAAAGATAGATAAAATGGTCGTATTTAGAATTAAAATATGTCTAAATACATCCATTTCTTCGACAAGTATTTTCGGATGGAGGGAGTATGTAGTTTCCGGTTAGGAATGGATCATTCGGAGCTCACAGACGGCATGCCATGTCCATGTCGATATCCTCCCTTCCATGCACTGTCCCCTCAAACTTTTATTTATGTTCATGCTTGTTTTAAGCCGTTAGGTGCTTGGATCATTGGAACAGAAACGGGAAAAGCTGGACAGTGATGCATTACCAAACAAAGTTGTGTACTAGACACGCCCAACTGGAACCAGTAATGTGTGTGCCTTGCTTCATTTTAGTTTCCACGAGGATCTCAAACAATGCCCAATCAGAAGGCATTTCAGAAATGCAAATCTGTAAATAGCATTAACCTATCCAGAAGATGTTTCAAGGCACTGGGGAAAAGGACTGTTCTCCTTGAACAGACCTTTCTTCATGGAGCTAGTTTAGACACCTGGCTTTTCCTCTTCAAGTAGACCTCTTTTCCCTTCCATTTAG
>NC_041380.1:499217085-499269279 GCF_002162155.2 Triticum dicoccoides | reverse complement strand
GAAAATAAAATAGTTTTTTCCTTCGAAAAGAAGGATAATCCCATAAAATGAATAGTGGGATTTCCGTTGCAATGAGTGGCAAATCATAAGATACGACAACACATCGAGTCGTGTTAACAGACAAACAAAAGGATCAACAATATGGTCAAAGAATGAAATGACTGATCACCACACAAAATTGCAGCAAATTTCAAACATTGCCTGAACAGTAACACCTGCTCAATTAATTCCGTGTGCACTTTTCAAGCAAGCACCTCTTTGCACGTATCCAGTTTAGTATCCTGCGTCTCATCGGCAAAATTTGAAGCTACAAGGAAAGAGGAACAAATATAATCTTATACAGCCCTGCAGTACATACAAGACGATGAGCTATACCTGCTACCTGGTATCTGTATAAATAGTGTGCTAAAGTCTCAAGAGGGGAGATCAGATCAGATAAACAGGGCGCCAAGAGAGCAATCATGGAAATTGCAGCTCACGGCATTGTCGCGGAAAATTACAAATGCTCAGAGCTCGAATTCCTCTTCCCGGAGCACCATCTCCGCGGCCTCCTCGTCGTCGTCGTCGAGAGAGAAGTACTTGCTCCTCTCGGCCGGCCTGAATGTGTAGAACATGTACATGTAGAACGCCATTGATGCCACTTCCTCGGCCAGGATGCTCACCCACCGGTACTGGTAACTGGCAATGGTCCTCAGCGCAAACACCACGATCCTGGTGAAGTACAGGTACCCAATCACCACGGTGTAGAACTGCCGGAACAGAGTGAGCTTGGACAGGTTCCGCGCCGCCTTGCCGTCGGTCTTGGACGTCTCCCGGAGCGACCGCATGGACCAGACGACCGGGAAGAGCACGGCGCAGCAGCAGGCGACGTCGACGAAGAGCAGGATCTGGTTCCATGTCACCCAGCTCTGCATGAACGGCCCGGTCTCCCCGATGACCGCGTCGGCGATGTTGGCCATGACCTGCAGCGGGATCACCACCATGAGCACCTTCTTCTCCCGGTCCTGCAGGAAGGGCCTCAGGAAGGACCAGCCCGTGCCGACCAGCACGATGACCGCGAAGAGGATGACGCCCTTGATGAGCTGGAAGAGGTAGAAGGCCACGTCCCAGCCGTGTGGCGTGCCGGTGACGCGGACGTAGTGCTGGTCCTCGGCGGCGGAGAGGCAGTAGAGCAGGCGCGCCACGAGGAGCGCGGACATGAGGTGGTGGATTTGGTTGGCCGCCACGCGGTCGCGGGAGAGCGTGAGGTAGGCCCACCCGGCGAGGAACGCGGCGTAGCCGAAGGCGAAGAAGCCGTAGATGGCCGGGACGGGCGCCTGGCCGACGGGGAGGTAGTCCTTGGAGCCGTCCGGGTTGGCGTTGTACATCTCGGTGCGGACGTTCATGGAGACGAGCGACTCCGGCGCGCAGTTGGCGAAGTAGAGGCTGTACTCGTCGGGGTGGGTGACCGGGAAGGACTTGTTGTAGTGCCCGCCCTCCATGTCAAAGAAGGTGAAGAGCTTCTTGACGTAGGGGCTGGAGAGGACGCACCCGGACAGGTCGGGCTCGTCGGCGCCGGTCGGGTCGTCCGGCTCCGCGCGCTTCTCCGCCGGCGGCCGCGACTCGGAGGCGGCCTGCAGGAGGGACTCGTCGGCGAGGAGGAAGAACCCGATCTGCTTGGGGTCCGCCCGCGCGAAGGAGGAGGAGACGGCGGCGCCGGAGAGGATGATGCGGACCGCGCCGGTCTTGGAGAAGCCGAACTTCTCGAACAGGATGGTGTGGCGCGGGTCCTCCCGGAAGGACTCCGCCCGGATCTCCGCCGCGGCGGGGGAGGCGAGGAGGAGGGCCCCCGCGGCGGCGAGGAGGAGCAGCAGCGGGAGGCGAGCTCCGGCGTCGGCCATGGCGAGATCTGTGGCCTGTGGGGGGCGGAATGCGTGGGAGTGTGTCGGTGTGCGCGTGGGCGGTGGGTGGAGCGGGGCAGCGGAGCACGGCCGTCTTATGTGGCGGAAGGGCGGGGGTTGGATGTGCCTCGCGATTGGTGAGAGTTCGGTAGGAGGTTGACTTGGGCAGTCGTAGGTCGTAGCCGACGGTGCGATGGGAAAGTTTTTTGTACACTTCGGGGTCACACCGATGAGGACTGAACGGCTAAGTGTCATTTCTTTTTACATCTACCTACTTTTGTAGTACTATCTTCGTCTGGGATTACTGGTGCTCTTCATATTTTATAACAAATTTTGACCACAGATTTGACAATGAAATAAAATAGTATGTCATAATAGTTATTTTGTTGTATTCATATTTGAATGTGGTTTTCGATGGTACTACTTTTGTAGCATACAACTTATTTTTTGGTAGTTAAGTTAAAGGTTAAAGTTTGATCTAAAATATAAGAGGGACTAATAAACAAAATGGAGGTAGTATAAATCATTAGTTTAAGAAATCCTCTCTCGCCTACCCATACTCTCTCACATGGCTCTGATTCAATACAATTGGGTGGTTTTAAGGTTTGTACCTAGTTTCAGAGAGGTTTTGAAGTAAGTCGGCGAGACTAACGAAAAATAACCCTCACTTCATCTATGCTAAAAGTACCGTGCGCTGCCATGTCACTTCCTTTTTTTATCAGTGTGAAAGTGAAAACAGGTTATCTAAAGTGTTTGTTTGGCTTGATTGCGTGGTTGGCTATTGGTGCTTTGGTCTTTGGTTCTTTGCAGGGATAAGGTACATTTCCCTCGTAGTTTCGTGTGAGCATGAATATACCTTTATCATGTCCTTGGTGGACCAAGAGTAATCTGAGTGCCTTGATTTTGCTAATTCTGTTAGGGAACGTAGCATGCAATTTTAAAAATTTTCTACGCTCACGCAAGATCTATCTAGAAGATGCATAGCAACGAGAGGGGGAGAGTCTTCATACCCTTGAAGATCACAAAGCGGAAGCGTTTATCAACGGGGTTGATGTAGTCGTACACCTTCACGATCCGTCTCGATCAAGTACCGAAAGTACGACACCTCCGCGTTCAGCACACGTTCAGCTCGATGATGTCCTCGCCTTCTTGATCCAGCAAGAGGGGCAAAGTAGTAGATGAGTTCCGGCAACACGACGGCGTGGTGACGGTGTTGGTGAAGAACAATCTCCGCAGGGCTTCGCCAAGCACAACGGAAACTATGACGGAGGATAAACTAGAGGGGACGGGGTTGCCGGCACACGGCTTGGTGATTCTTGATGTGTCTTTGGTGCTAGCCCTGCCCCTTTATTTATATGTTGAGCCCCGCGGTCGAAACTTGGAACAAAAGCCTCCTCAAAGTCGGTTTTGCCCGAAAGGCAAGAGTCCCACTCGGACTCCAGGACCAAACGCCACAATCCTTGGCGTCTGGCCCAGACGCCATGGGCCTCGGCGTCTGGCCCAGGGCCAGACGCCAGGGTCTCCGGCGTTTGGCCCCTTGGACTCCACAAAACTCCTTTTGCACCGACCTAAAGCCTCGTGGGCTTCATCCCTTGGCCGGACCATATCATCCTATATATCAATATTTACCCCCGGACCATTCCGGAGCTCCTCGTCATGTCCGTGATCTCATCCGGGACTTCGAACAACATTCGGTCACCAACATACATAACGCATATAATACCATATCGTCAACGGACGTTAAGCGTGCGGTCCCTACGGGTTCGAGAACTATGTAGACATGACCGAGACACCTCTCCGGTCAATAACCAATAGCGGAACCTGAATGCCCATATTGGCTCCTACATATTCTACGAAGATCTTTATCGGTCGAACCTTATGACAATATACGTAATTCCCTTTGTCATCGGTATGTTACTTGTCCGAGATTCGATCGTCGGTATCTTCATACCTAGTTCAATCTCGTTACCGGCAAGTCTCTTTACTCGTTCCGTAATACATCATCCCGTAACTAACTCATTAGTTACATTGTTTGCAAGGATTATTATGATGTGCATTACCGAGAGGGCCTAGAGATACCTCTCCGATACACGGAGTGACAAATCCTAATCTTGATATATGCCAACCCAACAAACACCTTCAGAGACACATGTAGAGCATCTTTATAATCACCCAGTTACGTTGTAATGTTTGATAGCACACAAAGTGTTCCTCCGGTATTCGGGAGTTGCATAATCTCATAGTCAGAGGAATATGTATAAGTCACGAAGAAAGCAATAGCAATAAAACTTAACAATCATAATGCTAAGCTAACGGATGGGTCTTGTCCATCACATCATTCTCCTAATGATGTGACCCCGTTCATCAAATGACAACACATGTCTATGGATATGAAACTTAACCATCTTTGATTAACGAGCTAGTCTAGTAGAGGCTTACTAGGGACACGGTGTATTGTCTATGTATCCACACATGTATCAAGTTTCCGGTTAATACAATTGTAGCATGGATAATAAACATTTATCATGATATAAGGAAATATAAATAACAACTTTATTATTGCCTCTAGGGCATATTTCCTTGAGTCTCCCACTTGCACTAGAGTCAATAATCTAGTTCACATCGTCATGTGATTTAACACCAATAGTTCACATCTTTATGTTATTAGTCCACATCGCCATGTGACTAACACCCAAAGGGTTTACTAGAGTCAATAATCTAGTTCACATCGCTATGTGATTAACACCCAAAGAGTACTAAGGTGTGATCATGTTTTGCTTGTGAGAGAAGTTTAGTCAACGGGTCTGCCACATTCAGAGCCATATGTATTTTGCAAATTATCTATGTTTACAATGCTCTGTATGGAGCTACTCTAGCTAATTGCTCCCACTTTCAATATGTATCCAGATTGAGACTCAGAGTCATCCGGATCGGTGTAAAAGCTTGCATCGACGTAACTCTTTACGACGAACTCTTTATCACCTCCATAACTGAGAAATATTTCCTTAGTCCTCTTAGGTAACTAAGGATAACTTTGACCGTTGTCCAGTGATCCACTCGTGGATCACTATCGTACCCCCTTGACAAACTCATGGCAAGGTACATAATAGGTCTGGTACACAACATAGCATACTTTATAGAACCTATGGCTGAGGCATAGGGAATGACTTTCATTCTCTTTCTACTTTCTGCCGTTGCCGGGTTTTGAGTCTTACTCAACTTTACACCTTGCAATACAGGCAAGAACTCCTTCTTTGACTGTTCCATTTTGAACTACTTCAAAATCTTGTCAAGGTATGTACTTGTCGAAAGTCTTATCAAGCGTCTTGATGTATCTTTATAGATCTTGATGCCCAATATGTAAGTAGCTTTACCGAGATCTTTCTTTGAAAAACTCCTTTATGCTTTCCAGAAAATTCTACATCATTTCGGATCAACAATATGCCATACACATATACTTATCAGAAAGGCTGTAGTGCTCCCACTCACTTTCTTGTAAATACAGGCTTCACCGCAAGTCTGTATAAAACTATATGCTTTGATCAACTCATCAAAGCGTATATTCCAACTCCAAGATGCTTGCACCAGTTCATAGATGGATCGCTGGAGCTTGCATACTTTGTTAGCACCTTTAGGATTGAGAAAACCTTCTGGTTGCATCATATACAACTCTTCTTTAATAAATCCATTAAGGAATGCAATTTTGACATCCATTTGCCAGATTTCATAAAATGCGACAATTGCTAACATGATTCGGACAGACTTAAGCATAGCGACGGGTGAGAAGGTCTCATCGTAGTCAACTCCTTGAACTTGTCGAAAACCTTTCGCAACAAGTCAAGCTTTGTAGACAGTAACATTACCGTCAGCGTCAGTCTTCTTCTTGAAGATCCATTTATTCGCAATGGCTTGCCGATCATTGGGCAAGTCAACCAAAGTCCACACTTTGTTCTCATACATGGATCCTATCTCAGATTTCATGGCCTCAAGCCATTTTGCGGAATCTGGGCTCATCATCGCTTCCTCATAGTTTGTAGGTTCGTCATGGTCTAGTAACATGACTTCTAGAACAGGATTACCGTACCACTCTGGTGCGGAATGTACTCTGGTTGACCTACGAGGTTCGGTAGTAACTTGATCCGAAGTTTCATGATCATCTGATACGTCTCCGTCGTATCTACTTTTCGAAACACTTTTGCCCTTGTTTTGAACTCTAACTTGCATGATTTGAATGGAACTAACCCAGACTAACGTTGTTTTCAGCAGAATTGCCATGGTGTTATTTTTGTTCAGAAATAAAAGTTCTCGGAATGACCTGAAAATCAATGGAGATTATTTTTGGAATATATAAAAAATACTGGCGAAAAGATCCACGTCAGGGGGCCCACACCCTGTCCACAAGGGTGGGGGCGCGCCTACCCCCTGGGCGCGCCCCCTGCCTCGTGGGCCCCCTGACGCTCCACCGACGTCCATCTTGACTCCATATATTCGTGCTCAGGGAGAAAAAAAATCAGAGAGAAGGAATCACCATGTTTTACGATACAGAGCCGCCGCCAAGCCCTAAACTCTCTCGGGAGGGCTGATCTGGAGTCCGTTTGGGGCTTCGGAGAGGGGAATCCATCGCCATCATCATAATCAACCTTCCTCCATCATCAATTTCATGATGCTCACCACCGTGCGTGAGTAATTCCATCGTAGGCTTGCTGGACGGTGATGGGTTGGATGAGATTCATCATGTAATCTAGTTAGTTTTGTCAGGGTTTGATCGCTAGTATCCACTATGTTTTGAGATTGATGTTGCTATGACTTTGCTATGCTTAATGCTTGTCACTAGGGCCCAAGTGCCATGATTTCAGATATGAACCTATTATGTTTTCACGAATATATCTGAGTTCTTGATCCTATCTTGCAAGTCTATATTCACCTATTATGTGTTATGATCCATTAACCCCGAAGTGACAATAATTGGGATACTTACCGGTGATGACCGTAGTTTGAGGAGTTCATGTATTAACTAAGTGTTAATGGTTTGGTCCAGTACTCTATTAAAAGGAGGCCTTAATATCCCTTAGTTTCCAATAGGACCCCGCTGCCATGGGAGGGTAGGACAAAAGATGTCATGCAAGTTCTTTTCCATAAGCATGTATGACTATATTCGGAATACATGCCTACATTACATTAATGAACTGGAGCTAGTTCTGTGTCACCCTATGTTATAACTGTTGCATGATTGATTGCATCCGACATAATTCTCCATCACTGATCCATTGCCTACGAGCTTTTCATACATTGTTCTTCGCTTATTTACTTTTCCGTTGCTACTATTACAATCACTATAAAACCAAAAATATTACTTTTGCTACCATTACCACTACTATCATATTACTTTGCTAATAAACACTTTGCTGCAGATATTAAGTTTCCAGGTGTGGTTGAATTGACAACTCAGCTGCTAATACTGGAGAATATTCTTTGGCTCCCCTTGTGTCGAATCAATAAATTTGGGCTGAATATTCTACCCTCGAAAACTGTTGCGATCCCCTATACTTGTGGGTTATCAAGACTATTTTCTGGCGCCGTTGCTGGGGAGCATAGCTCTATTCTTTGAGTCACTTGGGATTGATATCTACTGATCACTATGAAGAACTTGAAATATCAAAGAACCAAGATTTTTCCCTCAACTACGAGGGGAGGTAAGGAACTGCCATCTAGCTCCGTACTTGATTCACCTTCTGTTTTGAGTAAACTTGCGACACCTATACCCGCTATTCATTCTGATATGTCACATGTTATTGATGATGCCATTTCTGCTATGCATGATACTTATGATGAAACTACTTGTATGCTTGATAATACTGTGCCACTAGGTGAATTTCTTGATGAACAACTTGCTAGGGTTAGAGAGACTGAAATTATTGAAACTGATAATATTGATGAAAGTGATGATGAAGATTCTCCCCCTAGATATGAATTGCCTGCTGTGCCTGAGGGTTATGTTATGGATGAAGAAACTGCTAGAGACTTCTTAGCTTGCAATGATAGATCTGATCTTAAGAAATTATTAGCTAAGCTTAAAGAAAAGTCTTTGAATGCTAGAATGAAATATGACCCTCCTTTTGCTACGTCACCTATCTTTATTACTGATAAGGATTATGATTTCTCTGTCGATTCTGAGTTAATTACTTTGGTTGAATCTGATCCTTTTTATGGTTATGAATCTGAAACTGTTGTGGCACATCTTACTAAATTAAATGATATTGCCACCCTGTTTACTCATGATGAGAAAACTGGCTATTACTTTATCCTTAAGTTGTTTCCGTTCTCATTAAAGGGTGATGCTAAAACATGGTTTAATTCTCTTGATCCTGGTTGTGTTTGTAGTCCCCAGGATATGATTTATTACTTCTCTGCTAAATATTTCCCCTCTCATAAGAAACAAGCTGCTTTAAGGGAAATATATAATTTTGTGCAAATTGAAGAAAAGGGTCTCCCACAAGCTTGGGGGAGGCTTCTCCAATTACTTAATGCTTTGCCTGATCATCCTCTCAAGAAAAATTAAATACTTGATATCTTTTATAATGGACTAACCGATGCTTCCAGAGACTACCTGGATAGTTGTGCTAGTTGTGTTTTCAGGGAAAGAACTGTTGATCAAGCTGAGTTGCTACTAAATAATATGTTGACAAATGAAAATAATTGGACACTTCCTGAACCAACTCCTAAGCCAACTCCGAAGAAAAGGGGTATTCTATTTCTCAGTCCTGAAGATATGCAAGAGGCAAATAAATCTATGAAAGAAAAAGGTATTAAAGCTAAAGATGTTAAGAATTTACCACCTATTGAAGAAATACATGGTCTTGATAACCCGACACAGGTAGTAAAGGTAAATTCTCTCTATAGATTTGATAAATGTGAAATCCCGTTTACTAAGTTCGCTAGCCAATGCTTGGATGAGTTTGATGACTTTATGGTTAAACAAGAAAACTTCAATGCTTATGTTAGTAGACAATTGAAATACAATACTGATATGCTTGAACACTTGAGTGATTATATGTCTAGAGTTAAAGGTGAACTTAAACTTATTAGTAAACATGCTTCTATAGTTACCACTCAAGTAGAACAAGTACTTAAGGCTCAGAATGATTTGCTCAATGAATTAAATGTAAAGAAAAATGCTAATGCTATTAGAGTTATGACTAGAGGAGGTAAAATGACTCAGGAACCTTTGTATCCCGAGGGCCACCCTAAGAGAATTTAGCAAGATACCCAGAGAACTAATGTAGATGTGCCTAGTTCTTCTAATAAGAAGAAAAAGAAAAATGATAGGACTTTGCATGCTTCTAGTGAACCTATTGTTGACACACCTGAGAATCCCAATGATATTTCTATTTCTGATGCTGAAACACAATCTGGTAATGAACATGAACCTAGTGATAATGTTAATGATGATGTTCATGTTGATGCTCAATCTAGCAATGACAATGATATAGACATTGAACCTGCTGTTGATCTTGATAGCCCACAATCAAAGAATCAACGTTATGATAAGAGAGACTTCATTGCTAGGAAGCATGGTAAAGAAAGAGAACCATGGGTTCAGAAACCCATGCCTTTTCCTTCTAAACCATCCAAGAAAAAGGATGATGAGGATTTTGAGCGCTTTGCTGAAATGATTAGACCTATCTTTTTGCGTATGCTTTTGACTGATATGCTTAAAATGAACCCTTATGCTAAATACATGAAGGATATTGTTACTAATAAAAGAAAGATACCGGAGGCTGAAATTTCCACCATGCTTGCTAATTACACTTTTAAGGGTGGAATACCAAAGAAACTTGGAGATCCAGGAGTACCAACTATACCATGCTCCATTAAAAGAAACTATGTTAAAACTGCTTTATGTAATCTTGTAGCCGGTGTTAGTGTTATGCCTCTCTCTTTATATCGTAGACTTGATTTGAATAAGTTGACACCTACTGAAATATCTTTGCAAATGGCTGATAAATCAACTGCTATACCTGTTGGTATTTGCGAGGATGTGCCTGTTGTGGTTGCAAATGTTATTATTTTAATGGACTTTGTTATTCTTGATATTCCCAAGGACGATAGTATGTCGATTATCCTTGGTAGACCCTTTTTGAATACTGCAGGGGATGTTATTGATTGCAACAAAGGCAATGTCACTTTTTATGTTAATGGTAATGAGCATACGGTACACTTTCCGAGGAAACAACCTCAAGTCCACAGTATCAATTCTATTGGAAAATTTTCAACAATCACTATTGGAGGTTTTGAATTTCCTCTTCCTACTGTCAAGAAGAAATATGATATTCTTATTGTTGGGGATGTGCATATCCCCGTTGAGGTAACCTAGTGTTATTCGAAATTTCTCCGATTTCATGTTATTCGAAATGAGTATGTTAACAAGACTTGATCAACCTTGTTAGTGGATTCCTTTTGATGAGCATGAGATGGATGAAGTTAGAAAGCATAATTTTCTGTACCCTCCTTTTACTTTCTGTTATTTATATTAAATAAAGTAAAAACAATATTTTCTGTCTGTTTTTCTGAATTATCCGTGCAATAAAAAATACCCAAAAATAAAAGTTCTCCAAATGCCCTGAAAATGAAATATGATTTTTTCCAGAATATTTGAGAATATCTGGCACTGAGAACACACCAGGGGGACCCACCATGTTCCCACGAGTGTGGAGGGCGTGCCCACCCCTGGGCGCGCCCCCTGCCTCATGGACCCCACGTGGGTCCCCTCCACTTATCCTTGCACCCACACACTTCGTCTTGCTCCAGAAAAAATCACCCACCAGCTCAAACCCGAGTTCTAGCTCATCTTGCTACCATTTTCGATCTCCTTGCTCAAAGCTCCATTCACAAAACCGCTTTTGGGGATTGTTCTTCGGTATCTGACTCCTCCAATGGTCCAATTAGTTTTTGTTCTAGTGCTTTATTTATTGCAAATTTTTGCTACTTAGGTGACCCTGTTCTTGAGCTTGCATGTCAAATTTATGTGGTCAAAAGTAGTTTTAATGCATGATATGGCCTCTAGGCACTTGTAGGAGTAGTTGCTATCAATTTTGTTGATTTTGGTTTACTTTTATTTTGAGTCACTAAAAATTTCAGAAATTTTTCAGAGAAAGAAATATGTTTAGGAAAATGTACCAAGGTGGTTCCTCAAGGAAGCAAGGACCCAGGCCCGCAATATGCGAGCTGGACAATGAACTACCAAGGGATGCTCAAGTGCGGCCTTGTGAATGGCCGTCAGAGGACTTCATGGTTTGGGCATGAACCGAAGAAGAATTTGACGCATATGTGCGTAATGCTGATCTGGAGAGCTTCGAGGCGGATAAGTGCCGACAGTACCTCTATTTAACCGATTCATTTGTGAGAAGGTTTAAATTTACATCATCACGTAATTCTCAAACTGTCCTGTTTGATCTTTATGATAAATCTTATACCATGGACTTAGAAGATTTTAATACTACTTGTAAACTCCCACAATGGGGTAATGTTAGTGAACCTCACAAATCTAAATATAAAGATTTTCTTGCTAGTATCACTGTGGGAGAATCTAGGGAAATCATGCAGGCTACCATAGGGAGCATTCATTTTCCTGCCATACATTATTTTGCTCTCTTCATAGATAGATGCTTGAACGGTAAGGATGAGGCATGTCACTTGTGTGTTCCTGATCTTAGTGTTCTCAAGAGTGCCGTATTAGGAGATAGACAATATAACTTGGGGGCCATTGTTGCACGCAGGTTGCATAATAATAGTATTAATGGAGATTTCTTCGGTGGAATTTATGCAACCCGTTTAGCTAATTTTCTTGAGATACCCATACGCAGAGATGATATTGAGTTGGCTCGTGCTTATTTAGATTATAATGCTATGGTTCATCATCAGTTTGTTGAGAGGAACGATCAGTCCCTCCAATACCGACTAATCTTTGACAGACGACGCACCTATCACATCGCTCTCCCTGCTCCTACTTTCTTTGACCTTTAGGAAAAAAGGAGATATGTTATAACTAGGGAAGAGGCGAGCGAGTACGAGAGGAGGACGGAGGCAGCCCGCCTCCAAGCTGTAGCCCTTCAGGCAGTAGCTGATGCATCTCAGTACGACCCCAGCTTCAACTTTGGATATCCACCAGGCCATCCATGGGCATAGACCAACTTAGGCCAAAAGCCTAAGCTTGGGGGAGTATGCATCTCTCACCGATATTACATTCATGTTCACACACTCATGCAGTTGTCGGTGCTCATACTTTTTCATTGTATCATCCATGCTAGTTTATTTTCTTTTTAAGCTTTATTCTTGTGTGTTTGAAAAACCTTAAGAAAAACCAAAAAAATAGTTAGTTGTAATATTTAGCTAGTTTACTTTCCATGCTTGTATTAGTAATTAAAAAGAAACCCCCAAAAGATTTCTCGTTCTTCTTTTGCTTGTTGGGAGCTTTCCTGTGTAAATAGTTTTGTTTCTTTTCTTTTTTCTTTGGGGGTCAAGAGGAGAAGACCACGATGAAAATGTTGAGTGGCTCTCATATGCATTATTGTTGATCTGAAAAAGAGCCCATATTACCTTGTCTTGTCCCTTGAATTGAATGCTGGCAGATTCCAGCTTAGTCCAATGCACGTGCACTATTATTATTATCCACACTATTTGGTCATGCAAGTGAAAGGCAATAATGACGATATATGATGAACTAATTGAGATGAGAAAAGCTGGTATGAACTCGACCTCTCTTGTTTTTGTAAATATGATTAGTCCATTGTTCCTGATTCAACCTATTATGAATGAAACATGTTTGCAATGACAATTAGAGATTATAGTTGCTCATGCCATGCTTAATTAGCTAGGAGTTTATAATGGTTTACCTTGCGTGCCAACATGCTATTAAAATGGTTGTGATGTGGTATGATAGGGTGGTATCCTCCTTTGAATGATTCGAGTGGCTTGACTTGGCACATGTTCACGCATGTAGTTGAAACAAAATCAACATAGCCTCTACGATATTTATGTTCATGGTGAATTATTGATACGTCTCCAACGTATCTATAATTTTTGATTGTTCCATGCTATTATATTATCTGTTTTGGATGTTAATGGGCTTTATTTACACTTTTCTATTATTTTTGGGACTAACCTATTAACCCAAGGCCCAGTGCAAATTGCTGTTTTTTTGCCTATTTCAGTGTTCTGCAGAAAAGGAATATCAAACGGAATCCAAACGGAATGAAACCTTCGGGAATGTGATTTTTGGAACAAACGTGATCCAGAGGACTTGGAGTGGACATCAAGAAACAAACGAGGAGTCCATGAGGCAGGGGGGCGCGCCCTCCTCCCCCCCCCCCGTGGCTCAACCGACCTACTTCTTCCTCCTATATATACTCATATACCCTGAAAACATCCAGGAGCACCACGAAACCCTATTTCCACCGCCGCAACCTTCTGTACCCAAGAGATCCCATCTTGGGGCCTTTTCCGGAGCTCCGCCGGAGAGGGCAACGATCACGGAGGGCATCTACATCAACTCCATGGCCCCTCCGATGATGTGTGAGTAGTTTACTTCAGACCTTCGGGTCCATAGTTATTATCTAGATGGCTTCTTCTCTCTCTTTGAATCTCAATACAAAGTTCTCCTTGATCTTCTTGCAGATCTATTCGATATAACTCTTTTTGCGGTGTGTTTGTCGGGATCCGATGAATTGTGGGTTTATGATCAAGTCTATCTATGAAAAATATTTGATTCTTCTCTGAAATCTTTTATGCATGATTGGTTATCTTTGCAAGTGTCTTTGAATTATCAGTTTGGTTTGGCCTACTAGATTGATCTTTCTTGCAATGAGAGAAGTGCTTAGCTTTGGGTTCAATCTTGCGGTGCTCGATCCTAGTGACAGAAAGGGAAACGACACATATTGTATTTTTGCCATCGAGGATAAAAAGATGGGGTTTATATCATATTGCTTGAGTTTATCCCTCTACATCATGTCATCTTACCTAATGCGTTACTCTGTTCTTATGAACTTAATACTCTAGATGCATGCTGGATAGCGGTCGATGTGTGGAGTAATAGTAGTAGATGCAGGCATGAGTCGGTCTACTTGTCACGGACATGATGCCTATATACATGATCATGCCTAGATATTCTCATAATTATTCGCTTTTCTATCAATTGCTCGACAGTAATTTGTTCACCCACCATAGTTTGTATGCTATCTTGAGAGAAGCCACTAGTGAAACCTATGGCCCCCGGGTCTAGTTTCCATCATATAAAGTTTCCAATCTATTTTATTTTGCAATCTTATTTTCCAATCTATATCATAAAAATACCAAAAATATTTATCTTATTATTATTTTCTCTATCAGATCTCACTCTCATAAGTGACCGTGAAGGGCTTGACAACCCCTTTATCGCGTTGGTTGCGAGGTTCTTATTTGTTTGTGTAGGTACGAGGGACTTGCGTGTGCCCTCCTACTGGATTGATACCTTGGTTCTCAAAAACTGAGGGAAATACTTACGCTGCTTTGCTGCATCACCCTTTCCTCTTCAAGGGAAAAACAACGCAGTGCTCAAGAGGTAGCAAGAAGGATTTCTAGCGCCGTTGCCGGGGAGGCTACGCACAAGTCAAGACATACCAAGTACCCATCATAAACTCTTATCCCTCACATTACATTATTTGCCATTTGCTCTCATTTTCCTCTCCCCCACTTCACCCTTGCCGTTTTATTCACCCTCTTTTTTTCCATTCACCTTCTTCCCGTATGTATCTTTCTTTGTGTTTCCATGTGCCTTCTATTTGCTTGCATCTTTGCTTCCTAAAAATCTATTGATATGGATCCACTTAAAGTGTTCTACTTGGATCATCTTCCATCCTTATGCACTCGTGCTGAAACCCCAACTAGCCTAGTTGATGGGAAATCTTTAGATGAGCATGCTCATTTTGTGCGTCACCGTTTGTCTGAAAAAGGGAGACTCTTATGGGATCAATAAACAGATTGCTATGTTATGCTTGGAATCTTTGTGAAATTATTGATCTTACTTGTTGCTCTAAGAACCCTAAAAAACATCTCCCCTACCTATGTGAGTTTAATGATAATGAAATCTTATCTTCTTATGCAAAGGGTGTTTATAGTTACTACGACATCGAACAAATTGAAGAATTTGTTGCTTTTAAGGGTGCTTATGAAGTTGCTTCTTTGTTTGAAAAGTATGATATTACTCTCTATGAATCTGAAAATTTGGACATACTTAAATATTGCTATGAAAACTATGCTCATAATTTGTATGTCAAAGAATTTATTAAAAGAATGACCATTGCTTTGGAAGAAAATAATGACATGCATGAATCTATAGATAATTATGATTCCGATGATTTGATTGAAATATCCCTTGATGAACATGATGCTTGCTATTCTTGTGGCCATGATGCCAATATTTATGAAGATGAATTTGCTATAGTTCCTTATGTTAAACATGAGATCGTTGCTATTGCACCCATACTTGATAGTTCCTTCGATGAAAAGCATGATTGCAATGATGTTATCATAAATTATCTTAATGACAATTGTGTTAATGATATGCAAAACCTCAAGGGGATGCTAGTTTTGCTATGACTACTATTTGTTGCAATGATCATGATTGGGGCGATTCTTCTTTTGATCTTGAAAACTTATTTAAGCCCCATGATGAATATAAGATTGATAATAATTTTTGTAATATTGAAAGTGGGTTTGGAAGAGTGTCAACTTTAGATCCCACGTATTTGGAGAATGTTCAATCTTATGCAATTTTCGATAAAAGTGGGTTTGGAGAGGTCATGACTTTAGTTAATGTTAATCCCACTATTTTGGAAGAGTGTCAACTTTGCATGCATGTGGACCGTGTTGAAAATATTTTATGTGATAGCTATTTTGTTAAATTTGCTTATGATACCACATGTAATTATTACAAGAGAGGAAAATATGATTGTAGAAATTTTCATGTTACTAAATTACCTCTCGTTATGTTGAGATTGCTATTGTTTCTTTCCGCTTCCTTGCATATGCCAGTTTTTGCTTGCTATAATAATTTGTTTGCCTTTAAGATGCCTATACATAGGAATTATGTTAGACATAGATGTTTTTATCACGTGTTTCATGATGCTCTCTTTGTGTTTCAATTCTTGTCTTTCATGTGAGCATCATTGAAATTATCATGCCTAGCTAGGGGCGTTAAACGGTAGCGCTTGTTGGGAAGCAACCCAATTTTATTTTTATTTCTTGCTTTTTGGTTCTGTTTAGTAATAAATAATTCATCTAGCCCCTGTTTAGATGTGGTTTTATGCTTTTAATTAGTGTTTGTGCCAAGTAGAACCTTTGGGAAGACTTGGGGAAAGTCTTTGCGATCTTGCTGTAAAAAACAGAAACTTTAGCGCTCACGAGATTTGCTGCCATTTTTTACTGGAGAGTGCTATGTAGTTAATTATTTTTGCAGATGATTAATAGATAAATTCCTCACGTACAGAAATTTATTTTAGAATTGTTGGGGTTCCATAAGTATTCAAAACCTACATATTACTACAGACTGTTCTGGTTTTGACAGATTCTGTTTTTCGTGTGTTGTTTGCTTATTTTGATGAATCTATGGCTAGTAATAGAGTTTATGAACCATAGAAAAGTTGGAATACAGTAGGTTTAACACCAATATATAATACCTAAATAGTTCATCCCCACTATCCTATTTCTGTTGACATGTAAGCTATCCACCTCATCTCCACATGCAACTACTCCATCTCAGCAATCATGCAACATCAGAGATTTTCCTAGCCTATGATAAAGCCACATCATCCTCTATTTTTTTCTCCCACTGTGTCGCTAGACGCCTCCCCAACGACTCGATTCTCTTCCCTGTCGCTTCCTCTTCGGCCTCCCATAACTGATGAGCCAATCGGGCGTTTTATCTCCCACGGGTTAGTACTTTCCTGTCTCTCCTCCTCTCTCTCTCTCTCGCTGGCGTTAGGTAGACATGCTTGCTGATGGCCGATGTTGCTTTTAATCTTGCCAGGACTGATGGGGGAGATTAGGTAGGCATGTTTGCTGATGGCGGCGTTGTGCAGTCACAGGGATGCCCTCAATCTCGAATCTTGCCGGCGCTCCATAGGGCGGTCGACCACCTGCCATCCATGTCGCCACCGTGGATTGACGCGTCCTCCAGGGCCACATGGAGCGTCGGCTGTTGTGTGGTGGAATGGACCCATATCAAGCTCCGTCCTCCACTTCAAGGTCCGCCTCTCAAATCCTAAATCGTGTGATTGGGTGAAATTATTCAATATTAGTTACACGTGTAGTTTCTAATTAACGAGGTATGTGTGATCCTACCATCAGTCCCCCCGCCTCCTCTTCTCACGCCGCCGGCTACGTAGTGGTGCAGCATGCCTCCACTCTCAATTCTGAAGATCTACTGCTGTGCCATTGGATGCATAGAAATTATGTGTGACTGGCTACCCTGCGCAATACGGATCCTAAACGCGCAGTCACCCCCTGCCTGGAGGAGTCATCGCCGGTGCCATCATCTCATTGCCCGTGTGGAAGATGGGAGTGCCCCGTTCTCGAAGCTGGGAAGTCATATTTGGTTATTTTTTTGCATTTGTGGACACAAAATTATGTACGTCAACCTTGCATCACTCTGACAATCTATATGTTGATTTGTTTCGTACTAATCACCTAACACCAAATTTGTAACAACACCCTGAATCACGCGGTGTGGACTATGTGAAGGAAATATGCCCTAGAGGCAACAATAATGTTATTATTTTATTTCCTTATATCATGATAAATGTTTATTATTCATGCTAGAATTGTATTATCCGGAAACATAATACTTGTGTGAATACATAGACAAACCAAACGTCACTAGTATGCCTCTACTTGACTAGCTCATTAATCAAAGATGGTTATGGTTCCTAACCATAGACATGTGTTGTCATTTGATTAACGGGATCACATTATTAGGAGAATGATGTGATTGACATGACCCATTCCATTAGCTTAGCACCCGATCGTTTAGTATGTTGCTATTGCTTTCTTCATGACTTATACATGTTCCTATGACTATGAGATTATGCAACTCCCGTTTGCCGGAGGAACACTTTGTGTGCTACCAAATATCACAACATAACTGGGTGATTATAAAGGAGCTCTACAGGTGTCTCCAAAGGTAAATGTTGGGTTGGCATATTTCGAGATTAGGATTTGTCACTCCGATTGTCGGAGAGGTATCTCTGGGCCCTCTCGGTAATGCACATCACATAAGCCTTGCAAGCATTTCAACTAATGAGTTAGTTGCGAGATGATGTATTACGAAACGAGTAAAGAGACTTGCCGGTAACGAGATTGAACTAGGTATTGAGATACCGATGATCGAAACTCGGGCAAGTAACATACCGATGACAAAGGGAACAACGTATGTTGTTATGCGGTCTGACCGATAAAGATCTTCGTAGAATATGTAGGAGCCAATATGAGCATCCAGGTTCCGCTATTGGTTATTGACCGGAGATATGTCTCGGTCATGTCTACATTGTTCTCGAACCCGTAGGGTCCGCACGCTTAAGGTTTTGATGACAGTTATATTATGAGTTTATGAGTTTTGATGTACCGAAGTTAGTTCGGAGTCCCGGATATGATCACGGACATAACGAGGAGTCTCGAAATGGTCGAGACATAAAGATTGATATATTGGACGGCTATATTTGGACACCGGAAGTGTTCCGGGTGATTTCGGAGAAAACGGGAGTACCGGAGGGTTACCGGAACCCCCTGGGAGAAGTAATGGGCCATATGGGCCTTAGTGGAGAAAGAGAAGGTCAGCCAGGGTGGGCCGCGCGCCTCCTCCCCCTGGTCCGAATTGGACTAGGAGAGGGGGGGGGGCGGCGCCCCCCTTTCCTTCTCCTTCCCCACTTCCTTCCCCCTCCTAGTAGGAGTCCTACTCCTACTAGGAGGAGGACTCCTCCTTGGCGCGCCTATAGGGCCGGCCGGCCTCCTCCCCTTGCTCCTTTATATACGGGGGTAGGGGCACCCCTAGACACACAAGTTGATCCACGTGATCGTTTTCTTAGCCGTGTGCGGTGCCCCCTTCCACCATAATCCTCGATAATATTGTAGCGGTGCTTAGGCGAAGCCCTGCGACGATAGAACATCAAGATCGTCACCACGCCGTCGTGCTGACGGAACTCTTCCCCGACACTTTGCTGGATCGGAGTCTGGGGATCGTCATCGAGCTGAACGTGTGCTAAAACTCGGAGGTGCCGTAGTTTCGGTGCTTGATCGGTCGAGCCGTGAAGACGTACGACTACATCAACTGCGTTGTGCTAATGCTTCCACCGTCGGTCTACAAGGGTACGTAGATCACACTCTCCCCTCTCGTTGCTATGCATCACCATGATCTTGCATGTGCGTAGCACTTTTTTTTGAAATTACTACGTTCCCCAACACTATGGTCATCAGCTGATCATCCATTGTCCTTTTTCTTATCAAGATTGATGCTCTACCCAAGATCTGCATAGCTGTTGACTTCAAATTGTTCTCCGTTTCTTCTACCTGACACAGGGTACTGATCCAAGGCAAGCATGCCAGATTCAATATCAAAGTTACGTGATCTAGGTCATCTACAATTAGCTACGATCAAGATCAATATCAAAGTTGTAGGAATTGTTTTGTACACGACTACTACAACCGAGGAAGTATATATTATAGGCTTCTATTTTCAACAAGGTTTGGTAATGTTACACAATGGTCATTAATTTTCCTTGATTTTCTTCAGAGATGTGGATCTCTTATGTTTATTTTATCATGTGATGTCTCTTTTCTCTCTAAAATACCAAAATGCGTCTTCACTGGCCATGTATTGTCATTATTACGCATCCCAGGAAAGTATTTTTCTTGCTTAAAATTTGGTAATGAATTGTTTTTACTAACTTAATTCTATGGGATTCAGTATCCCCTCTAATTGGTTGGCAACATAGAACTGATGATTCATGAGCAAATGTTGGATATTGTATCTGTCAAACCTTTGAATCTACATGCGCCCATGCAGATTTGTTCCGCAATGAAAACATGTGCTCTCACAAATTGTTCTCTCCATTTCTTTATCCAGGTAAGATTGCATGCTATTGTACTTATCTTCTCATCTCTGGCCCAACATGCATTCATTTTATCTATTATCGTACTTAATTATATATTTATATCATAAATCATGACAATGTATGTTGTACCAAGTCATTTCTTGGTTTCGTTTGCAAAAATTCCAAAGTATAGATAGGAGCTCTGCGCATGATAATTCATTATATTCAGGTTGGCAGAAATAGTGTTACAGGAGAGTTAACAAATGCAGACCATAGTTGCAGTAACACCACTCCAACCACTCACCGGATCACTCTTGCTAACCCACTACTACTGCAATTTTCCACTGTCGACACAACTTTGTAATCCCATGGGCTATTAATGACGACAGGGATTTCAGAAGGTAAGTTCAATTGACTACCTCATGGATTATCAATCAATGCATTTTCTTGAGTTACTCCCTTTGTTAACTGTAGAAACATGACTTTAAATCCCCCAACTTAATTGATTACAATATTGTGTTAACAGTTCAATTAGCGCACCCCCTTCGGTTCATATGCTATACTCATTGTATTATACAGAAACTACATCCAAAATTTGTTGCCTGTGTTTTACATCTTGCATATTATGTTCCTTCATTTTTAGTCAGGTAAGCAATGCTCTGAATTATTATATTCTTTTACCCATGCATCCTGTGAAATTTGACAGTTCATACACAGCGATGCAAATCTCCAACATAAAATTGGGGCCCTCATCTGCATCTACATTATATTATCCTTTGGAAAATACATCTATCATCTTTTTTTTGTGTGAAACAAGATACATTCTATTGTCTCTTACATTTGAAAAAAAACACTACAAGTTTAAAGGATCAGCCAGGAATAAATTTGTCATTATCCTTAATATTTCGTTAATATATTTCTCATAGCATTAATCTCATGTCCTATATTTCAAAAAGAAATCTGTAAAAAGGATTGTGCTGATGCATCCATTTTTTTATGCTTGCTCATTTCTATTTTATTATGTTTCACCATCCAGAGTTGGCCTACCTTCAAATAAGAAAATAAATCATCTCATTTGCAAAATTGAAGGTAACTGTTATAACTAAAATAGGTGATTTTTAATTTGCTTCCATCCTTTTTTTTGCTTCCATCCTTACTTTGTAATACATTAATAATATAAGAAAGCTGGATAAGGAACAATTCGGATGTTCCTTCAAGCTATCTAAATATATTAAATGAATCTCACGTTATACATTTCAACATGGTGTCAGGTGGCGGCTCACTACTTGCTCTTCACCCTCTATTGCATTTCATATTGAATCTTTTGGTGACATTTATATTACCTCATTTTGTTTTATGTTCCCAATGGCCTGATGTAGTTTGTTAGTTTTGTTTGATGATGTTACATTTGAAAAAACAAGATGTTTCTTCGTGCTATCCTTTGGAGCCATCTACTATGGAGCAACACACGAACTACATGTAAAATCAACTAAAAGTCCCACAGCAACGCGTGGGGCATTATCTAGTATAAATAAAAAATGAGTTCATTACAGTACCTTGAAGTGGTGGTTTGTTTTCTTTTACTAACGGAGCTCATGAGATTTTCTTTTAAGTTTTGTGTTGTGAAGTTTTCAAGTTTTAGGTAAAGATTTGATGGATTATGGAACAAGGAGTGGGAAGAGCCTAAGCTTGGGGATGCCCAAGGCACCCCAAGGTAAAATTCAAGGACAACAAAAAGCCTAAGCTTGGGGATGCCCTGGAAGGCATCCCCTCTTTCGTCTTCGTCCATCGGTAACTTTACTTGGAGCTATATTTTTATTCACCACATGATATGTGTTTTTCTTGGAGCGTCTTGTATGATTTGAGTCTTTGCTTCCACAATCATCCTTGCCGTACACACCTTTTGGGAGAGACACACATGAATTGGAATTTATTAGAATACTCTATGTGCTTCACTTATATCTTTTGAGCTAGATAATTTTTCTCTAGTGCTTCGCTTATATCTTTTAGAGCACGGTGGTGGTTTTATTTTATAGAAATTATCGATCTCTCATTCTTCACTTATATTATTTTGAGAGTCCTTTAGAACAACATGGTAATTTGCTTTGGTTATGAATATAGTCCTAATATGATAGGCATCCAAGATCGGTATAATAAAAACTTGCATAAAAAGTGCATTGAGTACTAGGAGAAGTTTGATACTTGATAATTGTTTTGAGATATAAAGGTGGTAATATTAGAGTGTGCTAGTTTAGTAGTTGTGAATTTGAGAAATACTTGCATTGAAGTTTGCAAGTCCCGTAGCATGCACGTATGGTGACCGTTGTGTAACAAATTTGAAACATGAGGTGTTATTTGATTGTCTTCCTTATGAGTGGTGGTCGGGGACGAGTGATGGTCTTTTCCTACCAATCTATACCCCTAGGAGCATGCGCGTAATGCTTGGTTTTTGATGACTTGTAGATTTTTGCAATAAGTATGTGAGTTCTTTATGACTAATGTTGAGTCCATGGATTATACGCATTCTCACCCTTCCATCATTGCTAGCCTCTTTGGTACCGTGCATTGCCCTTTCTCACCTTGAGAGTTGGTGCAAACTTCGCCGGTGCATCCAAACCCCGTGATATGATACGCTTTGTCACACATAAACCTCCTTATATCTTCCTCAAAACAGCCACCATACCTACCTATTATGGCATTTCCATAGCTATCCCGAGATATATTGACATGCAACTTTTCACCGTTCCATCCATCATGACACACATCATCATTGTCATATTGCCTTGCATGATCATGTAGTTGGCATCGTATTTGTGGCAAGGCCACCGTTCATAATTTTTCATACATGTCACTCTTGATTCATTGCCCTTCCCGGTACACCGCTGGAGGCATTCATATAGAGTCATACTTTTTCTAGTATCGAGTTGTAATCATTGAGTTGTAAATAAATAGAAGTGTGATGATCATCATTAATAGAGCATTTTCCCCCAAAAAAGAGAAAGGCCAAATCAAAAAAGGGAGGCCCAAAAAAAGGGGGCAATGCTACTATCCTTTTTTCCACACTTGTGCTTCAAAGTAGCACCATGATCTTTATGGTAGAGAGTCTCTTGTTTTGTCACTTTCATATACTAGTGAGAATTTTTCATTATAGAACTTGGCTTGTATATTCCAACAATGGGCTTCCTCAAATGCCCTAGGTCTTCATGAGCAAGCAAGTTGGATGCACACCCACTTAGTTTCTTTTGTTGAGCTTTCATACATTTATAGCTCTAGTGCATCCGTTGCATGGCAATCCCTACTCCTTGCATTGACATTCAATTGATGGGAATCTCCCTAGCCCATTGATTAACCGCGTCGATGTGAGACTTTTTTTTCGTCTTCTCCACATAACCCCCATCATCATATTCTATTCCACCCATAGTGCTATATCCATGGCTCACGCTTATGTATTGCGTGAAGGTTGAAAAAAGTTTGAGATTACTAAAGTATGAAACAATTGCTTGGCTTGCCATCGGGGTTGTGCATGATGAGAGCATTCTTGTGTGACGAAAATGGAGCATGACCAAACTATATGATTTTGTAGGGATGAACATTTTTTTGCCATGCTATTTTGAGAATACATAATTGCTTAGTTAGTATGCTTGACGTATTATTATTTTTATGTCAATATTAAACTTTTGTCTTGAATCTTTCGGATCTGAATATTCATGCCACAATGAAGAGAATTACATTGAGAATTATGTTAGGTAGCATTCCACATCAAAAATTCTGTTTTTATCATTTACCTACTCGAGGATGAGCAGGAATTAAGCTTGGGGATGCTTGATACGTCTCCAATGTACCTATAATTTTTGATTGTACCATGCTATTATATTATCTGTTTTGGATGTTAATGGGCTTTATTTTACACTTTTATATTATTTTTGGGACTAACCTATTAACCCAAGGCCCAGTGCAAATTGCTGTTTTTTTGCCTATTTCAGTGTTTCGTAGAGAAGGAATATCAAACAGAATCCAAACAGAATGAAAACTTCGGGAACGTGATTTTTGGAACAAACGTGATCCAGAGGACTTGGAGTGGACGTCAAGAAACAAACGAGTAGTCCACGAGGCAGGGGGGGCGCCCTCCCCCGTCGTGGCTCAACCGACCTACTTCTTCCTCCTATATATACTCATATACCCTGAAAACATCTAGGAGCACCACGAAACCCTATTTCCACCGCCACAACCTTCTGTACCTAAGAGATCCCATCTTGGGGCCTTTTCCGGAGCTCCACCGGAGGGGGCAATGATCATGGAGGGCCCCTACATCAACTCCATCCCTCTGATGATGTGTGAGTAGTTTACTTCAGACCTTAGGGTCCATAGTTATTAGCTAGATGGCTTCTTCTCTCTCTTTGAATCTCAATACAAAGTTCTCCTCGATCTTCTTGGAGATCTATTCGATGTAACTCTTTTTGCAGCGTGTTTGTCGAGATCCGATAAATTGTGGGTTTATGATCAAGTCTATCTATGAACAATATTTGATTCTTCTCTGAAATCTTTTATGCATGATTGGTTATCTTTGCAAGTCTCTTTGGATTATCAGTTTGGTTTGGCCTACTAGATTGATCTTTCTTGCAATGGGAGAAGTGTTTAGCTTTGGGTTCAATCTTGCGGTGCTTGATCCCAGTGACAGAAAGGGAAACGACACATATTGTATTGTTGCCATCGAGGATAAAAAGATGGGGTTTATACCATATTGCTTGAGTTTATCCCTCTACATCATGTCATCTTACCTAATGCATTACTCTGTTCTTATGAACTTAATACTCTAGATGCATGCTGGATAGCGGTCGATGTGTGGAGTAATAGTAGTAGATGCAGGCAGGAGTCGGTCTACTTGTCACGGACGTGATGCCTATATACATGATCATGCCTAGATATTCTCATAATTATTCACTTTTCTTATCTATTTTATTTTGCAATCTTTATTTTCCAATCTATATCATAAAAATACAAAAAATATTTATCTTATTATTATTATCTCTATCAGATCTCACTCTAGTAAGTGACCGTGAAGGGCTTGACAACCCCTTTATCACGTTGGTTGCGAGGTTCTTATTTGTTTGTGTAGGTATGAGGGACTTGCGTGTGGCCTCCTACTGGATTGATACCTTGGTTCTCAAAAACTGAGGGAAATACTTACGCTGCTTTGCTGCATCACCCTTTCCTCTTCAAGGGAAAACCAACACAGTGCTCAAGAGGTAGCAATTATATCCTACTCATGCTTGCATTCAGTGTTGATTAATTTTAATGCATGTTCATGACTATTGTCGCTGTCTAGCTGGTCGCTTCCCAGTCTCTTTATAGCCTTCACTTGTACTAAGCGGGAATACTGCTTGTGCATCCAACTCCATAAACCCCAAAGTTATTTCATATGAGTCCACCATACCTTCCTATATACGGTATCTACCTGCCGTTCCAAGTAAATTTGTATGTGCCAAACTCTAAACCTTCAAATAAACATTCTGTTTTGTATGCTCGAATAGCTTATGTATCAACTAGGGTTGTCTGTATCTTCCATGCTAGGCGGGTTATTCTCAAGAGGAGTGGACTCCGCTTCTCACTCACGAGAAAATGGCTAGTCACCGGGATGCCTAGTCCCATGCTCAAATCAAATCAAAATAGTTGCAAATAAAACTCCCCCAGGATTGTTGTTAGTTGGAGGCACCCGTTGTTTCGTGCAAGCCATGGATTGATGCTTGTTGGTGGTGGGAGAGTATAAACTTTACCATTCTACTTGGGAACCGCCTATAATGTGTGTAGCATGGAAGATATCGAGATCTCTCGGTTGTTGTGTTGACAATGAAAGTATACCGCTCAAAATATTATTCATCTCTATTTCAAAATCGAGCTCTGGCACCTCTACAAATCCCTGATTCTCTCTGCATAGGGCCTACCCATTTACTTTTATGTTGAGTCATCATCCTCTTATTAAAAAGCACCAGTTGGAGAGCACCGCTGTCATTTGCATGTATTATTATTAGTTTACATTGAGTATGACTTGACTAGATCTCTTTTACCATGAATTACAATGTCTAGTCAGTCCTTGGTCTTTAAAGGTGCTTTGCATTTATGTTTTGCGGTCTCAGAAAGGGCTAGCGAGATACCATCTTGTTATATCATATTATGATTGTTTTGAGAAAGTGTTGTCATCCGAGATTCATTATTATTGCTTGCTAGTTGATTATGTCATTGATATGATCAAACATGAGACCTAAATGTTATTGTGAATATGGTTAGTTCATAATATTTGCTGAAAACTTGAATGCTGGCTTTACATATTTACAACAACAAGGGCAAACCGACTTTGTAAAAGTTTTTATTTATCACTTTCAGTTTATCAACTGAATTGCTTGAGGACAAGCAAAGGTTTAAGCTTGGGGGAGTTGATACTTCTCCGTCGTATCTACTTTTCCAAACACTTTTGCCCTTGCTTTGGACTCTAACTTGCATGATTTGAATGGAACTAACCCAGACTGACGCTGTTTTCAGTAGAATTGCCATGATGTTATTTTTGTGCAGAAATAAAAGTTCTCGGAATGATCTGAAAATCAATGGAGATTATTTTTGGAATATATAAAAAATACCGACGAAAAGATCCACGCCAGGGGGCCCACACCCTGTCCACAAGGTTGGGGGGCGTGCCTACCCCCTGGGCGCGCCCCCTGCCTTGTGGCCCCCTGACGCTTGATACGTCTCCAACGTATCTATAATTTTTGATTGCTCCATGCTATATTATCTACTGTTTTGGACTATATTGGGCTTTATTTTCCACTTTTATATTATTTTTGGGACTAACCTATGAACCGGAGGCCCAACCCAGAATTGCTATTTTTTGCCTATTTCAGTGTTTCGGATAAATAGAATATCAAACGGAGTCCAAACGGAATAAAATCTTCGAAAACGTGATTTTCTCACCGAACGTGATCCAGGAGACTTGGACCCTACTGCAAGGGATCAAAGAGATGGTCACGAGGGTGGGGGGCGCCCCCCTAGGGCGCGCCCCCCTGCCTCGTGGGCCCCTCGGTGCTCCACCGACGTACTCCTTCCTCCTATATATACACACGTACCACAAACGATCAGAACAGGAGCCAAAAACCTAATTCCACCGCCACAACTTTCTGTATCCACGAGATCCCATCTTGGGGCCTGTTCCGGAGCTCCGCCGGAAGAGGGCCGCCATCACGGAGGGCTTCTACATCATCCTAGCCCCTCCGATGAAGTGTGAGTAGTTTACCTCAGACCTTCGGGTCCATAGTTAGTAGCTAGATGGCTTCTTCTCTCTCTTTGAATCTCAATACAAAGTTCCCCCCTCTCTTGTGGAGATCTATTCGATGTAATCTTCTTTTTGTGGTGTGTTTGTTGAGACCGATGAATTGTGGGTTTATGATCAAGTCTATCTATGAATAATATTTGAATCTTCTCTGAATTCTTTTATGCATGATTGGTTATTTTTGCAAGTCTCTTCGAATTATCCGTTTGGTTTGGCCAACTAGATTGGTAGTTCTTGCCATGGGAGAAGTGCTGAGCTTTGGGTTCGATCTTGCGTTGTCCTTACCCAGTGACAGAAGGGGCAGCAAGGCACATATTGTATCGTTGCCATCGAGGATAACAAGATGGGGTTTATTTCATATTGCATGAATTTATCTCTCTACATCAGGTCATCTTGCTTAAGGCGTTACTCTGTTTTTAACTTAATACTCTAGATGCATGCTGGATAGCGGTCGATGAGTGGAGTAATAGTAGTAGATGCATAATCGTTTCGATCTACTTGTCACGGACGTGATGCCTATATACATGATCATGCCTAGATATTCTCATAATTATGCTCAATTCTATCAATTGCTCAACATTAATTTGTTCACCCACCGTAGAATACTTATGCTCTTGATAGAAGCCACTAGTGAAACCTATGGCCCCCGGGTCTATTCTCATCATATCAATCTCCATCACTTTTATATTGTTTTGCTTTTTTACTTTGCTTTTACTTTTTACTTTGCATCTTTATATCAAAAATACCAAAAATATTCTATCTATCAGATCTCACTCTCGTAAGTGACGGTGAAGTGCTTGACAACCCCTAATCGCGTTGGTTGCGAGTAGCTATCGCTTTGTGCAGGTACGAGGGACTTGAGCGTGGGCTCCTACTGGATTGATACCTTTGTTCTCAAAAACTGAGGGAAATACTTACGCTACTCTGCTGCATCATCCCTTCCTCTTCAGGGAAAACCAACGCAAGCTCAAGACGTAGCAAGAAGGATTTCTGGCGCCGTTGCCGGGGAGTCTACGCAAAAAGTCAATATACCAAGTACCCATCACAATCCCTATCTCTCGCATTACATTATTTGCCATTTGCCTCTCGTTTTCCTCTCCCCCCAATTCACCCTTTCCATTTTATTCGCCCTCTCTCTCTATCCTCCCTCTCTATTTGCCTCTTTTGTCCGCTTGCTTTTTGTTTGCTTGTGTGTTAGTTTGTTTGCTTGCTTATCGTTATGTTGAAACTGGGGAAGTTATCGCAAATTTGGGCGATAACAATATCATGGAAAATTCTGATACTCCTCCTAAAGAACCTACCATCTTTCATGCAAAAAAATTCCGTGTTGGTAGTGGTAATATTATTGGAAAAGGAGTTATTCAAGATTTCTTTACTTGCGTCGGTGCTTTAACTTCTATGGGTAGTTCTATCCTTCACAGAACTAGTAGTCTTGCGGACGCTATTGCCATGCTTATAGTTGAACTTGAAAGACAATTCATGCACATGCATCCTTCTATACAAAGGTTTTTTCTGGAATTTTCTAATATTGAGCATTCTTCTGTTAAGCGTGCCGCTACTATCTTTTTGGCTCATGAGTTTAGATTCATAATAAGAGAAGCCAAAGAAATCTTTGCGCATTATAGGGTGGACGCTTGCCGTCCTCCCATAGAGGTTATCCTCTTTGATCAAGAAGAAATAATGCATTTTCAATCTCTAGATTATGTTGCTTTCAATGAAAATCTTAGAAGAAAGGTTCCTACCAATGTTTTAGTTGATAGAATTTCTCATATTAATGATGATTTGGCTATTCGAAATAATGAACTAGGATATTCTCTTGAATATAGGCTCACAAAATTCTGTCAAAAGAATGCTTATAATGATGAATTGGTGGTGCATTATGAAGGACCAAAGGAGGAACCTATACCTCCCAAGGTTGATCTTGGGGACTTTTGTCCCGTTAAATTTAATTCTTTTGATTACTTTTGCTTGCCTCAAAGAAAACTTGCTGCCGAACGTATAGAATATGAAATGAGTTTCACCAATCTATCTTATTACTATGGCAATACCTAGATCTATTCTTGGTCGTTATGCCTAGCTAGGGGCATTAAACGATAGCGCTTGTTGGGAGGCAGCCCAATTTTATTTTCATTCCTTGCTTTTTGATCCTGTTTAGTAATAAATAAATTATTTAGCCTCTGTTTTTGTTGTGTTTTTTGTGTTTAATTAGTGTTTGTGCCAAGTAGAACCGTTGGGAAGACTTGGGGAAAGTCTTGTTGAACTTGCTGTAAAAAACAGAAACTTTAGTGCTCACGAGAACTGCTGTCGTTTTTATTTTAAGAGTTCTATTTAGTTAATTATTTTTGCAGATGATCAATAGATAAATTACTCACGTCCAGAAATTTATTTTATAATTTTTGGGGTTCCAGATCTTGCGCTAGCTACAGATTACTACAGACTGTTCTGTTTTTGAAAGATTCTGTTTTTCGTGTGTTGTTTGCTTATTTTGATGAATCTATGGCTAGTAAAATAATTTATAATCCATAGAGAAGTTGGAATACAGTAGGTTTAACACCAATCTAAATAAATAATGAGTTCATTACAGTACCTTGAAGTGGTCTTTTGTTTTCTTTCGCTAACGGAGCTCACGAGTTTTCTATTTTGAGTTTTGTGTTGTGAAGTTCTCAAGTTTTGGGTGAATTCTTTTGATGGATCATGGAACAAGGAGTGGCAAGAGCCAAAGCTTGGGGATGCCCCGGAAGGCATCCCCTCTTTCTTCCACTTTCATCGGTAATTTACTTGGAGCTATATTTTTATTCACCAACATGATATGTGTTTTGCTTGGAGCGTCTTGTATTATTTGTGTCTTTGTTTGTTAGTATGCCACAATCATCCTTGCTGTACATACCTTTTGAGAGAGCCATACATGAATTAAAATTTGATATAATACTCTATGTGCTTCACTTATATCCTTTGAGCTAGATAATTTTACTCTATGTGCTTCACTTATATCCTTTGAGCTAGATAATTTTACTCTATGTGCTTCACTTATATCCTTTGAGCTAGATAATTTTGCTCCATGTGCTTCACTTATATCCTTTGAGCTATATAATTTTTCTCTATGTGCTTCACTTATATCTTTTGAGCTAGATAATTTTGCTCTATGTGCTTCACTTATATCCTTTGAGCTAGATAATTTTGCTCTATTTGCTTCACTTAGATCTTTTAGAGCACGGTGGTGGATTCGTTTTAAAGAAACTATTGATCTCTCATGCTTCACTTAAATTAATTTGAGAGTCTCTTAATAGCATGGTAATTTTCCTAATAATAATATGCTTGGTATTCAAGATTTGTGAAACTTTCTTTTGAGTGTGTTGAATACTAAGAAAAGATTGAAGCATGATAATTGTTTTGAGATATGGAGGTGATAATATTAAAGTCATGCTAGTTGAGTAGTTGTGAATTTAAAGAATACTTGTGTTGAAGTTTGTGATTCCCGTAGCATGCACGTATGGTGAACCGTTATGTGATGAAGTCGGAGCATGATTTATTTATTGATTGCCTTCCTTATGAGTGGCGGTCGGGGACGAGCGATGGTCTTTTCCTACCAATCTATCCCCCTAGGAACATGCGCGTAATACTTTTCTTTGATAACTTCTAAAATTTTGCAATAAGAATATGAGTTCTTTATGACTAATGTTGAGTCCATGGATTATACGCACTCTCACCCTTCCACCTTTGGTAGCCTCTCTCATACCGCGCAACTTTTGCCGGTATCATACACCTACCATATACCTTCCTCAAAACAGCCACCATACCTACCTATTATGGCATTTCCATAGCCATTCCGAGATATATTGCCATGAAACTTTCCACCATCTAGTTCATCATGACACATCCATCATTGTCATATTGCTTAGCATGATCATGTAGTTGACATAGTATTTGTGGCAAAGCCACCATTCATAATTCTTTCATACTTGTCACTCGTGATTCATTGCATCTCCCGGTACACCGCCGGAGGCATTCATATAGGGTCATACTTTGTTTTAGTATCGAGTTGTAATCATTGAGTTGTAAATAAATAGAAGTGTGATGATCATCATTCAAGCCCCCCCGCCCCAAAAAAAGAAGAGAAAGGCCAAAGAAAAAGAAGAAGGCCCAAAAAAATATAAATAAATAAAAAAGGGACAATGCTACTATCCTTTTTTCCACACTTGTGCTTCAAAGTAGCACCATGATATAGCAAGTCTCATATATTGTGCTTCAAAGTAGCACCATGTTCTTCATATAGAGAGTCTCATATGTTGTCACTTTCATATACTAGTGGGAATTTTACGTTATAGAACTTGGCTTGTATATTCCAATGATGGGATTCCTCAAATTGCCCTAGGTCTTCGTGAGCAAGCAAGTTGGATGCACACCCACTAGTTTCTTTTGTTGAGCTTTCATACATTTATCTAGTGCATTCGTTGCATGGCAATCCCTACTCACTCACATTGATATCTATTGATGGGCATCTCCATAGCCCGTTGATACGCCTAGTTGATGTGAGACTATATTCTCCTTTTTGTCTTATCCACAACCACCATTCTATTCCACCTATAGTGCTATATCCATGGCTCACGCTCATGTATTGCGTGAAGATTGAAAAAGTTTTGAAGAAGTTAGAGTATGAAACAATTGCTTGGCTTGTCATCGGGGTTGTGCATGATTTAAATATTTTGTGTGGGGAAGATGGAGCATAGCCAGACTATATGATTTTGTAGGGATAGCTTTCTTTGGCCATGTTATTTTGAGAAGACATAATTGCTTTGTTAGTATGCTTGAAGTATTATTATTTTTATGTCAATGTTAAACTTTTATCTTGAATCTTTCGGATCTGAACATTCATGCCACAATTAAGAAGATTTGCATTGAAATTATGCCAAGTAGCACTCCGCATCAAAAATTCTTTTTTTATCATTTACCTACTCGAGGATGAGCAGGAATTAAGCTTGGGGATGCCTGATACGTCTCCAACGTATATATAATTTTTGATTGCTCCATGCTATATTATCTACTGTTTTGGACTATATTGGGCTTTATTTTCCACTTTTATATTATTTTTGGGACTAACCTATTAACCGGAGGCCCAACCCAGAATTGCTGTTTTTTGCCTATTTCAGTGTTTCGGATAAACAGAATATCAAATGGAGTCCAAACGGAATAAAATCTTCGGAAACGTGATTTTCTCACCGAACGTGATCCAAGAGACTTGGACCCTACTGCAAGGGATCAAAGAGATGGTCACGAGGGTGGGGGGCGCCCCCCCTAGGGCGTGCCCCCTGCCTCGTGGGCCCCTCGGTGCTCCACCGACGTACTCCTTCCTCCTATATATACACACGTACCCCCAAACAATCAGAACAGGAGCCAAAAACCTAATTCCACCGCCGCAACTTTCTGTATCCACGAGATCCCATCTTGGGGCCTGTTCCGGAGCTCCGCCAGAAGAGGGCCCTCATCACAGAGGGCTTCTACATCAACCTAGCCCCTACGATGAAGTGTGAGTAGTCAACCTCAGACCTTCGGGTCCATAGTTAGTAGCTAGATGGCTTCTTCTCTCTCTTTGAATCTCAATACAAAGTTCTCCGCCTCTCTTGTGGAGATCTATTCGATGTAATCTTCTTTTTGCGGTGTTTTTGTCGAGACCGATGAATTGTGGGTTTATGATTAAGTCTATCTATGAATAATATTTGAATCTTCTCTGAATTCTTTTATGCATGATTGGTTATCCTTGCAAGTCTCTTCGAATTATCCGTTTGGTTTGGCCAACTAGATTGGTAGTTCTTGCCATGGGAGAAGTGCTTAGCTTTGGGTTCGATCTTGCGGTGTCCTTACCCAGTGACAGAAGGGGCAGCAAGGCACGTATTGTATCGTTGCCATCGAGGATAACCAGATGGGGTTTATTTCATATTGCATGAATTTATCTCTCTACATCATGTCATCTTGCTTAAGGCGTTACTCTGTTTTTAACTTAATACTCTAGATGCATGCTGGATAGCGGTCGATGAGTGGAGTAATAGTAGTAGATGCATAATCGTTTCGATCTACTTGTCACGGACGTGATGCCTATATACATGATTATCCTAGATATTCTCATAATTATGCTCAATTCTATCAATTGCTCAACATTAATTTGTTCACCCACCGTAGAATACTTATGCTTTTGAGAGAAGCCACTATGGCCCCCGGGTCTATTATCATCATATCAATCTCCATCACTTTTATATTGTTTTGCTTTTTACTTTGCTTTTACTTTTTTACTTTGCATCTTTATATCAAAAATACCAAAAATATTCTATCTATCAGATCTCACTATCGTAAGTGACCCTGAAGGGCTTGACAACCCCTAATCACGTTGGTTGCGAGTAGCTATCACTTTGTGCAGGTACGAGGGACTTGAGTGTGGGCTCCTACTGGATTGATACCTTGGTTCTCAAAAACTGAGGGAAATACTTACGCTACTCTGCTGCATCATCCCTTCCTCTTCGGGGAAAACCAACGCAAGCTCAAGACGTAGCAAGAAGGATTTCTGGCGCCGTTGCCGGGGAGTCTACGCAAAAAGTCAATATACCAAGTACCCATCACAATCCCTATTTCTCGCATTACATTATTTGCCATTTGCCTCTCGTTTTCCTCTCCCCCCAATTCACCCTTACCATTTTATTCGCCCTCTCTCTCTATCCTCCCTCTCTATTTGCCTCTTTTGTCCGCTTGCTTTTTGTTTGCTTGTGTGTTAGTTTGTTTGCCTGCTTATCGTTATGTTGAAACTGGGGAAGTTATCGCCAATTTGGGCGATAACAATATCATGGAAAATTCTGATACTCCTCCTAAAGAACCTACCATCTTTCATACAAAAAAATTATGTGTTGGTAGTGGTAATATTATTGGAAAAGGAGTTATTCAAGATTTCTTTACTTGCGCCGGTGCTTTACCTTCTATGGGTAGTTCTATCCTTCACAGAACTAGTAGTCTTGCGGACGCTATTGCCATGCTTATAGTTGAACTTGAAAGACAATTCATGCACATGCATCCTTCTATACAAAGGATTTTTCTAGAATTTTCTAATATTGAGCATTCTTCTGGTAAGCATGCCGCTACTATGTTTTTGGCTCATGAGTTTAGATTCATAATAAGAGAAGCCAAAGAAATCTTTGCGCATTATAGGGTGGACGCTTGCCGTCCTCCCATAGAGGTTATCCTCTCTGATCAAGAAGAAATAATGCATTTTCAATCTCTAGATTATGTTGCTTTCAATGAAAATCTTAGAAGAAAGGTTCCTACCAATGTTTTAGTTGATAGAATTTCTCATATTAATGATGATTTGGCTATTCGAAATAATGAACTAGGATATTCTCTTGAATATAGGCTCACAAAGTTCTGTCAAAAGAATGCTTATAATGATGAATTGGTGGTGCATTATGAAGGACCAAAGGAGGAACCTATACCTCCCAAGGTTGATCTTGGGGACTTTTGTCCCGTTAAGTTTAATTCTTTTGATTACTTTTGCTTGCCTCAAAGAAAACTTGCTGCCGAACATAGAGAATATGAAATGAGTTTCACCAATCTATCTTATTACTATGGCAATACCTAGATCTATTCTTGCTCGTTATGCCTAGCTAGGGGCATTAAACGATAGCGCTTGTTGGGAGGCAACCCAATTTTATTTTTATTCCTTGCTTTTTGATCCTGTTTAGTAATAAATAAATTATTTAGCCTCTGTTTTTGTTGTGTTTTTTGTGTTTAATTAGTGTTTGTGCCAAATAGAACCGTTGGGAAGACTTGGGGAAAGTCTTGTTGAACTTGCTGTAAAAAAACAGAAACTTTAGTGCTCACGAGAACTGCTGTCGTTTTTATTTTAAGAGTTCTATTTAGTTAATTATTTTCGCAGATGATTAATAGATAAATTACTCACGTCCAGCAATTTATTTTAGAATTTTTGGGGTTCCAGATCTTGCGCTAGCTACAGATTACTACAGACTGTTCTGTTTTTGAAAGATTCTGTTTTTCGTGTGTTGTTTGCTTATTTTGATGAATCTATGGCTAGTAAAATAATTTATAATCCATAGAGAAGTTGGAATACAGTAGGTTTAACACCAATCTAAATAAAGAATGAGTTCATTACAGTACCTTGAAGTGGTCTTTTGTTTTCTTTCGCTAACGGAGCTCACGAGTTTTCTGTTTTGAGTTTTGTGTTGTGAAGTTTTCAAGTTTTGGGTGAATTCTTTTGATGGATCATGGAACAAGGAGTGGCAAGAGCCTAAGCTTGGGGATGCCCATGGCACCCCCAAGATAATCCAAGGACACCAAAAAGTCAAAGCTTGGGGATGCCCCGGAAGGCATCCCCTCTTTCGTCCACTTCCATCGGTAATTTACTTGGAGCTATATTTTTATTCACCAACATGATATGTGTTTTGCTTGGAGCGTCTTGTATTATTTGTGTCTTTGTTTGTTAGTATGCCACAATCATCCTTGCTGTACACACCTTTTGAGAGAGCCATACATGAATTAAAATTTGATAGAATACTCTATGTGCTTCACTTATATCCTTTGAGCTAGATAATTTTACTCTATGTGCTTCACTTATATCCTTTGAGCTAGATAATTTTACTCTATGTGCTTCACTTATATCCTTTGAGCTAGATAATTTTGCTCCATGTGCTTCACTTATATGCTTTGAGCTAGATAATTTTGCTCTATGTGCTTCACTTATATCTTTTGAGCTAGATAATTTTTCTCTATGTGCTTCACTTATATCCTTTGAGCTAGATAATTTTGCTCTATTTTCTTCACTTAGATCTTTTAGAGCACGGTGGTGGACTCGTTTTAAAGAAACTATTGATCTCTCATGCTTCACTTAAATTAATTTGAGAGTCTCTTAATAGCATGGTAATTTGCCTAATAATAATATGCTTGGTATTCAAGATTTGTGAAACTTTCTTTTGAGTGTGTTGAATACTAAGAAAAGATTGAAGCATGATAATTGTTTTGAGATATGGAGGTGATAATATTAAAGTCATGCTAGTTGAGTAGTTGTGAATTTAAAGAATACTTGTGTTGAAGTTTGTGATTCCCGTAGCATGCACGTATGGTGAACCGTTATGTGATGAAGTCGGAGCATGATTTATTTATTGATTGCCTTCCTTATGAGTGGCGGCCGGGGACGAGCGATGGTCTTGTCCTACCAATCTATCCCCCTAGGAACATGCGCGTAATACTTTTCTTTGATAACTTCTAAATTTTTGCAATAAGAATATGAGTTCTTTATGACTAATGTTGAGTCCATGGATTATACGCACTCTCACCCTTCCACCTTTGCTAGCCTCTCTCATACCGCGCAACTTTTGCCGGTATCATACACCTACCATATACCTTCCTCAAAACAGCCACCATACCTACCTATTATGGCATTTCCATAGCCATTCCGAGATATATTGCCATGAAACTTTCCACCATCTAGTTCATCATGACACATCCATCATTGTCATATTACTTAGCATGATCATGTAGTTGACATAGTATTTGTGGCAAAGCCACCATTCATAATTCTTTCATACTTGTCACTCGTGATTCATTGCATCTCCCGGTACACCGCCGGAGGCATTCATATAGGGTCATACTTTGTTTTAGTATCGAGTTGTAATCATTGAGTTGTAAATAAATAGAAGTGTGATGATCATCATTCAAGCCCCCCCGCCCCAAAAAAAAGAAGAGAAAGGCCAAAGAAAAAGAAGAAGGCCCAAAAAAATATAAATAAATAAAAAAGGGACAATGTTACTATCCTTTTTTCCACACTTGTGCTTCAAAGTAGCACCATGATATAGCAAGTCTCATATATTGTGCTTCAAATTAGCACCATGTTCTTCATATAGAGAGTCTCATATGTTGTCACTTTCATATACTAGTGGGAATTTTATGTTATAGAACTTGGCTTGTATATTCCAATGATGGGCTTCCTCAAATTGCCCTAGGTCTTCATGAGCAAGCAAGTTGGATGCACACCCACTAGTTTCTTTTGTTGAGCTTTCATACATTTATCTAGTGCATCCGTTGCATGGCAATCCCTACTCACTCACATTGATATCTATTGATGGGCATCTCCATAGCCCGTTGATATGCCTAGTTGATGTGAGACTATCTTCTCCTTTTTGTCTTCTCCACAACCACCATTCTATTCCACCTATAGTGCTATATCCATGGCTCACGCTCATGTATTGCGTGAAGATTGAAAAAGTTTTGAAAAAGTTAGAGTATGAAACAATTGCTTGGCTTGTCATCGGGGTTGTGCATGATTTAAATATTTTGTGTGGGGAAGATGGAGCATAGCCAGACTATATGATTTTGTAGGGATAACTTTCTTTGGCCATGTTATTTTGAGAAGACATAATTGCTTTGTTAGTATGCTTGAAGTATTATTATTTTTATGTCAATGTTAAACTTTTATCTTGAATCTTTCGGATCTGAACATTCATGCCACAATTAAGAAGATTTGCATTGAAATTATGCCAAGTAGCACTCCGCATCAAAAATTCTTTTTTTATCATTTACCTACTCGAGGATGAGCAGGAATTAAGCTTGGGGATGCCTGATACGTCTCCAACGTATCTATAATTTTTGATTGCTCCATGCTATATTATCTACTGTTTTGGACTATATTGGGCTTTATTTTCCACTTTTATACTATTTTTGGGACTAACCAATTAACCGGAGGCCCATCCCAGAATTGCTGTTTTTTTGCCTATTTCAGTGTTTCGGATAAACAGAATATCAAATGGAGTCCAAACGGAATAAAATCTTCGGAAACGTGATTTTCTCACCGAACGTGATCCAAGAGACTTGGACCCTACTGCAAGGGATCAAAGAGATGGTCACGAGGGTGGGGGGCGCCCCCCCTAGGGCGTGCCCCCTGCCTCTTGGGCCCCTCGGTGCTCCACCGACGTACTCCTTCCTCCTATATATACACACATACCCCCAAACGATCAGAACAGGAGCCAAAAACCTAATTCCACCGCTGCAACTTTCTGTATCCACGAGATCCCATCTTGGGGCCTGTTCTGGAGCTCCGCCAGAAGAGGGCCGTCATCACAGAGGGCTTCTACATCATCCTAGCCCCTCCGATGAAGTGTGAGTAGTTTACCTCAGACCTTCGGGTCCATAGTTAGTAGCTAGATGGCTTCTTCTCTCTATTTGAATCTCAATACAAAGTTCTCCCCCTCTCTTGTCGAGATCTATTCGATGTAATCTTCTTTTTGCGGTGTTTTTGTTGAGACCGATGAATTGTGGGTTTATGATCAAGTCTATCTATGAATAATATTTGAATCTTCTCTGAATTGTTTTATGCATGATTGGTTATCTTTGCAAGTCTCTTCGAATTATCCGTTTGGTTTGGCCAACTAGATTGGTAGTTCTTGCCATGGGAGAAGTGCTTAGCTTTGGGTTCGATCTTGCGGTGTCCTTACCCAGTGACAGAAGGGGCAGCAAGGCACGTATTGTATCGTTGCCATCGAGGATAACCAGATGGGGTTTATTTCATATTGCATGAATTTATCTCTCTACATCATGTCATCTTGCTTAAGGCGTTACTCTGTTTTTAACTTAATACTCTAGATGCATGCTGGATAGCGGTCGATGAGTGGAGTAATAGTAGTAGATGCATAATCGTTTCGATCTACTTGTCACGGACGTGATGCCTATATACATGATCATGCCTAGATATTCTCATAATTATGCTCAATTCTATCAATTGCTCAACATTAATTTGTTCACCCACCATAGAATACTTATGCTCTTGAGAGAAGCCACTAGTGAAACCTATGGCCCCCGGGTCTATTCTCATCATATCAATCTCCATCACTTTTATATTGTTTTGCTTTTTTACTTTGCTTTTACTTTTTTACTTTGCATCTTTATATTAAAAATACCAAAAATATTCTATCTATCAGATCTCACTATCGTAAGTGACTGTGAAGGGCTTGACAACCCCTAATCGCGTTGGTTGCGAGTAGCTATCGCTTTGTGCAGGTACGAGGGACTTGAGTGTGGGCTCCTTCTGGATTGATACCTTGGTTCTCAAAAACTGAGGGAAATACTTACGCTACTCTACTGCATCATCCCTTCCTCTTCGGGGAAAACCAACGCAAGCTCAAGACGTAGCGAGAAGGATTTCTGGCGCCGTTGCCGGGGAGTCTATGTAAAAAGTCAATATACCAAGTACCCATCACAATCCCTATCTCTCGCATTACATTATTTTCCATTTGCCTCTCGTTTTCCTCTCCTCCCAATTCACCCTTGCCATTTTATTCGCCCTCTCTCTCTATCCTCCCTCTCTATTTGCCTCTTTTGTCCGCTTGCTTTTTGTTTGCTTGTGTGTTAGTTTGTTTGCCTTCTTATCGTTATGTTGAAACTGGGGAAGTTATCGTCAATTTGGGCGATAACAATATCTTGGAAAATTCTGATACTCCTCCTAAAGAACCTACCATCTTTCATACAAAAAAATTCCGTGTTGGTAGTGGTAATATTATTGGAAAGGGAGTTATTCAAGATTTCTTTACTTGCGCCGGTGCTTTACCTTCTATGGGTAGTTCTATCCTTCACAAAACTAGTAGTCTTGCAGACGCTATTGCCATGCTTATAGTTGAACTTGAAAGACAATTCATGCACATGCATCCTTCTATCCAAAGGATTTTGCTGGAATTTTCTAATATTGAGCATTCTTCTGGTAAGCGTGCCGCTACTATCTTTTTGGCTCATGAGTTTAGATTCATAATAAGAGAAGCCAAAGAAATCTTTGCGCATTATAGGGTGGACGCTTGCCGTCCTCCAATAGAGGTTATCCTCTTTGATCAAGAAGAAATAATGCATTTTCAATCTCTAGATTATGTTGCTTTCAATGAAAATCTTAGAAGAAAGGTTCCTACCAATGTTTTAGTTAATAGAATTTCTCATATTAATGATGATTTGGCTATTCGAAATAATGAACTAGGATATTCTCTTGAATATAGGCTCACAAAGTTCTGTCCAAAGATTGCTTATAATGATGAATTGGTGGTGCATTATGAAGGACCAAAGGAGGAACCTATACCTCCCAAGGTTGATCTTGGGGACTTTTGTCCCGTTAAATTTAATTCTTTTGATTACTTTTGCTTGCCTCAAAGAAAACTTTCTGCCGAACATAGAGAATATGAAATGAGTTTCACCAATCTATCTTATTACTATGGCAATACCTAGATCTATTCTTGCTCGTTATGCCTAGCTAGGGGCATTAAGCGATAGCGCTTGTTGGGAGGCAACCCAATTTTATTTTTATTCCTTGCTTTTTGATCCTGTTTATTAATAAATAAATTATTTAGCCTCTGTTTTTTTTGTGTTTTTTGTGTTTAATTAGTGTTTGTTCCAAGTAGAACCGTTGGGAAGACTTGGGGAAAGTCTTGTTGAACTTGCTGTAAAAAACAGAAACTTTAGTGCTCACGAGAACTGCTGTCGTTTTTATTTGAAGAGTGCTATTTAGTTAATTCTTTTTGCATATGATCAATAGATAAATTACTCACGTCCAGAAATTTATTTTAGAATTTTTGGGGTTCCAGATCTTGCGCTAGCTACAGATTACTACAGACTGTTCTGTTTTTGAAAGATTCTGTTTTTCGTGTGTTGTTTGCTTATTTTGATGAATCTATGGCTAGTAAAATAATTTATAATCCATAGAGAAGTTGGAATACAGTAGGTTTAACACCAATATAAATAAAGAATGAGTTCATTACAGTACCTTGAAGTGGTCTTTTGTTTTCTTTCGCTAACGGAGCTCACGAGTTTTCTATTTTGAGTTTTGTGTTGTGAAGTTTTCAAGTTTTGGGTGAATTCTTTTGATGGATCATGGAACAAGGAGTGGCAAGAGCCTAAGCTTGGGGATGCCCATGGCACCCCCAAGATAATCCAAGGACACCAAAAAGTCAAAGCTTGGGGATGCCCCGGAAGGCATCCCCTCTTTCGTCCACTTCCATCGGTAATTTACTTGGAGCTATATTTTTATTCACCAACATGATATGTGTTTTGCTTGGAGCGTCTTGTATTATTTGTGTCTTTGTTTGTTAGTATGCCACAATCATCCTTGCTGTACACACCTTTTGAGAGAGCCATACATGAATTAAAATTTGATAGAATACTCTATGTGCTTCACTTATATCCTTTGAGCTAGATAATTTTACTCTATGTGCTTCACTTATATCCTTTGAGCTAGATAATTTTACTCTATGTGCTTCACTTATATCCTTTGAGCTAGATAATTTTGCTCCATGTGCTTCACTTATATCCTTTGAGCTAGATAATTTTGCTCTATGTGCTTCACTTATATCTTTTGAGCTAGATAATTTTGCTCTATGTGCTTCACTTATATCCTTTGAGCTAGATAATTTTGCTCTATTTGCTTCACTTAGATCTTTTAGAGCACGGTGGTGGACTCGTTTTAAAGAAACTATTGATCTCTCATGCTTCACTTAAATTAATTTGAGAGTCTCTTAATAGCATGGTAATTTGCCTAATAATAATATGCTTGGTATTCAAGATTTGTGAAACTTTCTTTTGAGTGTGTTGAATACTAAGAAAAGGTTGAAGCATGATAATTGTTTTGAGATATGGAGGTGATAATATTAAAGTCATGCTAGTTGAGTAGTTGTGAATTTAAAGAATACTTGTGTTGAAGTTTGTGATTCCCGTAGCATGCACGTATGGTGAACCGTTATGTGATGAAGTCGGAGCATGATTTATTTATTGATTGTCTTCCTTATGAGTGGCGGTCGGGGACGAGCGATGGTCTTTTCCTACCAATCTATCCCCCTAGGAGCATGCGCGTAATACTTTGCTTTGATAACTTCTAAATTTTTGCAATAAGTATATGAGTTCTTTATGACTAATGTTGAGTCCATGGATTATACAAACTCTCACCCTTCCACCTTTGCTAGCCTCTCTCATACCGCGCAACTTTCGCCGGTATCATACACCTACCATATACCTTCCTCAAAAAAGCCACCATACCTACCTATTATGGCATTTCCATAGCCATTCCGAGATATATTGCCATGCAACTTTCCACCATCTAGTTCATCATGACACATCCATCATTGTCATATTGCTTAGCATGATCATGTAGTTGACATAGTATTTGTGGCAAAGCCACCGTTCATAATTCTTTCATACTTGTCACTCGTGATTCATTGCATATCCCGGTACACCACCGGAGGCATTCATATAGGGTCATACTTTGTTTTAGTATCGAGTTGTAATCATTGAGTTGTAAATAAATAGAAGTGTGATGATCATCATTCAAGCCCCCCTGCCCCAAAAAAAAGAAGAGAAAGGCCAAAGAAAAAAAAAGAAGGCCCAAAAAAATATAAATAAATAAAAAAGGGACAATGCTACTATCCTTTTTTCCACACTTGTGCTTCAAAGTAGCACCATGATATAGCAAGTCTCATATACTGTGCTTCAAAGTAGCACCATGTTCTTCATATAGAGAGTCTCATATGTTGTCACTTTCATATACTAGTGGGAATTTTACGTTATAGAACTTGGCTTGTATATTCCAATGATGGGCTTCCTCAAATTGCCCTAGGTCTTCGTGAGCAAGCAAGTTGGATGCACACCCACTAGTTTCTTTTGTTGAGCTTTCATACATTTATCTAGTGCATCCGTTGCATGGCAATCCCTACTCACTCACATTGATATCTATTGATGGGCATCTCCATAGCCCGTTGATACGCCTAGTTGATGTGAGACTATCTTCTCCTTTTTGTCTTCTCCACAACCACCATTCTATTCCACCTATAGTGCTATATCCATGGCTCACGCTCATGTATTGCGTGAAGATTGAAAAAGTTTTGAAAAAGTTAGAGTATGAAACAATTGCTTGGCTTGTCATCGGGGTTGTGCATGATTTAAATATTTTGTGTGGGGAAGATGGAGCATAGCCAGACTATATGATTTTGTAGGGATAACTTTCTTTGGCCATGTTATTTTGAGAAGACATAATTGCTTTGCTAGTATGCTTGAAGTATTATTATTTTCTGTGTCAATATAAACTTTTATCTTGAATCTTTCCAATCTGAATATTCATACCACAATTAAGAATATTTGCATTGAAATTATGCCAAGTAGCACTCCGCATCAAAAATTCTTTTTTTATCATTTACCTACTCGAGGACGAGCAGGAATTAAGCTTGGGGATGCCTGATACGTCTCCAACGTATCTATAATTTTTGACTGCTCCATGCTATATTATCTACTGTTTTGGACTATATTGGGCTTTATTTTCCACTTTTATATTATTTTTGGGACTAACATATTAACCGGAGGCCCGGCCCAGAATTGCTGTTTTTTTGCCTATTTCAGTGTTTCAGATAAACAGAATATAAAACGGAGTCCAAACAGAATAAAATCTCCGGAAACGTGATTTTCTCACCGAACGTGATCCAGGAGACTTGGACCCTACTGCAAGGGATCAAAGAGGTGGTCACGAGGGTGGGGGGCGCCCCCTGCCTCGTGGGCCCCTCGGTGCTCCACTGACGTACTCCTTCCTCCTATATATACACACATACCCCCAAATGATCAGAACAGGAGCCAAAAACCTAATTCCACCACCGCAACTTTCTGTATCCACTTGATCCCATCTTGGGGCCTGTTCCGGAGCTCCGCCGGAAGAGGGCCGTCATCACGGAGGGCTTCTACATCATCCTAGCCCCTCCGATGAAGTGTGAGTGGTTTACCTCAGACCTTCGGGTCCATAGTTAGTAGCTAGATGGCTTCTTCTCTCTCTTTGAATCTCAATACAAAGTTCTCCCCCTCTCTTGTGGAGATCTATTCGATGTAATCTTCTTTTTGCGGTGTGTTTGTTGAGACCGATGAATTGTGGGTTTATGATCAAGTCTATCTATGAATAATATTTGAATCTTTTCTGAATTCTTTTATGCATGATTGGTTATCTTTGCAAGTGTCTTCGAATTATCCGTTTGGTTTGGCCAACTAGATTGGTAGTTCTTGCCATGGGAGAAGTGCTTAGCTTTGGGTTCGATCTTGCGGTGTCCTTACCCAGTGACAGAAGGGGCAGCAAGGCACGTATTGTATCGTTGCCATCGAGGATAACAAGATGGGGTTTATTTCATATTGCATGAATTTATCTCTCTACATCATGTCATCTTGCTTAAGGCGTTACTCTGTTTTTAACTTAATACTCTAGATGCATGCTGGATAGCGGTCGATGAGTGGAGTAATAGTAGTAGATGCATAATCGTTTCGATCTACTTGTCACGGAGGTGAGGCCTATATACATGATCATGCCTAGATATTCTCATAATTATGCTCAATTCTATCAATTGCTCAACAGTAATTTGTTCACCCACCGTAGAATACTTATGCTCTTGAGAGAAGCCACTAGTGAAACCTATACCCCCCGGGTCTATTCTCATCATATCAATCTCCATCACTTTTATATTGTTTTGCTTTTTACTTTGCTTTTACTTTTTACTTTGCATCTTTATATCAAAAATACCAAAAATATTCTATCTTTCAGATCTCACTCTCATAAGTGACCGTGAAGGGCTTGACAACCCCTAATCGCGTTGGTTGCGAGTAGCTATCACTTTGTGCAGGTACGAGGGACTTGAGCTTGGGCTCCTACTGGATTGATACCTTGGTTCTCAAAAACTGAGGGAAATACTTACACTACTCTGCTGCATCATCCCTTCCTCTTCGGGGAAAACCAACGCAAGCTCAAGACGTAGCAACGCTCCACAGACGTCCATCTTGACTCAGGAATCATCGCATTTTACGATACGGAGCCGCCGCCAAGCCATAAACTCTCTCGGGAGGGCTGATCTGGAGTCCGTTCGGGGCTCCGGAGAGGGGAATCCATCGCCATCGTCATCATCAACCTTCCTCCATCACCAATTTCATGATGCTCACCGCCGTGCGTGAGTAATTCTATCGTAGGCTTGTTGGACGATGATGGGTTGGATGAGATTCATCATGTAATCGAGTTAGTTTTGTTAGGGTTTGATCCCTAGTATCCACTATGTTCTGAGATTAATGTTGCTATGAATTTGCTATGCTTAATGCTTGTCACTAGGGCCCGAGTGCCATGATTTCTGATCTGAACCTATTATGTTTTCATGAATATATGTGAGTTCTTGATCCTATCTTGCAATTCTATAGTCACCTATTATATGTTATGACCCGTTAACCCCGAAGTGACAATAATCGGGATACTTACCGATGATGACCGTAGTTTGAGGAGTTCATGTATTCACTAAGTGTTAATGCTTTGGTCCGGTACTCTATTAAAAGGAGGCCTTAATATCCCTTAGTTTCCAATAGGACCCCACTACCACAGGAGGGTAGGACAAAAGATGTCATGCAAGTTCTTTTCCATAAGCATGTATGACTATATTCGGAATACATGCCTACATTACATTGATGAACTGGAGCTAGTTCCGTGTCACCCTATGTTATAACTGTTGCATGATTGATTGCATCTGACATAATTCTCCATCACTGATCCATTGCCTACGAGCTTTTCATATATTGTTCTTCGCTTATTTACTTTTCCGTTGCTACTGTTACAATCACTATAAAACCAAAAATATTACTTTTGCTACCATTACCACTACTATCATATTACTTTGCTACTAAACACTTTGCTGCAGATATTAAGTTTCTAGGTGTGGTTGAATTGAGAACTCAGCTGCTAATACTTTAGAATATTCTTTGGCTCCCCTTATGTCGAATCAATAAATTTGGGTTGAATACTCTACCCTCAAAAACTGTTGTGATCCCCTATTCTTGTGGGTTATCATCATCATCATCATCATCATCATTAACTTCCTCACTAATTGGTGTAGGCATCACTGGAACTGATTTCTGTGATGAACTACTTTCCAATTCGGGAGAAGGTACAATTACCTCATCAAGTTCTACTTTCCTCCCACTCACTTCTTTCGAGAGAAACTCCTTCTCTAGAAAGGATCCATTCTTAGCAATGAATATCTTGCCTTTGGATATGTGATAGAAGGTGTACCCAACAGTTTCCTTTGGGTATCCTATGAAGACACATTTCTCTAACTTGGGTTCGAGCTTATCAGGTTGAAGCTTTTTCACATAAGCATCCCATCCCAAATTTTAAGAAACGAAAACTTGGGTTTCTTGCCAAACCACAGTTCATATGGTGTCGTCTCAACGGATTTAGATGGTGCCCTATTTAACGTGAATGCAGCTGTCTCTAATGCATAACCCCAAAACGATAGTGGTAAACCGGTAAGAAACATCATAGATCGCACCATATCTAATAAAGTACGGTTACGATGTTCGGACACACCATTACGCTGTGGTGTTCCTGGTGGCGTGAGTTGTGAAACTATTCCACATTGCTTCAAATGAAGACTGTCGGATGTGGGGTTCCGGCAAACCCTTAAGGTTTGAACACTTGGGTGCGCGTGAAGTCTTTCCCTCCTACCGATCTACGCTCTAGCTCACTAGATCTTGCGGACAAACTCGATGAACTCACAACACAGAAAGACACGGGGTTTATACTGGTTCGGGCCACCGTTGTGGTGCAATACCCTACTCCAGTGTGGTGGTGGTGGATTGCCTCTTGGGCTGATGATGAACAATACAAGGGGAGAACAGCCTCCTGAGGTTGAGGTGTTCTTGTGCTTCCGGACTTGTGTGTATCTCTGGGTCTGATGAGATCTCTAGGTCTGATCCTCCCTCGGTCTGATCAGATCTCTAGGTCTGATCCTCCCTCGGTCTGATCAGATCTCTAGGTCTGATCCTCCCTCGGTCTGACCAGATCTCTCAGTCTACTGTGGTGGCTAGTCCTATTTATAGAGGCCCTGATCCTCTTCCCAAATATTAAGCGGGAAGGGAGCCAACAACGGTGGGCAAATTTGAAGGGGGACAGCTAGTACGAGCCATCCTGACAAAAGTAGTCTTCGCCTGCCCAAGGCTCTGGTGGTGACGCCATCTTGGGCTCCACGATGACCTCCGTCTTGCAGTCCATGGTCTTGGTCTTGTTGCACCAAAATGGCAACCTTTGCCTGATGCTTCGGTACGCCGCGGCTGCGCTTGTCCCCTTTGCACCAAAGAGGAAACAAGGACGCTGCGCGTGCTGGCGCCCGCCTGGCGCCTGCCCGGTGTTGATCGTCATGGCTCACGTCATGAGAGCCTCGTGAGGTTCGCCTCGCCTTGATATCTCCGCCCCTTGCGAGCCTGCCTGACTAGGCCGATCGAGAGGAGGTCTTATGTCGCCCGCCTCGCGAGGCTTGGACCCTCGCGAGGGTCTTGGATGCTTTGTTGATGAAGACGGGCTGTACGGCCTGCTGGCTCTGCCACGCCGTGGGCCGCAGGCAGGCAGGTCTGGGGACCCCCGTTCCCAGAACACCGATAGTAGCTCCCGGGCCCATGGTGCGCTTGGGCTTGGCTTCGCGGCAAAGCCAAGGGTCAAGTTCGGAGCATCGTGGGCCCCAAAAGCCCGCGGCCTCGGTTGACGCATGGCGGTTGATTGGACGCGGGCGTCTCCGCTTCCCCCCGTTGCCTCGGCAACTGCTTGACCTGACAAAAGGCTAGCGCGGGCGGCACTTGCCTTCATTTCTTCTTCCTTGCCTTGCTCCAGATCCCCTTTCTTTCCCTTCGCCGGTGCTACCTACAGATCTGCTCCGACCTTGCTCTGCATCTGCCGCCCATGGCGCCGCGCAAGGTCAGGACTTCCTCGGCCCCGGCTTGGTACAAGCCCGCTCTTGAGGCGCCCACTGTCACGGAGAAGAGCCTTTCCTCTGTGCGCCTGCTGACGGCGGGAGAGAGCAACGAGTGGGGGAAGACGGAGCTCTGGCTTGCCTCCGATGAGCCGGATCCTGAGGGGAGCACCTTCTTTCCCTTCTTTTCGAGCAGCGTTGCCGTCGGGTTGGTTCCTCCCTTCTCTGATTTATTTTAGGAAGTCCTCGACCACTATGGGCTGCAAGCGTTGCATCTCCATCCCAACTCTTTCCTCCTCCTGTCCATCTTTGCCTACTACTGTGAGGCATACCTGGGCGTAATGCCGTCCGTGGCACTCCTGCGCCATTTCTTCTTCCTCCGCGTCAGCGAGGGTCACATCTCTGGATGCGCCAACTTCGTTGTGCCCGGCAAGGCTAACTAGATCTCGAGCACTGGGAAGAGGGCTGACAACATTCGATCCAAATGGGTCATGGTGGACGCCAAGCTCGCCCATCCGCGCCTGGTGTTGCCGACGGAGGCGCCCTGGCAAGGCAAGGAGTGGCCCAAGGCGGAGCTTGTCGACGAGCGGGCATCGTCAGTGTTGGGGCAGATGATGACTGACCTGAAGCCGGGCAATGCGAGGGCGGCCAAAATAACGGGAGCAATGCTCCTGAGGGAGTTCTTGACGCTGCGGGTTGCCCCGCTCCAGGCGCGCGCGCCCCTTCTGGGAGCTTGAAGGAGGGAAAACAAGGCCCGCCTGAGGCCGGGGGATCTGCCTGATGACGAACTAGACGCTGTCGTGCGTCTCATAGTCGGAGACAACCAGGAGTACCTGCCTAGCGCCTTCATTCCCCTGTTTCAACGCAGGGACCGGGAGGAATTCGTCGCCTCCAGGCCGACTTTTGATGCGCGTGGGCTGGTGCCGCCGGTGTTTTTGAGACCTCCTATGGTGCAGATACCGGTGGAGGTGTCTTCTGGCGAGTCTCGTGGAGAGGGGGAAGAGGAGGTGGACTTGGAGGAGACCTCGGAAGAGGCGGGGGAGACCTCCCCTCCGAGCAAGGCCGAGATTCTCCGCGCCCTTCTTGATGATGCCGAGGCCGACGCCTACCAAGGAGGGAAGGAGCAACCCCTCGCCCCGACGAAGGGTAGGTCATCGCTGGTGGACCGTGGTGCCGCCTCCACCCCAACGCCTCCTTGGGATGGATCCGGTTCTGCCTCCGCACCGCATGGCGCCGCCGGAGCCCGAACGCCTGCCCCTCAGGTCCCGATGCTGTCAGGCCTCAGCTTCACAAGCGAAAGGTGGAGTACTTCGCGGTGGACCGGTAGGTGTCTCGAACTTTGCTTTGTCCCTGCTGGTACTTGTTATTTCCTTACGCTCGCCTTTGGTTGATCAGGCCGACATCTTCGGCGAAGAAGAGGAAGGAGGGTACGGCGGCTGTGCCTCCCTCCGCAGAGCAAGGAGGCAACATCGCCCGTGTCTCCTGTCACGCCCTCGATTCAATCATACACTAATCATACACGCAAATGTGTACGATCAAGATCAAGGACTGACGGGAAGATATCACAACACAACTATAGACACAAATTAAAATAATACAAGTTTTATATTACAAGCTAGGGGCCTCGAGGGCTCGAATACATAAGCTCGAAAACACAAGAGTCAGCGGAAGCAACAATATCTGAGTACAGACATAGGTTAGACAAGTTTGCCTTAAGAAGGCTAGTACAAAAGGAACATCGATCGAAAAGGCAATGCCTCCTGCTTGGGAGCCTCCTAACTACTCCTAGTCGTCAGCGGCCTCCACGTGGTAGTAGGCACCCTCAGGGTAGTAGTAGTCGTTAGTGGGGTTGTCTGGATCCTGGGCTCCGTCATCTGGTTGCAGCAATCGGGTATGGGAGAAAAAGAGGTAGCAAAGCAACCATGAGTACTCATCCAAAGTACTCGCAAGACTTACATCAGATTTAAACTAAGTATGCATCTGTATCAAAGGAAATGGGCTGTATCTGTGGACTAAACTGCAGAATGCCAGAAGAGAAGGGGAAAGCCTAGCGTATCGAAGACTAGCGTCTTCAAGCATTTTCAAGCATCTTGCAGCATATAGAAGAGTACAGATCACCATAATGTAAAGTAGTAGTGTTATCAACCTCGACCAGAGATCCTTTCTCGACTCCTAGCAAGAAAGCAATCCCGGAGCCATACTATCCATTCATCATAACCATGTCTCATATCCATTTCTCATCTCAAGTATCCAGTTCTAGTTGTATCGATCGGGATACAACTCCAAGTGTCCGTTACCGTAGGACGGGCTATCGATAGATGTTTTCTTCCCTACAGGGGTGCACCAACTTACCCACCATGCTCGATTAACTCCGGCCGGACACACTTTCCTGGGTCATGCCCGGCCTCGGCCAAACAATATGCCGCAACCCGCCCTAGGCTTAATAGAGAGGCCAGCACGCCGGACTAAACCTATGCCCCCAGGGGTCTTGGCCCATCACCCCAGGAACTCCTGCATGTTGCGTGGGAGGCCGGTGAGCAGACCTAGCTACCTCCTTCAAAAGGTAGGTGCTTACCAGTCCAAGCCGGCGCGCGCCGCTCACTCGCTGACTTCTATTAAGCTTCGGCTGATGTATACGATGTAGAACGCCCATACAATGCCCACGTGATGGTTAGTGCTACCAGGCCAGAGGCCCCTCAGATCAAATATCCAAATCGTAGTGGATTAGGAACGCGCGGTAACAAGCAGAGACTCACAAAAGATGTGACCCCATCGCCCCGTCTCGAGTACTTGCGGCAAGGGCTAAGAATGCCTGGCCATGCCTCGTAAGTATCTCGCGGGCACCTTCCAGGTCAACCCGACTCCACATCACTCGCGGGTACCCCTCAGGGTCGACCCGCCTATCCAAGTAGCAATTGTAAAGTCCAAGTATCCGCGTGTGCAAACATCAAGGGGAAAACCCGAGGAATCACCCCTGATAAATTCCACTCGATGTAATCATCAAGGTGAACGTAAGAGGATCCACCCTCGAGATTCACACTTGAGGGGTTGCACGACAGAGCCGTATCAGAAGTGGTTAAGGAGGAAATCACCCTCGATGACCATGACCGATTAGCTACACTACAAAGGTCTCATCAGGAGTGATGTATGAGGTTCCACCCTCAGCACTCGATGGTAACTCTACAGAGTCATTCAACTAGGGGGGGGGGGTGATGTGCGGTGTCGCCTGGACGTTGATCACGTTGATCGAGTCATCGAACATAAAGTGAGGCAACTGGGACAAGGTGGGGGTCACTGATGGATCACTAACCAACCTATACTAAGCAGTTTAGGATAAGCAGGTAAGGTATGAAAGTAGGTAACAACAACAGGCTATGCATCAGAGTAGGATCATACAGAAAGCAGTAGCAGTTCTAATGCAAGCATGGGAGGGAAAGAAATGGGCGATATCGGAATGCTCAAGGGGGGTTTGCTTGCCTGGTTGCTCTGGCAAGGAGGAGTCATCGTCGACGTAGTCGATCATAGGGGCGGCATCAGTCTCGGGGTCTACCAGAGAGAAGAGGGGGAAGAAACAGTAAATACAGAGCAAACAATGCATCACAAGGCATAACATGACGACAGGCAGAGCTAGGGTTGTCCTAACATAGTACTACACGTTGCAGACGGAGGGGATAAACATCCGAGGATGAATTCCCGACGTTAGGCGGATTCCAGACAGATGAAAGAGAGGGGACGGTTCCATGTTCAGCATGCTAGGTGCATGTGATAGGTGAATGGACCGCGCATTTGGATTCATTGGGTTTTTCTGAGCAACTTTCATATAGAAAACATTTTCATCCGAGCTACGGTTTAATTTCTACGAATTTCTAAAGATTTAAACAATATTCTAGAATTATTAACTTAACAAAAAAGAGAATAAGAGGTCAGCATGATATCACTGTGACGTCAGCAGTCAACAGGACGGCTGTCCAGGTCAAACTGACTAGTGGGTCCCATATGTCATAGACAGAGGGCTAACAGTGGGTTATTTTAATTGAACATGGGTTAATTAGCAGTTGGGCCCCACATGTCAGTGACTAATTACTTTAGCTAATTATTTTTATTTAGGAAAATGTTTTAATTAG